>NC_092645.1:32045693-32393193 GCF_039555335.1 Amphiura filiformis | reverse complement strand
TAATTTTATCGGTTTACTCCGAATATATTTGTTGGCAATGTATTTAGGGTTGTAAAAATAAATTTGGAATTTGGATTCATTAACTTCCCCACGGTCGACAAAATTTAAAGAAAGAAAATTACATTGATTTCTTTTTAAACTGATTGTGTCGACCGTTAGCGTTATACTTATGTATATTAAGTTATTCAATGTACGTATGGTCCGTGGCGTGATAGAAAACTTAACTGAAACGTATCAAATAGACATAATTTTATCGGTTTACTCCGAATATATTTGTTGGCAATGTATTTAGGGTTGTAAAAATAAATTTGGAATTTGGATTCATTAACTTCCCCACGGTCGACAAAATTTAAAGAAAGAAAATTACATTGATTTCTTTTTAAACTGATTGTGTCGACCGTTAGCGTTATACTTATTATAAATAAATCTGCACAACTAACAACGGCCCTCCTACAGTGTATAGTGGTTTTGTTAATGCTTTGTGATCACGAGATCTAGAGTTCGAGTCCCATTGTCGCCTGTTTTTTACTTAAAAATCTGCACCTTATCCCTTTTTAAAATCTCAGATGACACCTATGTCGGTTCAAATTTTAACAAAAATAATTATGATCAATAAAGAAATCTGTGAGAGTATAGATTTTAATTAGCGATGTCTCAAGAATTTGAATAGATATGATTTGGTTTATCGTTCATTATCGAACTCCATGCACACGTACATTGTCTTTACCTAGAACTGGCTCATTTCCTCGGACAACGAGGCAGCTACATGGCTTAGGACGCGCGAAGCGCCCCATGTTACGCGGCTGAACCCACGACTCGGACAACGAGGCCTATTCATAGGCAAAAGCAAATTAAAACAAAAAAATGGAGAAAAAAATGCCGGGAATTGAACCCACGCCCTTCCGTTAACTGTCAGTCTCCTTATCCACTGAGCTATTGAGGTGTTGTTATTCTACGTGCACCTTTGTACTATAGATTCATTATAAACGAATAAAAAGTGTTAAAAACTACTCCACTTGTTTTATGCAATAATAATTGGCTTATTGAATAGAGAACCACGGTATTCAGACCTGTTCTTCACAAATTAGATTCCAAAACTTGACATAAATAGAAAATTGCACGGTATGCAAGCCAGTAAACATTATAGAGACATAGTATTAAAATCTTTATTGTGTCTGCATACCGTAAAACTCATACATTGATATGGTCTAAATTTTCCCAAACAAATCGAGTATCATTAAATAGCTCAATTGGTAGAGCGCGTACCATTTAAACGGGAAAAGTTAACCGCAGGGGTTCGAATACTACATGCTTTTTTTTTATTTTGATCCCGTTATTTTATTTTTCCTTAGTATTTACTTCTACAGAATAGATTTCAGATTTTTGTTGATCGAAATAATATTTTACAATGTGTTTGGTCAATGATGTCTTCTGCTATAAGTATGAAATTATACTAGCTGGGCATGGTGTGATAAGCCTTTTGATAAGCATGAAACCATACTTAATATTCAGCTAGCTTAGTATGCAATCTGCTGACTTCAGATATGCAAACTGTTATTTAGTCTGAAGTATGATTTAATATAGGCATGAGCCAAGTATGTAGCCACATTATAACCTATTATAGTTCACAAGTCACAGCCTCTACCGCTGCGACACGAGGAACTCTCTGAACAGTTAATCGATTTATAATGTATATTAAGTTATTCAATGTACGTATGGTCCGTGGCGTGATAGAAAACTTAACTGAAACGTATCAAATAGACATAATTTTATCGGTTTACTCCGAATATATTTGTTGGCAATGTATTTAGGGTTGTAAAAATAAATTTGAAATTTGGAATTTGGATTCATTAACTTCCCCACGGTCGACAAAATTTAAAGAAAGAAAATTACATTGATTTCTTTTTAAACTGATTGTGTCGACCGTTAGCGTTATACTTATTATAAATAAATCTGCACAACTAACAACGGCCCTCCTACAGTGTATAGTGGTTTTGTTAATGCTTTGTGATCACGAGATCTAGAGTTCGAGTCCCATTGTCGCCTGTTTTTTTACTTAAAAAATCTGCACCTTATCCCTTTTTAAAATCTCAGATGACACCTATGTCGGTTCAAATTTTAACAAAAATAATTATGATCAATAAAGAAATCTGTGAGAGTATAGATTTTAATTAGCGATGTCTCAAGAATTTGAATAGATATGATTTGGTTTATCGTTCATTATCGAACTCCATGCACACGTACATTGTCTTTACCTAGAACTGGCTCATTTCCTCGGACAACGAGGCAGCTACGCAACTTAGGACGCGCGAAGCGCGCCCCATGTTACGCGGCTGAACGCACGACTCGGACAACGAGGCCTATTCATAGGCAAAAGCAAATTAAAACAAAAAAATGGAGAAAAAATGCCGGAATTGAACCCACGCCCTTCCGTTAACTGTCAGTCTCCTTATCCACTGAGCTATTGAGGTGTTGTTATTCTACGTGCACCTTTGTACTATAGATTCATTATAAACGAATAAAAAGTGTTAAAAACTAATCCACTTGTTTTATGCAATAATAATTGGCTTATTGAATAGAGAACCACGGTATTCAGACCTGTTCTTCACAAATTAGATTCCAAAACTTGACATAAATAGAAAATTGCACGGTATGCAAGCCAGTAAACATTATAGAGACATAGTATTAAAATCTTTATTGTGTCTGCATACCATAAAACTCATACATTGATATGGTCTAAATTATCCCAAACAAATCGAGTATCATTAAATAGCTCAATTGGTAGAGCGCGTACCATTTAAACGGGAAAAGTTAACCGCAGGGGTTCGAATACTACATGCTTTTTTTTTTTTTTGATCCCGTTATTTTATTTTTCCTTAGTATTTACTTCTACAGAATAGATTTCAGATTTTTGTTGATCGAAATAATATTTTACAATGTGTTTGGTCAATGATGTCTTCTGCTATAAGTATGAAATTATACTAGCTGGGCATGGTGTGATAAGCCTTTTGATAAGCATGAAACCATACTTAATATTCAGCTAGCTTAGTATGCAATCTGACTTCAGATATGCAAACTGTTATTTAAACAACATTTATTTTCATTTTAGACTTTTTTATAGTCTATGTTTTCTTCATTTCAGCTTAATTTAGCAGTTGTCATGGTTGTGTGTAAATTCCTATTACTATTAGATACGTTGTAATAAAACACGATTTTAAATATTTGTATATTAATTTTCTGAGGGTTTGCAGCAAAATTGATATTTTATTTTCCTTGGTATGGGTTTCAGTTGTGGCTAGTAGTCAGGTAATGATGATGGTGATGATGATGATGATATGATGATGATGATGACGACGACGACGATGATGATGATAATGATGACGATGATGATGATGATGATGATGATGATGATGATGATGATGATGATGATGATGATGATGATAATTAATACACAAACGACAAAGAGGAACAAACATGCCTAGCATGTAATTCTATTTTAACATGGAAACGTTTGACCTCTTATCTTCTCGCAAACTAAGATTATGCATATCTTATCTCTTCAATAAACATTGTAAAAGTCGATTTGGCCTTGACACGTGGGGCTTGCCGAAAATGTGAGCATGTCTACTATTTCCATGCTGTGAGTGATACCATAGAAACGTGCTCTTTGTTTAAACATTACAAGTAACATGAGTGGCAAACATTAATGTTTCATATTGTTGCAACCCCCCCAAGCAATGTTGGAGCCAATACTAGACCAATTGTCCGTTCCTGTCTCAGTATCAAAACAACATTGACTGGTGGGTGCGGAGGGGTTGAGAATTTCATACTAAATTAAATCCTCATCACTGCCATCATCGTCACCATCACGACTCTAATAATCATCTGACATCAGTTGTATTATCCATCATCATCATCATCATCATCATCATCATCATCATCATCATCATCATCATCATCATCATCAACAACAACAACAACAACAACAAAACAACAACATCATCATCATCATCATCATCATCTAAACCATCATCATTATCACCATCATCATCACCATCATCATCGTCGTCGTCGTCATCATCATTTACACTATAGCCACACAAATAGAAATCTTACATTAACTGCAAGTCATCAGAAAAACAAAATATTTTAAACAAATTATTGTTTTATTACTGTGCGCACAGTTTGCAACAATAACATCAACTGCTAGATTATGCTCAAATGAAAAATAAAATAGACTTTCAAAAATCTATAATGAAAAAATATTTTGTTCAACACTAATATTCACAGAACATCAGTATTAATAGAGGACACTGAAACCTAAGAGGCTACGTAATTCATCAAACAAAGTTTCTTATCACGTCTCAGATACGATGGAAAACCAGACTGATGTGCATCACGATATCCTCCCAGTACGTTACATTCCTTACTTCATCTGGCTCGTACTCATGGCAATTATTGGCACATTCGGAAACATACTAATTATATTTGCGGTACTTGTAAACACCAAACTACAAGTTATCAGTAGTATCTTTATCGTCAATTTAGCTGTTGCTGATCTATGTATTACAGGTTTAGTCGATCCATTCACCGCTGTTGGTCTTATCAACAATGCTGATTTTTTCACCAAATATCGAGTTGTCTGCATAGTTTTGGGCGTACTGTTGGGTTTTAGCAGCTTTAGTTCTGTGTGGTCTCTCGCTGCTATATCTCTTGAACGATATATTCATATTTGTTATCAACCCCTGTATCTAAAAATGTATAACCGTCGATGTACATTCTTTATCTTGCTATCTCTATGGTGTATAGCAGCGGGTGTATCGATTCCCAATTTAGCTACGATAGGCTACCCTTATTATATAAAAAACGAACTCATATGTAACTTGAGTTTTCGAGGAAGCTACTATGTTTTTTATTCGCTAGGTTTGGGGCTTTTTCCACCAATGCTTATTATACCGTTTTGCTACTTGCGTATTTATTTATTTGTAAGAAAATCAAAACAGCAAATACTGAAATGCGGCAACATCAATGTGGGTGGGACGCGTAATTTTCAAGCTCCTGATACCAGAACTCTTAAAACGGTGGCCATAATATGGGCGATTTTTATGGTAATGTGGGGCCCTAACGCACTCATCTACCTGAATTATCAATGGCCACCTTCATACATTAAAACGTCAATTGCACTTGGTTTGTCGAACAGTTCAATCAATTTCATTGTGTATGGTATTATGAATAGGAACTTTCGTCGTAGTTACAAGATCATTTACCGCAAGATATGTTGCTGCAGACGAAACGCGTCAAACAGGACCATTGGTGATGACGGACGTGCCAGCAATACGACTCAGAGAAACCATGGAAATAGTAGATGGAGACTTTGACTTTGACTTTGAAGAATACTTCGCAACGCTTCAATACATGAAGTCAAGCGCGAAGGGATGTGAGGGCGCGTAGGTTGCTTATGCTTGTTGTAGTTGCTTTCTTCTTAGGTGATCTGTAACTTCGGTCTTGAATGTTGAGGTGATTGGTATGTTAACTATATGTTCAGGCAGTACATTCCACTCTTGAATTGTTCTTGGGAAGTACGAGTCTCTGTAGCAGTTTTTCTTTGCTCTTGGTCTGAGATATGCTAGGCTGTTGTTATGACGAGTGGGGCGGACGACTGGTGTGAGGAACGTTTGCAACCTGGCCAGAGTTGACTTTGTGAAGCATAGTCAACCTTGTTGCCTGCCGACGCATTTGGAGAGAATCCCATTGTAGTGATTTCATCATCTCTGTGACGCTGCTTGTTCTGCCGTAATCTCTGCAAGCGAATCTTGCTGCTTTGCGTTGGACAGCTTCCACCTTCTGTATGAGTTCTTTATTAGCGGGGTCCCAAACGCAACAGCTATACTCGAGGTGTGGGCATACCAAAGCTTTATATGCTGTGGCTTTTAGAGTAGTTGTACAGGGGTGTAAGTTTCTACACACAACTCCAAGCACTCTCTTTGCTTTGGCTACAGCTTGGTTAACATGAACATCCCATTTTAGGTCTTTTGTAAGGTGTACACCCAGATAAGTATGAGTCTCAGTTTCTTGAAGTATGTTTTGACCAAGTTTGTATTGATGGTCTGGTTTTTGTCTAGAATGAGTTATTTTTAAAGTATAACATTTCTGCACGTTAAACTGCATCTGCCAGGTCTTTTGCCAGACATCCAGTTTATCCAGATCTTGCTGGAGGGTTTCAACATCAGAGTTGTCGTGGATGGGGCGGTACATTACACAGTCGTCCGCGAATAAACGGACCTCCGACGAGATGTTATTCGGGAGGTCGTTTATATACGCTAAGAACAATAACGGTCCGAGGACGGTGCCTTGGGGAACGCCCGATCTAACTGGCACCCACTGCGAATGGTCGCCATCCACGACAACTCTCTGTTTTCGCCTTGTAAGGAAATTTGATACCCATGTATGAGTCCTTCCAACAACGCCATAATTTTTCAAGTTTGTGTAACAACCTCCTGTGGGTACAGTGTCGAACGCCTTGTTAAAGTCCATGATGACCATGTCAACAGGGATTTGGTCATCAAGGGCTTTAGCAAGGTCGTCGACTGTGAGAAGTAATTGGCTTTCACAAGAGTGGTGCTGGCGAAAGCCGTGTTGCTTACTGGTAAGAATATGATGCTTATTAAAGTGTTGTATGATGTTGCTGTGCAGGATATGTTCCAGTATCTTGCAACATATAGGAGTTAGTGACACAGGGCGGTAGTTAGAGGCAGTGGCTCTATCGCCCTTTTTGAATATGGGTGATATGTTGGCGGTTAGCCAATCAGCGGGCAGTGAGCCAGTAGACAGTGATTTTTTAAAGATATGGGTAAGCGCCGGTGTGAGTTCTTGAGCAAATGTTTTCAACATTTTTGCAGCAACACCATCCGGGCCCGGTGCCTTGTTTTCATCTAGGTCACTGAGCAGCTTTTGAACGCCATCTTGGTGTATTTCAAAATCTGTCATTGGCGGGTACTTACGTTGGCTTGGTAAATCCACCATTGGCTCTTCATTCGTAAACACTGATTCAAATTGACTATTTAAAATCTCTGCCTTACCACCACTATCAGATATCAACTCACCGTTCTTTCTAAGGGCTTGAATACCCGTAGTGTCTTTACGCAGTTTCTTGACGAAACTCCAAAATTGTTTTTGTGACTCAATACAAGAGCTGCGCACCCATCTCCAGTATGCGATCTTAGTTTCTTTTTGGATTTCTTTTCTAATTGCTCTAAATTTTTGTCTGTCAACTACACTGTCTGTTTTTTTAGCCCTGTTAAAGATCCTCTGTTTTCTCCTGAGTGTCCTTCTAATGTCTTGTGAAATCCAAGGAGTGAGGTTCTTTTTAGATGAAAATTTAAAGGGTATGTGATCATCCATAGCTTGGGAGATACCATTTTGAACTCATTCCAATCATCTTCCACTGTGGATGATTCATTAGCAGTGATGTTTGTGCTAAGCTTAATAAGATCTTCTTTAAGCCCATTATTGTTTGCTTTATGATACTTATAAACTTTCCTTGGTTTGGTTTTAATCAGTTTTGGTGAGGTAAACATGTCGATCATAGGAATGGCATCATGATCACTAATGCCAGGGGTTGAGATAACCCTTTCAATCAGCGTGGGATTGGAGGTTAAAAACAGATCAAGCAGTCTGTCTTCTCTGGTGGGCTCAGTAACAACCTGAGTGAGATTAAACTGGTCTGCTATCTCAAGGAGTTGTTTAGATATAGCGACCTCTCTACCTCCTAAAATGACAGAATTTGATGGCCAATCGATATCGCCCAGATTAAAGTCACCACCTAGGCAAATTGTCGCCCCATTTTTGGTGCTAATTCGGGCTAAAGAAGATCTTAGAGCCTCAAGATAATTTGGGTCATTGGTTTGGGGAACTCTATAAAATGCTCCTATGAGCATATCTTTGCATCCGATGAGCTGGATGCGAACCCAGACAATTTCGCACTCAGTGTCCAATTCAATCTGGTGGGTTCCGATTAAATCATTCCTAAGAGCCACAAATACTCCACCTCTCTCATCGTTTGAGTCTCTATCTTTCCTGACGGCTGTGAAGTTTGGTGGAAAAACTTCATTGTTGCTAATAGTTTCATTGAGCCATGACTCAGAGCCAATTATTACGTGGGGTTTGTGCGTATCAATACAGGCGTGCAACGCCTCACGTTTGGCCTTTATACTTTGGCAGTTAACAACAAGGACTCTTAGCGAACCTACCTTTTCGCTTTTTTTGGTATTACCAGCACGTGGAGATTTAACATTTTTAACAGGTGAGGAAAGGATGTACAAAGTATTTCTTTGAACGCGAGGTCCGGTTCACCAACGTCGAATAGCTAAATACATAGGCCAGCAGAACAACCATGCCAACAGAACGTATCATAATCTAACCTTTGGTTTTCTCACTCTGTTCAGTTCTACTTCAACTCGAACGTTTAAATGGTTACTGCACCAACAGCGTTTTGACGCTTAAGCTCTGGACGTGTGTATCAATAGGCGATTAAAACAAAGCCGTGTGTAAGCGACTGCAGCAAAACTTCTACCTTTTGTTCCTCCGAGTGGGTTGTTGGTCAAACTCAAACATAAAATACTAACATGTTTACTGTTCTATGCATGTCTAGCTACACGCCAACCATCTGCTTTTAGGCGCTTAATTTGTTTTAAACACGAACTTTCTAGGCGATGAGCTTCTCAATGAGGCTGTCATGTGCCAGCGCCACAGAATTAATCCTCATCATTATTTTCAAACCTTCTATATATGCTTCAAGTAAATAATAGGCTCAATTGACTAAAGTTACAGCTAGTTTTGTCAATTGTTACGAGTCGTACTGACTTAAGGCCAAAATCGCCTTTTGCCCGAACTCACACGAATGCACAACACAAATACACTATTTGATTAAGCTAACAAAATCTAAGTCTTTAATGGAAAGCAAGATATGATTGGTATAATATATGACAACAAATGCACATACAAAAATAATCAAGTATAATTATTCTTTAAACTAATTAGTACTTAGCCAGCATTCTTCTTCTTGAAGATAACAGGGTTCTTGCAATGTTCTGGACGGCTGATGTATATATCCTTAATCACTTGTCCTGCGAAAATCAGCGAAGTCCATTGCACACTTGCATTGATAAATATCCTTGCGAATAAAATCCTCACACAAAAATGACGTTGCTTTCTCCAAACCGTTATCCCCTTGCGCTGCTTTCTCCAAACTTAACTCCTTGCGCTGCTTTCTCCAAAACTGGTGCTATTTCCACCTTTCACGCAATATCTCCAGGAAGCAGGACTGCGATGCAGTTGTCCCCACTTATATTGACAGTTGCGTTAAATCAAAAACCATATATAATCACATTTAGATAATCTATGCATAAACCAGACTTCAGCAAGTCGACAGAAGAATATATATTCCTTTCTTGGAAGAAGTACGTTCTTTGACGTATTCTAGATCTTCTCCGACAACACTGGCAGGCAGTAGTACATTAACTACAAAATATACTTCTGGTTTGCAATTTCCTTTCTTTGAAGGAATTGGACTGTAAGCGTATTAGCTAGCTAGCCCAGATCAACACTATCAACTGTTAATAATTGTGTTTATATTTCTTATATATCAAGCACTGGGAAATCCCAAGTATTAATAGCCAAGTTTGCTTCAGTAAAAATAAACCTCATCAGGCTGGCGACTTGACTCGGTACAGAACCACTGTAATACGTCACGGAAGCTAAGGTCATTGGAATTTATCTTCAGGACAACCTCAAGTGGGACACCCAGGTTAATAAAATGCTTAAAAAAGCCAATAAGAGGTTGTTCATGCTAAGGTCCCTCAAGAGGTTTGGCTTTGATAGTGAAGAGTTGAGTGTCGTTTACAGTGGTTATGTTAGACCGATTCTTGAGTACGCCAGAGTTATGTGGCATTAGAGTATTTTAAATAAGCAATCCAAAGACCTTGAGTCTATCCAAAAGAGAGCCTGTAGAACAATCCTGGGAGGAGATTACAGGTCATATCACGATGCCCTGTTTTATAGCTGTAAACCTGACTCCTTGTCTGATATGAGGGTTCAACACTGTCGTAGGTTTGCTGAAGGACTACCTAAAAATGAACGAATGCAGTCGTTAATCCCTCGTACCAGACTTCAGAGCCATGGTCACAATTTGCGTAATTCCCACAATTTTTCCCAATTCCGTGCCAGGACCGAGCGCTTTCGGCAGAGTCCTATCCCATATTTTGTTGATCTTTTAAATCAATATTCTCCTGTTGGGATTGATCTTCAGTGCCATGAATGCTGTTTTTAATAGTCTAGTCACTCTGGTGCGGCTGTTATATATTTGAAGTTGTTTATTGTCTATATTTATGTTTTGAAATTCAGTATATTTTGATGTTTTCCAAAACATGTGCAATTTTGGTCAAAGTTAATACATATTTTATGTGCAATTTGGTTTTGATGTCTTTTTGGCCACGATATGTGATTTAATAAAATGCCGATTATATATCATATATTTATAATTGGTCTGATAGTAGCGTTTGCACAGTATTTTTCCTGGGTCATGAGAGCACATCAGACATATCGAATTGCACTCTGAATACGAGGGATGTCCCTCTGATATCAAATAATTCGCGATATAATACAAACTGTATGGCAAATTATTGAAAATTGATATTTTGATATTTAACAGTCCTAGAAGTAAATTTTATAAATCGAATGGTGTACTTAAAGTGTATGTAGCTGGGAGGAAAAGCCGACGATCATTAAAAAAGTTTTATTGAAGATACACATTGATTTTCCACATAACCCTAAAATTCCACCCACTGAATGCTCTTTTCAACAACTCTTCCTAAAATTCCACCCACTGATTGCTCTTTCAAACTCTTTAACTTCCATCACGTCTTTACTTAAAGCCTTAAAGTACGATCTTTTTTTAATTTTCAGATTTTCCTTTTTTTCTTCCAAAATGATAATATGAAATCATTATGAAAGTTTCCAAAACATTTGGACGCGAAAACATTGGGACGTGAAATAATTGGAAATTTGCAAAGAAACAACATCATAAACTTCACCTCTATCACTCCTAATATCTCGCACTTTTTGGATTAGGACGCCGAGTGCAGCCTCAGAGTTAGTCTCTACGCAGCCAGTTTGGTTATGCTCCCTCCACATGTGTAGGGAGCGTAACCAAACTGGCTTCGTAGGAGATTAAGATTTGCGATCGTTCCAACATATTATCATAATCTGAAAAATTATGATAATATGTCGGACCAACAGAAAAGCATCCCGTTTTACTACAAATAGGACGAATTTGACAGTTTGCTCATAGATGTAAGTTGGAACATGTGTAAGTATTACAAATATGCTAAAAAATTATTCGATTATGAGAAAAATAAAGGTATTCTGTCGGTCCGTGCCACGTCCCCGGGGGGGGGGCACTCAACACAAATGACCATACGGATATGCTCCCCGGAAAGACCCCCCTTTTGGGTTTCGCAGCTCTGAAAGACCCCTATATTTGACCAAAATACAGCTCCGAAAGACCCTTGATTTTGATAATTTCAGCTCTAAAAGACCCAAAATTGCTCATTCCTCATATTTCTTGTTTTTTCAGGCGATTTTCAACCAACAAGCCAAGAAAGACCCTTGATTTTGACTTTTCGCAGCTCCAAAAGACCCTATTTTACTTATTCACAGCCCGGTTCGCAGCTCCGAAAGACCCCTTTTACCGGTACGCCGTCAGCTCCCAAAGACCCACCACCTCAAAATTCCGGGGGAGCATACCCACCAAAAATTTTTGATGTGCCCCCCCCGGGCCACGTCACTTCCGGTTGATGATGCGACTCACAGTCGAGTGAAAACAAGTCCCTGACAGTTCGATTTTTGTTGATGTTTTCTGTCATTGGTGTTATGTAAATTTCGATCGCAAATAGTCAGTGGAATCAAACAACCGTTTCTAAGTCTTCAGGGTGGAAGAAACTTACTTGATTTACCGTTTATATACTGACAAACTTAAAATCAAATTCCATGGTCGAGTGTCGTTTTTCCCGAAATTGAATAGCACTCCAGCAACATCGCTATGTAGCCTCCTTCACAGCCGGTTTCTCTTGTTCATTACAAACCGTGAGCCACATGCAGTTTGGGCCCGAGACTAGAGATAGCCCGGATGTTGGACCGACAGAATATTCTGAAAAAAAATCGTACATTAAGCCTTTAATCTGTGAAGACAAATGCTTATTTGCGGAGGGCCCCTGAATATGGACTAACCACTTGCCCCCTCTACGTCTCTACAACAACGTGAAGCACGTGGTGCATCTCTGTTACTACTCATCTCTTTTATTAAGTATTCTGCATTTTATGCAAATATTATATTAACAGCCATTGTTTATTCCAGAGGTGTGCCGACAACAATAGCTTCCACTTGTATCAATGCGATGTTGCAATTTTTACAGGTTTTAATAAACACTCATAAATATTGTAATTGTATTTTATATAAAAAGGTGTGTCAAAAGAACAGATGCAAGACGAAATAATTCTCCAAATTACATTTCATTATTTAATAACCCTTTTGTGCAATTGCATAATGTTTTCAAGAGTAAAAGAAAAGAGACAAGACAATTATAGTATTCTTCATTATGCTTAATACATTTCACTACTTAATAACCCCCTTTTCAATGATAAAAAGCAATAATAAAAAACTCAATACAATGATGATGAAAATATTAATAAAATTTATTTTCACTGAACAATATTCACTAGAGGAGCTGTGATTCAAGAAGCATGAATATCAGGCGGCAGCAGAATGACCCAATAACCACTCTGGATTACTCAACCAATAAAAATATTCTAAGTGGTTTCCTGACTAATTCCCAATTAATGACCCCAATAGACCGCTGGTGACCTCGAACCTCAACTTATGTAAATAAGGTAACTTTCTTTCTTGAGGACATACATTTCTGCTATGTGATTTTTTTGGTTTTCCCTTGGCATGCTTGGCCCCTGGTGGGGTCCAGGGGGCGGAGCCCCCAGAAGCTCATGGTTTTTGGCATAATTATTAGAAGCTAAAATATCATTGTTTCAGAGTACAAATTTCCCTTGCTCTTCCTCACTCTTTTTCTTTCCTTTTCTCTTCCTCCTTCCCCTTTCCTCTTCTTTCCTTTTTCCTTTTTTTCTTTCTCCCTTCCCTTTCTGATCGCTTCTTTCTTTCCCTTTTTCTCTTCTTCCTTCCCTCTTTTTCTCTCCTTCCTTTTTCATCCTTCCCTATTTCTTGCTCTTCTTCCCAGTTTTTTTTGGTGTGGGGGCAGCTTCCCCCTGGTTACGCCACTGAATAAACCCGATCTATGCTTGACAGCTTATTCAATGCTTTCACACAAAATAGCATTGCTTTGAGGTTAGTAATCACTTCATTATTTGGATATTCAAAGGAAAGTCCTCCAAAATACCTGTCAATGGACATGCTTATTTTGTATAAATCCGCCTGATATGATATAAATGGTAAGGTCCCAGCAATTTACTTAAGAAATAAAGGGTAATGCATTATCCTTTACACGAAAATAATGTGCACGAGGCAGTAAAAACGTAAATAATGGGTGAGGCGCAGCCGAACCCATTATTTAAACGTTTTTACTGCCGAGGACACATTATTTGCGTGTAAAGGATAATGCTACACCCTTTATTTCTATTCTATTACCACAAAATAGTGCGATTTAAAGAGAAAATATCACTTTTTTTGCCCAAATATTACAAGTTGTTTACCTCAAGGTGGAGCGCCTACGCGTAGCCAAAGCGTATTAAAGTGATAGCAATATTGCAGAACGCGTAACCAAGCGTAATGCTTTGCGTAGAATGTGTAACGACGCTAATATACTGCATCGCGCTTTGCTGTGCGCTGTGATGCGAGAAGAACATAAAGTTCGTTGCCCTGGCCACTTTATTGCTAATTAAGGGTCTTTCACGTGACGCGTTTCAACAAATCACAGTGCGCGATTTCAAATGGGTCGTGGGGGTAATAGAATATGCAATAAAATGGTTGGACAACAATACACAGTCGTGAACGGTAAGAAGAAGAAATAAAATGGAAAACAAAAGCAGTCGCGACTGCGTGAAGAAAGAAGAAACGACAGGAGAACAGAACACAGTTCGGCTGTGAAATTATGAACGGCATTTTGATCATCCTTACACTCAGTTGCGCTATTAGTGCTTTGTACAAACAAAGAATAGATTCCTTCTGCGGTAATTGAGAATTCACTACACTTTGAAATATTTTATCAAATCAATTTAAGCACGGAATACTTCGGCAGGTGATATTCGTTAATATCGATATCAGCACCAGAAAGATATTTCAACAGTACTTATTCCAGCACTCGACAACAAATAACTATTTCATCAGTACCAATATCAGCAGGTAAGAGATCAGCTATGTTATCCACAGGTACCAGTAGCAGATATATATATTGAATCAATACCGATATATAGCTAAGTATATAGCTACTTCATCATAACTGAAACCAGCAGTAGATATAGCTACTTCATCAATGCCAACGACGGACATATATATTTTACTTCATTAACACTAATACTAACAGAAACTGGGAACATCAGTATTAGCAGAAGACACTAGAACCTAAGAGGTTACGTACTTCATAATCAAACAGTTTCTTGCCACGTCTCAGATACGATGGAAAACCAGTCTGATGGGGGCCCGTCTGATGTGCATCACGATATCCTTCCTGTACGTTACATTCCTTACTTCATATGGCTCGTACTCATGGCAATTATCGGCACATTTGGAAACATACTCATCATACTTGCGGTGGTTGTTAACACCAAACTGCAAGTTATCAGTAGTATCTTTATCGTAAATTTAGCTGTTGCTGATCTATGTATTACAGGTTTAGTCGATCCATTCACCGCTATTGGTCTGATCAAAAATGCTGATTTTTTCACCAACTATCCAGATGTCTGCATAGTTTTGGGCATACTGTTTGGTGTTAGCAACGCTAGTTCTCTGTGGTCTATCGCTACTATTTCCCTTGAACGATACATTTGTCATCCACGCCTATATCTCAAAATTGACAACCGTCGATCTACATTCTTTATCTTGCTATTTCAATGGTTTATTGCAGCGGGTGTATCGATTCCTAATTTAGCTACGATAGGCTACCCTTATTATATACAAAATGAACTCATATGTCACTTTAGTTTTCGAGGTAGCTACTATACTTTTTATTCTCTAAGTTTCGGGCTTTTTTCACCAATGCTTATTATACCATTTTGCTACTTGCGAATTTATTTATTTGTAAGAAAATCAAAACAACAAGTACTGAAACACGGTAACATGAATGTGGGTGGGACACGTAATTTCCAGGCTGCTGATACCAGAACTCTTAAAACGGTGGCGATAATATGGGTGATTTTTATGGTAATGTGGGGCCCTAATTCGCTCATCTACCTGAATCATCAATGGCCACTTTCATACACTAAAACATCAATTGCACTTGGCTTGTCGAACAGTTCAATCAATTTCATTGTCTACGGTATTATGAACAGGAACTTTCGTCGTAGCTATAAGATCATTTACCGCAAGATATGTAGCTGTAGATGGAACGCGTCGAAAATGACGATTGTTGATGGCGGGGGTGCCAGATCAGCTCAGAGAAACGATGTTCCAGATATTTCTTTGAACGTGAGGTTTGGTTCACCATCATCAGATAGCCAAATACATGGCCCAGCAGACCAACCATGCCAACAGAACGTATCCACAAATATTTGATATCAAATTCAACAGATATGGGCACGTTTTCTTGGTGTTATTATTGATTGAGAACGTATTTTCTTAATGTAATCAGATATAACACGAGGAATGGTGATTGGTGTGTTGGTGTGTAGTATTACGATGTGTATTAGTTAGCACAATGTGGCTGTTGCATCTTGACAGAACGAAAAAATAACAAAATTATAGAAATACGTATAGGTAAATTCAAAATATGTTTCGTGTATGAACTCACCAAAGGACTTATTTAGGGTGTGTCATTTAAAAGGGCATTTCGTGATCCACAGGCTCATCCCCCCCACTTTTCTCAAAAAAAGTTGAGATTTTTATACCACTGGAAACCACTGGTTACATAATGTTTTATGTATCAAAAATTTCTTGCAGATTATTTCCTTTAGCAAAGATATCGTGAAATTTGAATTTCGTTCTGGTATACCAGAACGAAATTACAACAGTGGCCTATGGAGCAGTGTAATACACATAATCATGCATAACTCGCAAACGCAAAATCGGAATCAACTGAAGTTTTGGGAATAAGCTTTTTTCGTGGATATCTACTGAAAAATGTTATAAAAAGAGGATGCTAGGATCACGAAATCCTCCTTTAATACCCAGTCAAAATACTTGCTTATGCATTTATCGTGCTATACATAAATGACTATAAATGATACAGATTGTTAGAGAGCCATACGGTTAGCCACTTTGAAAGTGACTCCTTGTCACTATTTGGCTTTCCCTGCCAGGGTTCTCTTGTTTTTCTGTCCTGTTTGTCATTTTTCCTGCTCTGGCCCACCATCCCAGGGGTTGGTGTTATCTGCCCAACAGGCCAGGTTGCTTAGTTCCCATTATACTGTACATAATATATTCATAAATGTATTTTTGATGTAGTGATTTTAGATGTGCAATATATGTATCTTTATGTATATCATATGTTTATTGGGAAATGAAATGAAATTACATAATTAATAGATGTGCGTAAAAAATCCGTAATGCTTGAAATTTTTCTCCGTAAAAATTAAATTTTACAAAACGTTGACTAAAATACAATTGATGGGGAATGTTTACGAGAATATGTGATGAGCCCCCGCCTTCCCTGAAGTTTTAGAGCTGTTTATTTGTAGTTTTTGCTTCTTTACCAAAGAGAACTAGTTAAAAATGCATGTCTTTCACTACTTCTCTCTTTCATTGAGTAATTCTGTATTCCATGCACAAATACATTTTAAAGAACCATTATTTATAGTAGAGGCGTGCTGCCAACAATAGTTTCCACCTGTTCAATGTGATATTGCAATTTTGCAACTTTTAATAAACACTCATAACAATTGTAATTGTGTCTTATACAAAAGGCTGTGACAAAAGAAGAGAGGTAAGACCGCAACATTCTCCAGGGTGAAATTCCATAGTGGCTGCTTCCTGGCTTGATCTGCAAGCAACGTTTTTTAAGGACGTGTAGAGATGAAGCAAGTTGTTGTTTGCTGTATCAAGCACAGGTAGACATATTATAAATCCTGTTCCATCAATCTAACATTCTGCTGCACTGCCCCCGACTTGGGACGGGCGGTGGTGGGTTGAGCTCTTTGTTCCCGGGACCCCTCCCTCTCCAGCAACTGTTGACATCAGGGAATCACATTACAGTAGTGGCTACTCCCTTCTTTCAGATCAGGAACTGTTGGTATAAGGTGTTGAAACCAACGTGCCAAGCCAGCACCCCTTGGTATACCAAGCAAACCCTTTGTCATGGATCTGCAGGGCAGGACCCGCACTGCTGGAACATCTTAATGTGTGCGTGCAAGTTCCATTAGAGGTTGGCTGGTCACAGGATCCTGGTCCTATGTAGGGAAGTAAAGCTTGGTCATTTATTCAACTTCAGGTAAGTCGAGTGGTGGCATATACGGACGATTCACCAATTCCCAGTTTCCAAAGTGTCTGTTGTTGCGTGCAAGCCATAGAGTGTATGTTGCTCTTAATGCTGTTCTCGCCACAGTATCCAGTGCCTTTTTGGTTTCTTTGTTTGTGAGGCCAAAGAACTTGAAGCAGGTTCGAAGTGTGTTGTTTGTGACATTTCATTATTTAATAACACTTTTTTTTTAATTGCAAAATGTTTTCAAGAGTAAAAGAATTTGAACTTGAACGATTTTAATAAACACTCATGCAACATTGTGTCTTATATGAAGCGGTGTGATAAAAGAAAAGAGACAAGACAATTATTATAACATTCTTCATATGCACATTACATTTTATTTTTCATTTGCGCAATAATTTTAATAATAAAATCACTTCAAATTCAAATTCAAAACTATACACTTGTTTCTCTTTGTTGTTTGTTACATGTAGCATAAAGTAATAATAATAAAAAAATCACTAGAGCAACTGTGATTCAAGAAGCATGAATATCAGGCGGCTGCTGAAAGACCCCAATAATCTTCTATGGATGACCTTTTCCCTCAACTAGAGTAAAAAGGATAATATCCAATTGGTTTTCCAGGTCAATTCTCAAAAACTGACTCAGGTGACCTCTAGATGACTTTGATCCCTAATTTATGTAAATAAGATTACTTCAAAAGGACATTCACAGATACAAGAATCTGTTTGACTTAATACATAATGCATCATGGTACGTTCAAGTTGATTTAAATTAAATCTAGTCAACTGGACTTACTATTTATTGACTGGCGACGTTTCACATCCTATCCTGGATGCTTCCTCAAGCCGTCTGATTTTTCGGCGGCGATTGGTCAGTGACCCGTGACGGGGTCACAGAACTGAGACGTCGAGGGATCTTTTGGATAGCAGAACTGTAGGCCCCCGCCAAGTTGTGGCGCAGACCTCCTCCTCTGTTCAGAGATGGCTCCTCCCGCTTCACATAAACAGCCTCTTTCACACCTCTTTCAAACCACCGCGATTCTCTGTCCAATATGACAACGTCCTTGTTATCGAATGTGTGGTTGGTACTGTTGAGATGCGAGTATACAGCCGAGTCTCCACAACCAGATGCGCTTGCTCTTCTATGCTGATACATGCGCTTAGCCAGCGGTTGCTTTGTTTCCCCTATATACAAGTCCTTACACCCATTGTCTGTACATGGGATAGCGTAGACAAGGTTATTCTGTTTGTCTTTCGGGACTTTGTCCTTAGGATGAACAAGTTTTTGCCTCAGTGTGTTGGTGGGCTTAAAGGAGACAGGGATTTGGTATCCTCTAAAAATTCTGCGAATTTTCTCGGAGAGCTCTGACACATAGGGGATGGTGACGTTGTGTCGTCGTTTCTCTTCCCCTGCTGATGCAGTATGTGAAGCGTCGTCCTTTGTTGGCGAATTTGGCTTATGAAGCGCTTTCTCAAAGGTCCATTCGCGGTATCCACAAGCACCAAGTGCAGATTTCAAATGCTTATGTTCCTTGGTCTTAGCGTCCTCATTCGACGAAATAGTGTCCGCACGATGGAATAGCGTTTTGATAACCCCTAGTTTATGGACTAGTGGGTGGTGAGAGTCAAACAGGAGATATTGGTCCGTGTGAGTGTCTTTTCTGTACAGAAGTGATCAGTTCACCATTACTTTGGATACTGACAAGGCAATCCAGAAACGCGAGTTTTCCGTCCTTGGGTTCCTCCTGCGTAAACTTGATGTGTTGGTTGACGTTGTTGATGTGCGCAAAAAATGGAACAAGCTGATCTTCCTTGATCTTTACCCAGGTATCATCCACGTAACGATACCAATGCGATGGCGCTGTACCAGTATACGACTCCAAGGCTCGGCGTTCAAAGCGTTCCATAAATAAGTTCACAACTATCGGAGAAACCGGGGAACCCATGGCACAGCCATGGCGTTGTCTGTAGAAGTTTCCATTGTACACAAAATATGTAGTGTTCAAACAAAGTTCTAACAATGAACACACTTGATCAGGATTAAGCTTTGTTCTTTCGCTTAACGTGTTGTCGTTGATCAGAAACTCCTTCACAACATCAACGGCTTCATCCGGTGGAACACATGTGAAGAGGGCAGACACGTCGTATGATGTAATAGTCTCCCCTTCTTCCAACTGAATGTCCTTGATTTTTTTTTCAACAAAGTCTTTGGAATTAACGATGTGGTGTTGCGACTTACCGACCAATGGACCGATAATGTAGGCTAGGTGTTTGGCAACATTGTATGTAACAGAGTCTATGCTGCTTACGATCGGTCGTAAGGGGGCGTGCTGTTTGTGGATCTTTGGTAGCCCGTAGAATTTAGGAACCGACTCCCCCGGGTATAATTTGTAATACAAGGGTCTGTCAATAACTTCCGATTTCTCTAGCTGCTGTAGACAATCGATCACTTTCTTTTTATATCCACTGGTGGGGTCCCTTTTGAGGAGTTCATAGGTCTTAGAATCACTCAATAATTCACTCACTTTCTTGTCATAATCAACCTTATCCAACACAACGGTACACCTGCCTTTGTCAGCTGGTAAGATAAAGATGTCCTTATCCTTTCCAAGCGAATTAACAGCCTCCTGTTGCTCTTTATTCAGGTTAGAGTTCGGAACCTTAACGTTAACTAAACACGATGATATTTTAGTTCTCAACTCATCCGCTGTCGATGTATCCAAATTGTTGTGTTTAATGGCTGACTCTGTTGCTGTTATTAATTCCACATGGGGGATGCGATCCGGCGCTACCGAATAATTCAAGCCCTTCGCGAGTACATCTCTCTCCGCAACACTGAGCGGTCTTCACCCATCTGTCTTTTAAATCATTATCTGGATGTAATCCATCTCTATTTCTCCAGTTCTTATCCAAGTCCGACCTCGACCAAAAGATCCCTCGACGTCTCAGTTCTGTGACCCCGTCACGGGTCACTGACCAATCGCCGCCGAAAAATCAGACGGCTTGAGGAAGCATCCAGGATAGGATGTGAAACGTCGCCAGTCAATAAATAGTAAGTCCAGTTGACTAGATTTAATTTAAATCAACTTGATATTTTATTTACCTGGATGACTGAGAATATACACAAATATATCATGGTACGTTAGTTATCACTTCTTAATTAGCAATTTACTATGCACAGTAATACAGGATGAGTCAAAAAACGGCAATAGAGCAAAGAATCAATATTATGTAAGAACCAAGTCGAACTTTCCCAATATTGAAAGATGCTATAAATGCTCTACTCAATGGCCACCTTCTGTGAAAATATGAAGTGAATCGCGACTACCGTTTAATTTTTATGAGTCCTTTTGCTGCGATACCCAATTTCGTTATTTGTCCACGAGGTACCATGTATTTTGAATGAGAGCACACAGTGCACGGTAAAAAATGAGAGCACACAGTGCACGGTAAAGACACCAGATCTGAAACTGACTTTAACATAAATAAGGTTGTTTTTGCGTTATTTTTTTTTCTGTTCAAACAAACTTTCTAACATTACTTTAAGTCCTTCATACCTCACTCAATTCCAACACCAGTTTTTTTAATCCCAATATGTCCAACTTTTTGGATATTTTGAAATTCACTCCACTTCAATTTGCGCGTATTTCATTTTGACATTTGAAAAACCCGCCTACAAATTTGTATCTTTTTGATAGAGAATAAACATCTTTAAAGTAAAGGTAAAATAAAAATAACAACAAATAATGTTTCTTCTCCTTAAACAAGACCAAGGGCAATAACACTTTGGGTGCTCCATTCTATTTTAATGCCAATGAGGTTAAGAAAATGGCAGTTGTTCCAAATCTACCTATCTACAAAGTGGGCTGACATTCAAATTTTAGATGTCTGTTGGACAAACATTAAAATTGGGTAGCGCTATAAAATGTGTCATAAAAACAACAAAACGGTAAATGCTAATTCCTTACTTTTTTCACACAAGGTCACTGATGGATATACCATATATAAAATGTTTTAAAATCTAAAAGGTTCAACTCGGTTCTTAAATAAAAATGGATTCTTTTCTCTATTGCACTTTTGTTGACTCACACTGTACAATGTAGCATCTTTCTCTAAAACCATTTATATATAAAGCATAGGCCTACACTTCTTCTTCTTAGCGTGTCCAAGCGCATGGTCAAATGCGCCCGAGCCAATAGCTGACGCAGTGACGAGCAGAATCGTTGAATTCAGCATTCATTCATTCATTCATTTATTATTTTTCACTCATCAAATTACAAAAAGCAAGAATACATACAAAATCATAATATAAGTGAGAGTGAAGGAATCACAGGAAAGGCCAAGGAGAGGCCTGAAAATCTGTGATCCCTTGATTGGTTAATTCATCATTTGACATGGCAGCAGACTGTCACTTCAATGAAGTAACAGTAAGCTGTCATATCTTGATATGAATTAACCTAAATACATAAAAAAATAACAGTTAACAATAGTAAATAAGAAAATGCACAACACAAATAAGTAATATACAATATAAATATCCAATGTGGTCATATAAACCAGATACAATAAGAGTTAATAGTAACTTTGCATAAGATGTTTTTAAATACATGGCGGAATTGATTAATCGATGATGATCTTTTAATGCTGTTATCAACATTATTCCATAACTTAGTAGCTGCATATTTGATGGATTTTTCACAGAAAGCTCTTTTGATAAAAGGAAGCCTCAGACGATCTTTATTTCTGGTGTTTAAGTCATGGATTTTAGACTGTTTTATAAACAAATCATCAAAAACACTTGGTAAAAATCCATTTTCATGCTTGTACATAAATAAACCAAGTTCAAATGTATACATATCCCTGACACTTAAAGTATTATACCTAATCAGTAAGGGATTAGTGCTACTTCTATAATCACTTGCACTTATAATACGAAGTGCCCTCTTTTGAATTTTAAAAAGATCATTTATGTATGATGAACATGCACATCCCCAAGCTAAAATACCATAGTTGATATACGGTAATATCAACGAACAATACAATGTATGTAGCGCCTCATGTGGGAGGAAGTTTTTTAATTTATTAATGATACCTACATTTCTTGAACATGTTTTTACAATATTATCAATATGATCTCTCCAAGTGATATTCTGGTCGATTTGTAGACCTAGAAACTTAGTGCTTGGCACTCTTTCAAGCGGTGTTCTTGCTGTAGAGTGCATGTCAGAATCAAGAAAGAGTAACAAGTTGTACTCGGGTTTTGTGTTCTTCTTGGTACCGAGTAACATATAATTAGTTTTTTTAGCATTGACAGATAATTTATTTACCTGGAACCATCTATTCACATTTATAAGCTCTTTGTTGAAAACCTCCTCAACAACATTAAACTGATTGTGAGAGTAAAATAAATTGGTGTCATCAGCAAATGAAATCACATCAAGTGAATCAGTAATTAAGTGAATATCGTTAACGTAAATGATGAAAAGCAGTGGACCCAGTATTGAACCCTGTGGCACACCGCAAGTAAGATTTTGCTGTTGAGATGAAACACCATTATAATATACATATTGTTTTCTATTACTCAAATAATCCTCAAACCATTTGTGTGTAATACCTCTAAAACCATAGTGATAGAGTTTATCAAGCAATATTGTATGGTCTATAGTATCAAATGCTTTTGATAAATCTAAAAAGACACCTGCTGTAAAATAGTCATTGTCAACAGCTTCAGTAATTTTGTTAACCAAGTCAATCACTGCCATATATGTGCTGTGGTTTTTCCTAAAACCATACTGACGTTTGTATAAAATGCGATGATGATCTAAGTATGACATGCACCTGTTAAAGACAAGTCGTTCCAGAATCTTTGAGAAAATTGGTAAAACAGATACTGGTCGATAATTCGAAAACAAGTCATTATCATCCTTCTTATATAGTGGAATTACCTTCGCTACTTTAAAACTGTCAGGTATTTTACCAGTACAAATAGACTCGTTAAAAATTATCTGAAGTGGTTTTACTATCACTGGAGCAACTTTTTTTTATTATAAATGAACCAATTTTTTATTATAAATGAACAGCTAGGTCTTCATGTGTGCAGTGTTGTCCCATGTGGACAGACCAACAGGTGTTCCATAGTCTGTGGAACCGTTCCAGACTCACAGGTAGTGTTTTGTCCTTCTGGTAGGTAGCCCCAATTCTGCAAAGCGACCTTGCACCTTCCGACCCCTGATCTTAGGCCTATACTACTACTATTCAACAGTGTCACAAAAAATAGCCTGGTCTTCATCGGTTTTAAAAAGGCATTTGACACCATCCATCGGGGGAAATGCTGAACGTGGAGTACCAGAGAAACCTGTGGCAGCTATTGGAAACACATATGAGAACACAATACCACACCAGATGGAATTACTAACGACTTCATAATTCAGGCTGGAGTACCGCAGGGGACACATTTACACCATTTCTATTCATATGCTCCCTGGAATGCACTAGATTGGAATGAAGATCTCCTAGGGCTCACACTAAATACCAGGAAAAGTAGAAGGATATGTCCCCAAACAGTTGCAGATCTCGACTTCACTGATGACATATTGGCCGACAGTCTCAGATATGCCAAAGAGATAATCCATATTCTTGAAGCTGCGGCACTAACAGTCGATCTAAGCATGAACGCAAAGAAAACCAAGGTAATGATTTGCAATATGGGCCCATCCCAAATCCAAACACTTGATGGCAATGAACTTGTAGATGATGCCTTCATATACCTTGGGGCTTGTATTGGCAGCAGTGGAAAAGACTTGAACATCAAGAAAGCCCAAGCATGGAGAGCCGGCAATAGCATGAGCAAGATATGGAAGAGCAACCTGCCTAGAAATCTAAATATCAAGAAGCTTTTCACCACTACAGTTGAATGTATGGTGCAAAAACCTGGACAATTACATCTATGTTTAGGAAGGCGTTAATGGTTGCTACACACGAGTACTTAATGTTACCTGACAGTCATACACCACCAATAAGGAGCTGTACTGCAATATCTCCCGAAGCTCCGAAAGACTGAAAACGTAAAGGCTGAGATTCACCGGACACTGTGCCAGATGTAAAACAGAGGTAGTTTCCGGAGTTTTGCTAAGGCAGACGACACATGGTAAAAGATCAAGAGGACAGCCATTGAAGGACTACATTAAGACTCTAATCGAGGATACTGGGGTAGAGAGAGACAAGACATTAGGAACTACATGCAGAATAGAGTCGTTTGGAGAGCCATCAGCGGAGTCCGATTGGCCAAGTAAGCAATTCGAAGGTTCAATGATGTATATGACGTAATAATGATGTAATACTTGATAATAACACATAATAATCTAAATTACTATTATACATGTACACCTTAAGAGATGAGTAGTGTCTATCCTTGTCCATATTGCCTACATTAGCTTGTCAAAAAAATTTCAGAGCTTTTGGTTGCCGTATTTCTGTTGGCAATAGTCAACGTGCTTATTAAAGCCATCGTGAAAACATACAGATATTTTAGTTAATTAAAGCTCACTTTTTTCTGATCTCAAATTAATACATTACTTTGTACTTCAAAAGGTTAGAAATTTTTTTTTTGTCGGAGAATGAATCAATATTCAAGATCGGAAATGAGAACGAATCCGATTGAACTTTTACAACAAAATCAAACAATTTCTCGTGTTTTTTTAAATCTGCAAGATATATGCAAATTGTAGATTACTTAGAAAATCAATGCATTTCCTGTTTCTACATCAATAACTGTAAGTCCAAAGATTAATAGAGTTTCTATTAAAGAGTTTAAAGTTATCGAAAGAAAAAATAAACGTGATTATTTCACAACATGATTATGTCACAACTGCGTAAAGAAAGAAGAAACGACAGGACAATAGAACACAGCGCCCGGCTGTGAAATTAATAACGGCATGCATTTTGATAGTCTTTACACTCAGTTGAGCTATTGGTACTTGGTACAAACACATCAGTGAGTAAACTTCATGGAAACGATTCTTTGCGTCAATCAAACTCGTTTTTTGCCAATCCTTTCAAGATAATGTACAGTAAAGATTACACGTTGAAGCAATTCATCAAATCAATTTAAGCTTCTTCAGCAGATGATATTCATTAATATCGATATCAGCACCAGAAAGCTATTTCAACAACACTTATTCCAGCACTCGACAACAGATAACTATTTCATCAATACCAATATCAGCAGTAGAGATCGGGTATATCATCAATACAGTATTGTAGATACATAAATTGAATCAATACCGATATCAACAGTAGATTACTACATGAGAGCAACGTTATCAATACCGGTACAGGTAATAGATAATGCTTGATCGATGTCATCAGTAGATATTTCCATCAATATCAATAGCTACGAATATCGGCAGCAGTTAGTTACATCAGGAAAGCAATGGATAACAAGTATGCCATCAATATCAGCAGCGACATTTAGTTGATCAATACAAATATTAATTTTAGTTTCTTCATCAAGACCAAAATCAGAATTTCTGAAACCAGCAGTAGATACAGCTAGTCAGCTACTTCATCAATGCCAACGACGGACTGATACACTATACTTCATCAACACTAGTATTAACAAAAACAGGGAACATCATTATTAACAGAATCTAGCAGAAGACACTGAAACACAAGAAGTCACGTACTTCATAATCAAACAGTTTCTTGTCACGTCTCAGATACGATGGAAAACCAGTCTGATGTGCATCACGATATCCTTCCTGTACGTTACATTCCATACTTCATCTGGCTCGTACTCATGGCAATTATCGGCACATTCGGAAACATACTAATTATATTTGCGGTACTAATAAACCCAAAACTACAAGTTATCAGTAGTATGTTTATCGTCAATTTAGCTGTTGCGGATTTATGTATTACAGGTTTAGTCGATCCATTCACCGCTATTGGTCTTATCAAGAAAGCCGAATATGTCACTAAACATGAAACTGGCTGCATAGTTTGGGGAGTACTCATGATGTTTAGTATGGTTTGTTCCATATGGTCTATCGCGGCGATTTCATTTGAAAGATACGTTCATATTTGCTATCTACCACTGTATCTCAAAATGTATAACCATCGATCTGTACCGTTTATCCTGTTAATTGTATGGTTTATTGCGGCGGCTGTGTCAATTTCACCTTTAGCTACAGTAGGCTACCCTAGTTATATAAAATATCTCCTTGTCTGTAGCTGGCGTTTTCGAGGCGGTTACATATATATTGCGATAGCTTTTGGAATAGTTTTACCAATGCTGATCATACCGTTTTGCTACTTGCGCATTTATTTATTTGTAAGACAATCGAAACAGCAACTACTGAAACACGGCAACATCAATGTGGGTGGGACACGTACCTTTCAGGCTGCCGATACCAGAACTCTTAAAATGATAGCGATAATATGGGGGATATTAATGGTAATGTGGAGTCCTATCTCACTCATTTATTTCTATCATCAATTGCCACATTACTACCCTCAAGCGTCAATTGCTTTTGGCTTGTCGAACAGTTCAATCAATTTCATAGTCTACGGTATTATGAACAAAAATTTTCGTCGTAGTTACAACTTAATTTTCCAGAAGATATACTTCTGTAGATGGATCGCGTCAAACGGAACAATTACCAATACTAACAATAAGATTCCAAGAAACAAAGTTTCAGCTGTAGCACTGAATACGAAATTTTGTTCACCATCAAGTGGTCAAACGCACGGTCCAGCGGACCAACGGAACGCATCAGTAATAACAAACATTTGATATCAAATTTGACAAAAATAACCACGCTAGCTTGTACTATGATTCATTGACCTTGGACTATTGGAGAATTCAACAATTATGACGAACGTTTTTCAAATTTTACGGACACAGCCACTAAAGCCTGTAATATTGAAGGATTTACCCGTAACATTACAAGCTCTGGCCTCCTTATCCAAAGTGTTTTATTTGGGATTGACTTTGGACTGTTGGATAATTCAAAATTAAAAAGGCAATAGCTCAAACCGTCCAAAGATAGTGCCCTGAGGTACACCACCATGTAATTCTACCTACGCAAAGTAAGTATTTTCCTCCCAGAAAAGAAGTCCACCACCCACTGCATAAGCGAAGGGAAAACACCAAGTTTAAGAAGCTGTAATTTTATGGTAAATCAAATCAACCTTCGAAAAACCTGTTAGCACAAGTGTGCCAAAATGTCTTGATTTCTCGGCCCCTGACATCAAATGGTGATAGCCATCAATAAGGCAGTGGGTGGTAGACAATCCCGTCTGGTTACCAAATTTTCTTTGATCAACATGAGGATGAATAAGCATCTACAATCTATTTGCACACTCTTCCTTCAGCGACTTTCGCAAGACATGGGAGTCAGAGAAATCGGACGCAATTTGTCACTTGAAGGCGGAGTTTACTTAGTGTTTGGAATGACGTAGGCTTCCTCCCACTGGGAATGAACAATACTTTGCGTGAGGGATGCATTGATTATATTGACTACCCAACTTATATGAAAACACATATAAACACTCATGCAACATTAAGTGTTGTGACAAAAGAAAAGAGACAATATAATTATTATAGTATTCTTCTTAATGCACATTGTATTTCATTATTTAATCATAATAACAATAATAATGGACATTTATAAAGCGCACAAAACAAAAGGTCTCAAGGCGCTGCACAAAGGCAACTACGATAAATTACAATGTCTTAAAACTACAACAATAACAACATTTGTTTTCAATTGCACAATGTTTTCAATAATAAAAGCACTTCAAATGCAAACACTTCTTTCGTTTTGTTGTTTGTTATTTTGTAGCATACAATAATAATAATAACAATTAAAACATAATCAATGATAATAAAAAAATATTTATAAAATGCACCCGAGTACTGACAAAATATATACACTAGAGCAGCTGTGATTCGGTGGTCGTTTGCACGGAATTTCATGAACCTGCGACAATCTATGGCGATTTGACCCCGAATGACTTGAACTTACGAGTGTCAGATGACATGTGTATGTTCATGGTGTCAGTCATTGTTGCGACTGAGGTAGGTCAAAATTGCTCAAAGTTAGGTCCGGTATAGAAGAAAGAAGATATAAACGTGTAGCATAACAATATACAGTCGTGAACACAGTCGAGTTACGACAGGACAACAGAACACAGCCGGCTGTGAAATTAAGAACGGCATGCATTTTGATAGTCTTTACACTCAGTTGAGCTATTGGTACAAACACATCAGTGAGTAAACTTCGATGAAACGATTCTTTGCTTCAATCAAACTTCTTTAGACAACTATCCTTTCAAGATATTTAACAGTAAAGATTACACGTTGAAGTAATTATTCATCAAGTTAATTTACGCACGGTATATTTCTTCGGCAGGTGATATTCGTTAATATCGATATCAGCATCAGAAAGCTTTTTCAACAATACTTATTCCAGCACTAAATGGCAGATAACTATTTCATCAATACCAATATCTGCAGTACAGATCGGTTATGTTATCAATACAGGTACCACTAGTATAGTAGATACATATTAAATCAATACCGATATCAGCGGAAGATAACATTTCCTCAATACCAGAGAGCTACGTTATCAATACCGGTACCAGTAATAGATAATCAATATCGATGTCATCAGTAGATACTTCCATCAATACCGATATCAGTCAGTTACACCAGTAAAGCAGTGGATAACATCTATGTCATCTTGAACAATATCAGTGGCGACATTTAGCTTACAGGTACTAAAATTAGTTACTTCATCAATACCAAGATCAGAAACAAGGCCCATTCTTCATCAAGACCAAAATCAGCAGCGGCGATAACTACTTCATCAATATCCGACATCAAACAAAGTTACGGATTTCTTATCACGTCTCAGATACGATGGAAAACCAGTCTGATGTGCATCACGATATCCTTCCTGTACGTTACATTCCTTACTTCTTCTGGCTCGTACTCATGGCAATTATCGGCACATTTGGAAACATACTAATTATATTTGCGGTACTGGTAAACCCAAAACTACAAGTAATCAGTAGTATGTTTATCGTAAATTTAGCTGTTGCTGATTTATGTACTACAGGTATAGTCGATCCATTCGCCGCTATTGGTCTTATCAACAAAGCCGAATATTTCACCAAACATCAAATTGCCTGCATAGTTTGGGGCGTGCTCATGATGTTTAGTATGGTTTGTTCCATATGGTCTATCGCGGCAATCTCATTTGAAAGATACGTTCATATTTGCTATCTACCACTGTATCTCAAAATGTATAACCATCGATCTGTACCGTTTATCCTGTTAATTGTATGGTTTATTGCGGCGGCTGTGTCAATTTCACCTTTAGCTACAGTAGGCTACCCTAGTTATATAAAATATCTCCTTGTCTGTAGTTGGCGTTTTCGAGGCGGTTACATATATATTGCGATAGCTTTTGGAATGGTTTTACCAATGCTGATCATACCGTTTTGCTACTTGCGCATTTATTTATTTGTTAGGAAATCAAAACAGCAAATACTGAAACACGGCAACATCAATGTGGGTGGGACACGTACCATTCAGGCTACCGATACCAGAACTCTTAAAATGATAGCGATAATATGGGGGATATTAATGGTAATGTGGAGCCCTATCTCACTCATTTATCTCTATCATCAATTGCCACATTACTACCCTCAAGCGTCAATTGCTCTTGGCTTGTCAAACAGTTCAGTCAATTTCATAATCTACGGTATTATGAACGAAAATTTTCGTCGTAGTTACAAGATAATTTTGCAGAAGATAAAATTATGCTTCTGTAGATGGAACGCGTCAAAGGGAAAAATAATTACAAGTGCCAACAATAAGATTCCAAGAAACAATGTTCCAGCTGTAGCATTGAATACGAAGTTTTGTTCCAATGGCCAAATGCACGGTCCAGCCGACCAAAAGAACGTACCAGTATCTGCAAATATTTAATATCAAATTTTACAGACATAACCCCGCTAGCCTGAAATATGAAAAGATTACTGTTATGGCGCTATTTTCGATATCTTAGATACTTTGACACACTATGCTAATAAGTATCAAACAAACTGGGATGAATATATTCCAGCCATTCAATTTGCATATAGGTCTACACCAGCAGACAATTCTGTAGGATTTAGCCCTTTCTTTTTATTATATGGCAAGGAAGCAAGACTACCCCTGGCTGTAACATTGATGGCTAAGAGTGAATACCCAGACAAGACTACGAGAGAACATATTTTGGTATCTCAATTTGAAGTGTAATATCTAAGCAACATCTTGAACGTAATCAAGCTAGCATGAAAGACCGTTATGATGAACAAGTAATGTACAGTTTCAGGTGGGTGATACAATTTGGTTACATATTCCAGCCACTCAACCAGGCTTGTCCAAGAAGCTCATGAAATTTTGGTCAGGACCATACTTACTGGTAGAGCAAACGGGCCCTGTGAATTTCCGTGTTCGCAACCTGACAAACAATAAGTTGATGTCAGCCCCCGTGCATGTTAATCGAATGCCAGACCAGAAAATCATGTCTTGCCCATAGATTTTGTACAAAGAGATCCTCTAGAAGGTGTTGTAGATTCTGAATGTCCAGATGACTCATTTGCCCCACTTATGGCATCCCAGGAATTGGATAAGAGCATATCTTTTATACCGGGTCTACCTTTGACCCCTTGCCCCTTTCCTTAGAGTTTGAGAGATGTTGTTTTTTTTTTTTTTTTTCTCCACATCCATTCGTGTTTTGGAGTTAAATGTCAGATTAAAAGATGCAGTTATTCAGGAAATGTTATGTCTGATGTTGAAGTTATTTATATTAAATGTATATATATATATCGAAGTAGAAACACCGCACTAGCGTACTGGAAATCATAATGCATATTTTGAGACTTTGCTTATATTTGATATGCGGAATTAAAGATTATAGTGAAGTTATATCTTGTTATCTGTCTATTTCTCTTCGTGAATTCAGCGAGTTATTCCCCGTGAAGTTGAGATCCATCGGCCATGAATATGGTATGATTTCAAAAAACCAAATAACTGGTTGTTGGATAACGTGTAAGTTTCATTCACAACAAAACTATACGCGAAGCCTGTAATATTACGAACTGTTGCGTCCCAGTGCCATATGGAAAGGTTTCTATACAAAAACGATTCTCTTATAAACCATTATGCGCACCGTTTCCACCTCGATACACCTGAGCACACATTTTCGTCCAAGAGCTTCCAAGCAGAGAACAACAAGCAGTGAATGTCTCCACCACATTCTTTGATTACACTACATGATTGAGTGCATAGTAATGTAAGAGCTGTGGAGCTTCTAGATGAAGAATGGGCCTCTTTGATTGGTTTTTGTCGAAACCTTAAGTGTTCCCTTCATCCAATCAGAACTTTTTTTTTTTATATCAAACGAAAGCTAAAACTTCCCCCTAAAACTCTTTTCGTCAGTAGGTCAACAGATAACGCAATTCAATGGTATATCAAGGCGAATGTGGAAAATCTGTTGAAAAATGTAGTTTTAAAAGTCAAAACCTCAAGTGTTCCGTACAATATTTTTAAAATTTTATGTCATTAAATGAAAAAGCACACTGATATTGTCCATATACTAGCGTCACTAGAATGAGCAATGGCCAATTCTCTTTAAATTGCATATCTTGTGCAAAAAGTTACTATTTTCGCCCGTTTTGTCATACGGTTGTAAATTCAATGAACTATGACTTTTAAAAAAGAGCGCTTACAAATTGATATGTTTAAACGACAAAAATATCATTAACGATTTCATTTTGAGATTGACCTTGGATTGTTGGAGAATTCAAAAATTTTGACAAAAGTTTGATTTTTTTTATAGACATAACCACGGTAGCCTGTAATATTCAAGAATTTGTTAATAAACTATGAGCGAAGCCCGTACGAGCTGTGGCGTCCTTATCCAAATTAGCGTTTGAACGATATACGGTTTCATGGATTGGCCTTGGAATGTCGGATAATTCAAAATTATGATAAAAGATTGATCTAGAATCAGTGGCATCTTTAAATAGTTACCATACATACCATACAACTGATAAGGCCACGATGTAAAAGGACTGTGATAAATTTGCTTTTCTTTTCTCCGAGAAAAAATCCCATAGGAATATTGTACAACACGTTGCGTGTCGATAAGAATGATAACATCGTCTGCTAGTAGACGAGACCAGAGGATGATTTAAGCACTACCCAACACCCAACTGGGTTAACTGTGCAGTGAGCAGAGCTGTATGAGTAACATGACACCACTGCTCTGCTATACTGCATAGACGTCCATGGTAAAATTTGAATTTGTACTGCTATATTTACACTACAAACACTGTTAATTTGCTGGTCGATTTCACATTTTATGTTATCTACAGAAGGTGTGAATTATCCTTAATACACACATCACTTTTGTTCTGAAATCGACCAAGTAATAATGACACACACACAATTCTAAAACATCGTCTTTTGCGCAGAGTTCAATGGGATCTGAAAAGTAAAGTGGCAGTTGAAACTCTAGTGATAACACTTTTGCAATGCATGATGGGGCTTCCTTAAATCATCCTCTGAGACGAGACAGCGTGAAGATATCCCAAAGGTAGATGTTGATCAATAGGCTGTGTCACTTTGCAGTTTTAATAAATTTCTCCTTGTTGCATTGAGGGGACAACAATATCACTGCGTGACTTTTGAAAGCCATTTCCATCTCAGTTACTCTCTAAGTAGTGTGTGGAAACACATTGGCGAAGACATGTCAAATACCAGTCTAACATGTGATGAAATTGTTGCTTATATATATGGTAGGTTGTGCGTTTGGTTTACGGAGCAATGCATTCTCTTAGTGTTCGTTGATTGAGAATTCACTGGTACACATAATATCTTTATCAAGCAGGTTTCATCTGCTAATACTGCTTCAGCAATCGATCTGATAAAAGCAAATAGACAGGTGATTCATACTGTCATCAGAACAGTAGATACCAACTTCATCAACATCAATATCAACAGCAGATGACTACTTCATCAATACCAATATTGGCAATAAATACCTTTATCAATACTAATATCAACAGTAGATATGTATACCTACTTCATCAATACATTATTAGCAGTAGATACCTACTTCATCAATACAATATGAGCAGTAGATCACAACTTCATCATTACAATATCAGCAGTAGACACCTACTTTATCAATACAATATCAGCAGTAGATACCTACACCAACTTCACAAATATGAGCACTAATACCGATATGACAGCAGTAGACAGCTACTTTGTCAATGCACGTCAGATGTAGACATCATGACATATAGCATACTTGATCATAATTAATATCAGCGCAGGTAGTTAGCAGAAGAGACGCCTAACAAGTAGCTCCTTCATACAAACTTCCGAAATTCATGCCATGTCTCAAACACCACGGACAATGATGGAAAACCAGTCTGATCTGCGTCACGATGTCCTGCCGGTAAATTATATCCCATACTTCGTCTGGCTCGTTCTCATGACAATTATCGGCACATCTGGAAACATACTTATTATACTTGCGGTAGTTGTGAACAAAAAACTACAAGTTATCAGTAGTATGTTTATCGTAAATTTAGCTGTTGCGGATTTATGTATTACAGGTTTAGTCGATCCATTCGCCGCTGTTGGTCTTTTCAACGACGCCGAATTTTTCACCAACCACACTATTGTCTGTGTAGTGTTGGGCATACTAGTGGTGTTCAGTAGCGCTTGCTCCATATGGTCTATGGCGGCAATTTCACTTGAAAGGTATGTCCACATTTGCTATGCCCGCCGCTATTTTAAAATTTATAACCGCCGATCTGCTCCCTTTATCCTCTTTATGATATGGCTTACTTCAGCGGGTGTATCGATTCCCAATTTAGCTACGGTAGGCTACCCTTATTATATAAAATACGAACTTATCTGTAACTGGAGTTTTCGAGGAAGCTACTACGTCATTTATGCAATAACGTTTGGAGTTCTTTTACCAATGCTTATTATACCATTTTGCTACTTGCGCATTTATTTATATGTAAGAAAATCAAAACGGCAAATACTGAAACACGGCAACATCAACGTGGGTGGGACACGTAATTTGCGGGCTGCCGATACCAGAACTCTTAAAACGGTGGCGATAATATGGGTGATTTTTATGGTAATGTGGGGCCCTAACTCACTCATCTACCTGCATCATCAATGGCCACCTTCATACACTAAAACATCAATTGCACTTGGCTTGTCGAACAGTTCAATCAATTTCATTGTCTACGGTATCATGAACAGGAACTTTCGTCGTAGTTACAAGATCATTTACCAAAGGTTATGTTGTTGTAGATGGAATGCTTCGAACGAGACTATTGCGGGTGACGGCAGCACCAGCAATGCTACGGTACAGAGAAATAACGTTTCAGCTATAGAGCTAAATACCAGGTCTGTTTTCACATCAAATTGTCTAAGAAATGGACCAGGGAGCCTAAAGAACGCGCCAGCACCTACAAACATTTGAGTTATAAATGCCTTGATAATAATGTCTTGACATAAAAATGTATATATCAAGCTAATAGATTGAAATAATTCTGCAACATTCCATCATGGAATTTCCATGCCATATCTGATTTGAGAAGCCGTTCATTTGCTTGGAATTAACTTTAGCCATAACATCATAATCAGCAGTAGATTGCACCACCAGTGCAGAAGTACGTAATACTTCATCAATACTAAACTCCTCAACAAAAGTTTGTAATGTTTTTTCAAACACCTGTATCTCCAATTATTTGTAACATATTCATATCGTGTTGCATATCACTGGATAGCTACAATACTCCCCTTTACAATGACACCCCATTTGAAACAATAACATTTTTCACGGCTGAGTACACACCTTGTGAATGTAGTGGGGTCTCAAACAGAATTTGCCAAATTGACCATTATTCTGTGCTCAAACAACGCTAGCCACTAACCTTAATGATAGCAGGTAGAAAAACCACAGGCAGCCACAATAGTCAGGCACCTTTTCCTCATGCTGCTCACCGACCTGGTTATTGTGGGATGGAATTCCATACTTCAACAAGGATTCGTTGCAGGTCATTCAATGTGGTTGCATATGGGCTTCTCTGGCACTCACAGCACGATCAAGCTGGTCCCACAAGTGTTCAATCGGGTTGAGGTCTGGCCTGATGGCATGGCAGGCCATTTTGACTCTACTTCCATATTCTGTAGGTAGTCGTTGACTACCGTGGCTATGTGGGCGAGCGGTGTCATCTTGGAGAATTGCATTAGGTCCCGGATTGTGAAGTTGTGGGATTGCAGAATTTGGTAAATTCTTTTTGAGACCCATACATTCACAAGGCGTGTACTCAGCCGTGAAAAAACAAGATCGAAGCATTTTTTTTTTTTACATGTGTGACCTTTCGTGAACTCTAGCAAAAAACGTACCCTACGATTGGAGTCCACTACCCCTCTAGTAGTGATCCAGAGGGTCTATACTAACACCTCATGGTAACAAATATTGGAGACATGGGTGTTGAACTCAATCCTATTAAGGCCCGTATGAGATTTAGCTCCTAAACTAGTATTATAGCTACTTCATTGATCCTAAAATCTACTATCATGACAATAGATAATTCCTCCATCTATGTCGGCAGTAGGAGCTACATCAATAATACCAATTATCAGTAGCTAATAGTAATTTCATCAACACCAATATCAGCAACAGTTACTTCATCAACACCAGTACCAGCTTGTGGGATAGGCTTTTACGACGGGAATACATAACAATTAGTGGGTTGAGACATGTAGACCGCCCTTTGCCTACTGATGACTCTGAAAAGAGCCATTCACTGAAGACTGCCCCTTGTCAACAGAGAACTAGCAGATCTCGCCTATCTGCTAATATAAAAGGTTTTGGTGGCTCTGAAAAGAGCCGTTCACTGAAGACTGCCCTTGTCTACAGAAACAAGCAGACCTCGCCTATCTGCTAAATTTAAAGGTTTGGTGGCTCTGAAAAGAGCCGTTCACTGAAGACTGCCCCTTGTCAACAGAAAACAAGCAGACCTCGCCTATCTGCTAAATGTAAAGGTTTGGTGGCTCTGAAAAGGGCCGTTCCCTGAAGACTGCCCCTTGTCTACAGAAACAAGCAGACCTCGCCTATCTGCTAAATTTAAAGGTTTGGTGGCTCTGAAAAGAGCCGTTCACTGAAGACTGCTCCTTGTCAACAGAAAACAAGCAGACCTCGCCTATCTGCTAAATTTAAAGGTTTGGTGGCTCTGAAAAGAGCCGTTCAATGAAGACAACAAGACTACCCCTTGTACTGCCCCAGTACCAGCATTAGATATTGGATCCACAACTTACAAGCTCTTTGGTAGAATTGAGGTCCCCTTTACTGCCCATAGTTTTAATTTAAGCACACTCATGGTCACGACGGTTATTTATTATATACAATCTTTAATATGTCAATATTTTCTCATTGTACTACATTGTAACAGTAATCAAATTGTAAAAATTACCACTATTATTACATTTATTGTATCATGTTTGATGTATGAAAATATGAATGAATTTGGTTTACAGCACGAGTTTCCTCATATCCTGAGGGAGCTCTTTAATTTAGGTTCCCTTTTCTACCCATGGTGTAAAATTAGTTAGCATAATCTTGTTTGTTATAGCAAATCGTTTATTCGAAATTGTGAATAGCTTTGTTTATTTTATAACAAGTCTAATGCTGAATAACTTTCTTAAGGGTATACGATGTATTGTTGGTTGAAGCAGCAAAAAAAAAATGTAGCTCACAGCATCTTGCGAATGGTAGTAAGCTTGAGCAAAATTTGCATTGCTCAACTCATAGCGAGCGTGTAGAAGAATTCAAATATCACAGATATACTTTTGTAGGTCATGTGGTTCTTGAGTTATGTTGTAAAGAGGGCTGAAACAACAACACTTTTGTAAAACGTACATAACTCATTAACAACAATAAATTAAGCAAGTTTTCAAAGTATATGATTTGTAAAATGAACTTTTGCAAAACACCAAAGTGTTATTTTTCAATAATATATTGATTCAGATAATGAAAATCAATTTTTTTTTTGGCTGCTTCGACCAACAATACCTCGTATAACCTTAAATAGGAAGAATTCAAATTTAAATTTAAATAAGTTGGTGTTTCTTTTATCTGTCTATGAGCAATGCATGATCTGAAATAAGTTTTAGTACAAGTCGTTGGGTTTGATTGTCACAGCATACAAAAAACACCTCAAAATACATGCTTTTGGCCCTTATTACAGTGGTATAAAAAGTTATGTACATTATAGGGCAAGGAATCCAATTATTTAACACCAAAATAACATCCCCTCCACAGTAAGAACATGAAAATAATGGGTTGGGCTGTGCCTCAGCCATTATTTACATTTTTACTGTCTCAGACATATCATTTGGGTGTAAAAGGATGCTGCATTAGCCTTTTCTTAAATAGAATCCTGGTATAAATTGTATTGTTCAATTCTGTTAACAAAGGACAACAAACTGGTTAACAGGGAAATGCTATTTTTTGCCTTGATTGGCTACTCATGCTCAGTGAATTGTTTAACCCCATGAGAACTACCTGCCAATTGGTCAAAATGAATATTGTGTCCAATTTTGAACCAATCAAGGAGGGTATTAATAAGATCATCTGCAAATGCAAGTTTGACCATAAATAGTTTAAAGTCTAGTTATAATTGGCAATTGAAATGAGCATCTCAACTTAACAACCAATCAGAAATGCTGTTAGATGACTAGTGTCCAGGAGGTTAAGGCGCTTCACTTGTTAGACAGGTGGAATACAAACTGTATCAAAATGATTGGAACCAGGATATGACTGATATTTAAAAAAAATGTTTCAAACATAAAATTGCTCATAATTACTAGAAAGAAGATGCATAAGTTAACTTTACAATCTGATAATCTGAAGCAAATAGGTTTGCATGTGAGAGATATTGTCATCGGGGGTTACTTTAACGCACAAATCATGTGTATTTACGCGTTCACACACTTTGGGGACCCCTTCATATCCAAAAGTCTAAGTCCAACGCGTACAAAATCTTGAAAACGTACACGTTCATGTAAGCATTTAATAATTTGAATGCTGTCAAAAGACGAAAAATAATTTTGATAATAGTATCATGGCATGTGATTCGTGAACTTTATTCAGCGAAATTGCTTTACATAAGCGGTAACTCAAAAAAACCCAAAAAAACCACCAAAAAACCACATTGTTTAAATGTCTTTCAAAATAAAAAAATACCCTTTGGGCAATGTTTTGGACCCCTTCAGAGGGAAAATTCACAATTGAAAGGGTCCAAAAAATCTGAAAATACCCTTTCAGCTGATTGTCATTCAAATGAAGATAGATATATTCATTGTTTTAGTTCATTAGTGATTAGCTTTACTGCTCAATTATGGCACAGGTACTCTTAATCAATATCTCTTCCTGCAAGAGCATGTAACTCTGAACGGCATGTGCTATCTTCATGAGCTAATATTTTAGAAGATCAAACTAGTATAATTTAAAATATTCAAAAAAATGAGCCTAAACTATATATCGCACAGTGCAAAAAAAAGGCACATATAAAACACATAAAATATTCTGCAAAAATGACAAGTCGTTGGTTCCAATCATTTTGATATAGTTTGTAAACTGTTATAAATCATAAAAGCTACGTTTTTGCTTCTGTACTCAGAACAGACATGTGTGTAATTGATTATTTGCATTATAAAACCTCTTAGGCCAAAAAAAAAAAAAAAGATTATTTGCTTGTCCTCCACCGACAGCCGACCCTAATCTGGAAAAAAAAATTTTGTTTTTGTTTTACTGTACAAATAAATACCAACCCTAATTTTGGAAATTCCAGAAAAAGTTTTTTTTTCTTTCAACATTTTTGGCATCCTGAATTTTTTTTTCAGTTTCTACACGCTTCTAAACGGTTTTAAATACACGAATGAAGTGGTATTATACAGTAGAGAAATATCCCAATTTACAACTATTTAGGCTATTTATTAAGCTAATTCAAGGCATATAGTCATGTTTTGGCTATGGCCTTTAAAAAAATCCAGACTGACCGACCCAATTCTGAAAAAGTTGTGGAGGACAAGCAAACAATCTTTTTTTTTTTTGGCCTTAGCTATAGATATGAAATTATAGCAACAATTAACATTAATTATTGTATTTTTTACAATATTGACAAAGTCATTGACAAAGTTATCAACAAATTTTATTTCAGAAATATGTTACTCAAATTTCTACAAAAGAGTTTATATAAAATATCATCCTATATGTTTTTACTCTGAACTCCTGGTCTGAAGTGCTCTAATAACTAGATATTTATTTTGTTTGGCATCATATAAAAATAAGCAGGTTTAATTTTCAATGAAAATCATGACATACAGGAAAGAGTGCAGCATCCACTTTATGATTTAACTGGGCAAGATAGTAAAATAATGCTAGCTATTATGCCACATACCTGATAAAGTTCTGTTTAAATTGTGTGCTTGTTAGCCATCTGTGTCTAATATGTTAGACCAGTAATTATAGGTTAATAACTGCGCATTAGTTATTTGGAGGGCATTGTGAAAAATCTAAACATTTTGCCTTTGGAACCGAGGGATATGCCGAGGTCCAAGGCAAAATGTTTAGATTTTTCACAATGCCCGACATATAACTGATGCAAAGTTATTAACCAAATTCATAACCGTCATTTTTAACTCATCACTCAACCAAATCTCAAGATTTTATTCTCCGAAATTTGTTGAAATAAACAATTTTTATCAAAACTTATATTTTGCCCTTCAAAAAGTCGAACAGGCTAAAACGGACTTACCAATTACAGCACTGCGCAATCACGCCATGTGCAAATATGGTAGTTAACGTGCGCGTGAAGTGTTCCGCGGAAGTCATTGTATCACGTAAGCACACGCGCGGAGGTCATTGATGGATATCAATAACCTCCGCGCCGTGTCGTATATCATCTAACAAGCAATTTGATTGGGACGCACATACATGTATGGCATGATACGCGGAGGTTATGAATGTATGTTATGTGCTCCGCGTGCAAACCTTTGTAATGCTCCAGTCTAAAGAAGCAATTTATCACTCGATATCAAGCTTTCATGGTAAATACAGGAGGTTCACTATTTCGGTCTCCATAAGTGACAAACTATATGTCATATTTAACATAGCACATGGCAATTCCGAGTTCGTTCTCTAGGTCTAATATCTTTGAGAAAGATACACTGTTGCCAAGTGGAGATAAGCTACACTATGCAGTTTCAACTCCTCTTAGATACAAGGAGGGAGGATTTTTTTTTTGACCAAGAGTACACAATAACAGTTACTGGAGAACATTAGGCCTAAATGTGATGTGGTCAAGCAATACTTGTAATGAGCAAGAACGTTTCCACAAATATTGGTGTCTATAAAAATGCTTAACAACCCATCAAAAACGATATGGCAGGGATGAAAGTGGCCTGAAGTGACTTGGCAGGAAAAGCCTGAAAAGCGCATAAATTTGGGCTATAAAAGCCTCAAAATGGGCTGAAAATATATAAAAGTGCGGAAATTTGGAGTAGCAAAAGGCCTGAAATAAGGCAATTGCCTGAAAACTGACATCCCTGGATATGGGCATGAGCGTGACATAAATATGTAGGGTTAAATTGCATAGGCTTTCTGATTTTTTTTTTTTTCGAAAAATTCTATTGACATCAAGGTTGGTACCAATCATGAGTCAGAATGGGCTATTCCAGATGAAATCCATACACCCTGTATGGAAGACATGATCCTAATCTCCCACACAGGGAGTGTGAATTTCAAATGGAGTCACCCAATCAGGTAACCCCACTTACAATTCACACTCCCTATGTGGAAGATTATGGTCATGTCTTCCATAGGGGGGTTATGGATTTCAACTGAATAGCACAATATAAAGAAACTCAAACTGAACATGTCAACATTTGTCATGATTCAGTTTTTGTCTGCAATTTATTAGGCCATACATAAATCTGCAGTCACTTTGAAAATGTGTAGGATATCCTGATAAGCCAAACACACCCCTCCCCGGGTGAATCACTGAATGGCTCCAGCAAAAACAAAAAGTTTTCGACATCATTCGCAAAAGCTTATAAAAAGTTGTCAGAAAACGTTTAAATGTTGGGTTATATAAAGGGTATATTAAGGGTATAAAATGTTTTCATAACATTAAAAAACATTTTTTGATAATCTACTACCCAGCAAAACACACAATGTTTTACAGAAAACGTTTCAATGTCGGGTTATATATAGGGTATAAAAACGTTTTAATAACATTCCAAAAACATTTTTGAAAACTTATTAACAGAATGTTATTTTGGGGTTGAAAAAAATATTTTACAAAAATATTTGCAAAAAAATATTTTACAAAAATGTTTGCCCAAAATATTTGCAATAACGTTTTAACAACGTTTTCATGACCTTTATATAACCCGACAGTTAAATGTTATTAAAACATTTTGAAAAAAAAAACATTTTAAGAACATTTCTGTGTTTGTTGGGTGCAAATATTTTCACCTAATGTAATTTAAGTGTTGACAAAATATTTGGCAAAAATTGTTTGCAAAAATAGTTTACAATAACATTTTGAAAACATTTTAAAAATATTGTTGTAGTGTGTTTTCATACAAAACATTTTAAAACGTTTTCATGACCCTTATATAACCCGACATTTAATGTTATGAAACGTTTTTATCTAAACCAAAACCCAAAATATAATTTATTTAAAACATTTTCACAATGTTTTTGTGTTTGCTGGGGAGTAGCTACTTTTAAGATAGAGCCAAAAAAAAGTTGTTTGTTTGTCCTCCACCCCCAGCTCCTCAGTTTAATGCCTGACCATTTTTTTTTCAAATTTTTTTTGTAATAAATAAAAAATTATTTTTTTTTCTTCAGATTTGGAGTATCTCTGGACCTAGCTAGAGCTAAATGCTAGGATCTTTCTAGGTTAAAAATAAAAAGCTCCCCCAAAACACTTTGTATCTTCAATATGCAAAGTTATAATTTGTTTTCATGTCATAGTCTATTATTATTAATGACTTCAAAATACATTGGATTTATATCCATTTTGAAATCATTAAAAGACTATGACATCAACACACACTATAACTTTGCAAATTAAAGAAACAAAATGTTTTTTAAGTCACCATAAATGAATGTAGCTTTTAGCTCTAGCTACAACCCTGGACAAAAGGGTTGGAATGAAATTAGTACGGTATTGCAAATGAGCCCCCGTTCCCCCGATCAATGTTGAATCCTGACATTTTGTTCATGTGCGCTCAGTAGTACCCAACATTGATTGGTGGGGCAGGGGGAGGTATTGGGGGTGAGGGTAATGTTTAGACTTGACACTCAAGAAAGTGCCATTTCATCACTCTAGAAATAATGAAAATATGGCCATTAGAAGGTGCACATTCTATTTTTCATTCCAACCTATTTTGTCTAGCATTGTATTTGAAAAGTTGAAAAAAAATCATCTAATTTTGGTTTTTTGGCCATAAAATGAAAAGTAAATAAGATATGGACCTGCAATTTGGAGGCTAAGCAGCTCTTATCATTATCCTTTACCACAAAAAGTAACAATAGCTAATCCGTCATATTTAGGGACTGGTCACTAAAATTCCTAATATCCTATTTTTGGCCCTGTTTAGAAACACAATTGATCACTTTAAATGCCAAAAAAATAATAAGTCTACAAACTTGTAAAACATTATTTAGATCAACAAAAATCTGAAATCTATTCTGTATAAATAAATACTAAGGAAAAATAAAATATCGGGATCAAAATAAAAAGCGACCATGCAGGATTCGAACCCGGCTGTCAAATCTGCTCGTTTAACTGGTACGCGCTCTACCAATGGAGCTATTTAATGTTACTCGATTTGTTTGCGATAATTTAGACCATATCAATGTATGAGTTTTACGGTATGCAGACACAATAAAGATTTTAATACTATGTCCCTATACTGTTTACAGGCTTGCATACCGTGCATTTTTCTATTTATGTCAAGTTTTGGAATCTAATTTGTGAAGAAAACGTCTGAATACCGTGGTTCTCTATTCAATAAGCCAATTATTGTTGCATAAAACAAGTGGATTAGTTTAAAACACTTTTTATTCATTTATAAAGAATCTCTAGTACAAAAGTGCACGTAGAATTACAACGCCTCAATAGCTCAGTGGATAAGGCGACTGGCAGTTAACGGAAGGGCTTGGGTTCAATTCCGGCATTTTTTAAAATTTCTTTTGTTTTAATTTGCTTTTGCCTATGAATAAAAATTAAATTAAATGCTTCGTTTTTGTACTGAACATTTGATTTTAATTTTCCTTTCTTCAGACTTACAATAAGAACAATATAGCTATAAAACCTGTAAAATATACTACACATGTTAACTATCTACTGAAGACGAAATAATGATTTTCTATGTATTTTGTATATTTTTAACTTCAAAAACACTTATTTCAGTTTTTCATGTTCTGTTTCTAAGATTATACTTTCATGAATTACATTTATGATATTTCATTTACATGTAAAGGGTAAAATGAACATTTCTTGGACGTACAACACTTATAATGCAATATATGACGTTATATGAGCTACTTTAGTTGAATTGCATGAACTTCAAATTAAAGGCTGCATGTACATAAATTGACCGCTCCCTTACACTAGTGACACTAAAACAATTTTGGTTTTGTCATTGAGGAAAAGACAATTAATTTTTTATTTTGATGTAAATTTTCATGTAAATCGGACAAAGAATAAAAAACTATAGCTATAAAACATGTGTCATTATGTAATTTCGGTAGCCTTAGAGACAACCCTGGACAAAAGGGTTGGAATGAAATTAGTACGGTATTGCAAATGAGCCCCGTTCCCCGATCAATGTTGAATCCTGACATTTTGTTCATGTGCGCTCAGTAGTACCCAACATTGATTGGTGGGGCAGGGGGAGGTATTGGGGGTGAGGGTAATGTTTAGACTTGACACTCAAGAAAGTGCCATTTCATCACTCTAGAAATAATGAAAATATGGCCATTAGAAGGTGCACATTCTATTTTTCATTCCAACCTATTTTGTCTAGCATTGTAGGTCCAGGAATACACCAAATCCGAAAAAATTAAAAAAAAAAAATTCCGTCCAACCGCACCTCCTCTTTCAAAGCTGTGGAGGACAAACAAACAATTATTTTTTTTGGCCTAGACGAGGATTGTACCAATGAAGAGTGTACCAATCTACAACTGCCCCACCAAGTCATCAGCCTCAGGCTCCTGTTGTTGTGACCTGGATGACCGAGATGATCTTGAGCGCTGACTTGATGAGGGTGTCCTCCTGGTGTCCTGAAAGATAGAACAGTTATTCAATGTAAATAAAGTGATAATAATGTAACTGTATAGCTATATTTGACAGATGTGTCCAATGGGCTATTCCATTTAAAATCCACACTACCCCTGTGGAAGATTTTGGAAATATTTTCCACAGGGGGAGTATGAATTGCAAATGGAATTAACATATTAGGCAGCTCCATTTGAATTTCATACTCCCTCTTAGAAATATTCAAATTGAATCTTCCACTGAGGGAAAGCGAGATACAAATGGAGCTGCTAATATGTCCATTCTATTTGAAATTCATACTCCCCCTGTGGAAGGTATTTCCAAAATCTTCCACAGGGGTAGTGTGATTTAATTGAATAACTCAATGATTAAACAGGAGATTAAATTGATAAATTCTCGACCATGTTTACATGCCACTCAAAGGAAATTTTGTTCATATTTGGCAATTCCAGTTGAAATGCATATTACTTTGAAAGACATGACTCTAATCTTTCATAGAACTGGCTCCGTTCCCTCTGACCGCATCAGCAAGGATGAGCGGTGGTTTTAGGAGTTGGATTGTCATCATTATGAGCGGTGGTTTTAGGAGTTGGATTGTCATCATGGTACAGTACTTTGAGCACGTAACCAGTGCTAATCTTTCACACAGGAAGTGTGAATTTCAAATGGAGTTTCAAATGGGGTTACCTAAATGGGTGACTCCATTTGAAGTCTACACTCCCTGTGTAGGAGATTAAGGTCATGTTTTCCATAGGGGTGTATGGATTTTAACTGGAATAGCCCCATTACATGAAGGACACACCAAAAGTGAACCTTTTGGATTTTGCTGCTAGTATTTTCTTGACATAACTCAATTAAAAATGATGATGACGTATCCCAAACTTTTATTTTGGTATCTTTGAGATCGGAATCCAAAAGTACTATTGTTAGGTTACAAAAAACAACTTTGTTTCTCTTTGGATGCATGCATTTTGTTTTGGGGAACAATTTTACAGCATTTTGTTTTTGATTTGAGAATAAACAAAACAGAAGATACTTTAAAAAAAAAAAATGATGGCAAATTTTTTCAACATATTTCTTTCTCAAAACATTTTGGTTGCAAGTAATATGAAATCACAAAAATATCCTATAAAATTTAATCTATAAAATTCTCCTAATACTGTCAATTTTCATATCTAACCTGCTCTGCCCTGATTTGACAATAAATATCAGTGATTTGAGTCATAGGTTTACTTTGTGAAACTTTAGCTGCCCGAGCCAAGTAAACCACACAGACACACTAAATGCCAGTTGATAAACAGTGGTGAACAACAGTCACGATCATGATGAGTTTGACATCATATACACTGTATTTTGAATATGTTTATGACTGGAAATTTCCATTCGTAACTTTTATTTCATAATTTTTCACCTGGGGCGATTAATTCGGCTGAATTCGGTACTTACGAATTTGAAGGCACGCGTGGTACTGCAGGTTTCTGTGGTCCGGTGTCTTTCTTCTGTGGCTCACGTCGTCTTCTCCTGAATGACAAAAATAAAAATTGTAATTTTTGTAAAGTTGAAAATATTTAAATAGATAAACAAGCACTGGTTATCAATTGAATACCTGAGTGGAAGAAGGGTACAACTCCATCCAAACTGTTTTTGAGATATTAAGAAAAAACTTATTATTTGGAAAAGTTTTATAGACAGAATGTTTTCATCTTCAGGGGACCTTTAGTACATAAACATACAATATTACATACATTTAAAATTATATGTTTCCAATGGTACAGGTCTTAATACGAGCTGGAGTTGGGTCCTTCATCCACTAATATACTGCAAGTGCCAATTCCGTAAGCAGATGTGTTATAAATAGCTACCAAAAATTGGTAATTATCCATTAATTGCATAAGTAGAAGCATGTAATATATTAGCAAGAAAGTTTATTGTACTGAAAACCCAATATTTGTAGAAGAAAGGCCCAACTCCATGGAGTTGGGCCTTCTTCCAAGAAAACCATGATTAAGTGTATGTGGAAGACTATTTAGAGAGTGGATTTTGGCTCATCTTTCACACACAAGGAAGAACAATCTGCTGGCAATAAAATGCTGGGTCTAACTCATATTTGTAAAAAATTGGAGTTGGGCCCTTCTTCCACTCAGGTATTCAATTGGATCAAAAAAGCTGAAATAGACTAAGAAATCTTAGGTTACTAAGAAAGAAACAAACAAAAAACATCTATGATCTGAGCCTCCTCATATACTGCACATAAAAAGTACCCGTACACTTAAAACTTAAGGAATATCTTAAATACACTAAACATAAATTGTGACATGATCATTGATCAAGGAGAATGAGTCACATGTCGGCCCTGGTCGAAAAAGAGTTTTAAATTTGTTTCTAAAGAGGACAGTCAGAGCTTTCAGAAACTGAAAACCCCATAGAACGACTTTTCTTTGCAAAGTTATGTCAATTTATCAATTGCTAAAAACAACATAAAACAAAAGAATTTTAACATTTTCATTGCCAATATCTCAAAATCAATATTAGCAACATCCGACTCATTTCCCTTGATCGTGTAACATATATGGATTCTATAAAGGAGATCCCATTGATATAAGGGGTGTCATTTCCTCCCCATACACGAAAATACCCAAAATTTGGCTTCTGTTATCCCAATTGACTTTTTACTAAATTTTATCTGAAATCAGGGGTACCTTTTATTAGTTGTTGCTGGCTGATCCTCTTCTTCTTCCCCCAGTAATAACGAGCTGTCACCTGAATCTCTTAATGGAGCTGCTGCTGTAGCTTGGGACCTCTTCTTTATTCTTAGGGGTTCCTTTGCTTTCTGTAAAAAAATAGAACATCATTTCTTTTAGGTCACTCCAGACAGCCAACATGTGCCTACATTTTGTTCCTTGATTGTAGCTTTGATTTGTCAGTTTTGGAATATGTGACCAAATCTGATCCAGTCATGCTAAAGTCAGCACTAAATGAAACTGAAAGTGAGGAGAAAAAACATCAGAAAATGGACACATAAAAGGTTCACAGTATAGATACTTACTCAATTTTCAAAATTTCCAACTCGGGCCTGAGTGGATCAGATCGGGTCACATATGCAACATTGGGCAATGCCCATAGCAGGGGCCTATCACATATACTTATTAATTACCCTTCCTATGCAGCTGAGCCGATATCCTAGCCCTACCAGAAAAAGTTGACAAAAGACATTTCTTTCTGCATTTATGTTCAGCGATTTGCTGCAACTTTGAATAACTTTGCTAGTTTGCAAAATGTATTATTGACTAAACTTTCCTGTACAAATGTTCCATAGGCCCATAGAAGGTTTTCTTTTAACAACCAACCTCAAATGGATGATGAAATATGATATTATTGCAATATGTTATGACTATTGCGCATAACATATTGCATACAGTGTGCATTTTTTTATTTTCCATTGCATCGATCCCAAGGTACACAATGCATGTATTCACCCGTGTGAAGATGTGTTAGAGTGGAAATGAGACCATACGTACAACTAATAAATGTGCATGTACAAGTAGCATTAATTTATGCAAATGATAACCATTTGTATAGGTGTCGCTTCTAAAATAAACATATTTTGGATATTTTTAATTTAGTTTCTTATCTTGGTAAATTATGAAAAAAAAAAAAAAAAAAAAGAATGTATATTATGAGCCACATGAAAAAAAATAAATGTTTTCATTCATACTCATTGGTGAAATATGCAAGGTTCCATTGAAACAGTCCATGTATTTCATCTCATTGTAAGAATGAAATAATGCACAAACCTTTCTTTCATCATCAGTATCTTCATCTGATATATCCATCTCTTCCTCAGAGCCATCGCCATGAGAGCTCTGTGGTGAAACGCCCTCTCTTGATGAACCTGGTCTATTTGAAGCTGTCGCATTTTCCAGAGCATCTTCCAACTGTGCTTTGGTTTCTTTGACTGGAATGTAAACAAAATTTACATATTTTTTTATTATTATTTTATTTTATTTATGACATCTTTGTACAGGGTAGCCATTAATCAGTGACAAAGCATTGCTTTGTAAATGGGCTACCCCTCTTTCTAACAAAGCATCTTCTATGCAGAGACTTTCGAATTTGCAGGAGAACATTAAATAGCTCTTCTGGAGCCTTCAAGAAGAGCTGTTTAGAGCATTTACAATAGAATGTAAGGAGAGAATGGTCAATTTAAGGAGAGCTAAAAATCACTCTCCTATATCAGATTTAAGGAGAGCTCTCCTCAAAAGGCAGTCACTGTCTTTGAAATTGAGGATAACGATATTGGCTATACAAGATCATGTTGCATTGTAGAAAACATGAGCTGTACTAAACATGCTGCTGTTCATTGCAAATACAGGAGAAAAATTAAAATTAATCATTTGGCGATTTCATTTTAAAAACTTTGCTTATTAGACTTGTCCAAATTTTCTGTATTATAGAGTACCAAAGTGTGACATCATAAAATTTTCTTTTTAGCATTTCAGCATTTTCATGACCATATTTCAGTAGAACATGATGAAAAACATCCACAGTCCAAATTTGGTGGGAACAGATCATGAGGGCCCGAGATATGGCTGCATGAATACCTAATTAGCCCCATTGAAATCAGTGTAAATTGGCCGGGTTCATAACTGAGAAAAGTTCCTCAACTGTTGCTGACTCAACAGCTACAAAGATTACAAATAAAATCATTAACTCACCCACCTTAATCGACACTATATTAGCAACAAATCAAGATGTCTAAAAGTAACACTTTCATCAAAGCAGTAGCAGTTAGAATCCACCGTATCTAAAAATGAATACCAGTCACTTAGTATGGAGACAGATACCATCAAGGCACAGACAGAAGATAACCAGAAGAAGATTGAAACCAACAATCTAACCATCGAGAAGATGGAAACAAAAGCTGATGACCTCGAGCAGTATTCTCGCAGGAATTGCCTCCTCACACACAGGATATAAGAAATACTACTTGAGAACACCAATAATCTGGCTATCAATATCATTATCAACATCTTTGTACAAAAGTTGAATGTCTGCATCAATGAATCCGATATCGATAGATCACATAGACTTTGGAAAAGACACCTTGTGAGTGACGACGATGATGCAAACAATGACGATGATATGAATATCACAGTACCCTCATCCTATCATAATTAAATTCATTTCATACTAAAAGCACAATGAGGTGTTTATTTATGAACAAGTCAATTGAAAATCCAATGTAAGGATATCCCTGCTCCTAAATTCCTAGACTACACAATCAAGTTGATCGATAGACTTTTACAGGGGTATTCAAGATACAGACTTAGGGTAACAACAGGTTTGCTGTCTGGCAAGTGGAAATCTTCAGTAGGATGGGACACTACTACAAACAAGTATTTTCAGAGCCAGCATGGTTTAAGGGCCAATACCCACATATCATTGGGCATGGGGCAGCCCACTATGATACCAGCAGACATGGTGCAGTCTACATGCAGAGCCTGTAATAGTTTTGTAAGAAGTCCCAGTTGTCAATTTTATACATGTACATCATTGATGGCAAACCTGCTGACATCCTCAACTGGGCTATTCCATTTAAAATCCACTCTCCTTGTGGAAGATTTTGAAAATATCTTCCACAGTGGGAGCATTTATTTCAAATGAAATTAACATGTAAGCAGCTCCATAGAGAAAGATTCAACCTGAATCTTTCACTGAGGCACACCGACATCGCCCGGTTAATAATTACATTATACAGCAGAGACACTGAAATGAATACCAGGGATCGATACACGTGAATGTGCTATGCACAATTTGATATTCAGACGATAAATCTTTGGATACCGGGTAGAAAATGATGAATATCTCCAGTAATTGATTTAGTCTAAAGAAGCCAGATGTTGTTCCTTGCACTTGAATATATGTGTTCAACGGATATGATAGTAGTTAGCTAGCATCTTGAGAAAGAAGCGTGCGTCTTGAACTCAAAAACTGACAAAAATATTCTGATTTTATATGTGCCGAACTATGGCGCAGCGTAGGCTAGCTGCACTCACTCCTGTGGACAATGGTGGAGGCAGTCTAAAAGCAGATGACCATTGACCTCATCATGGCGTATACATGCTCACTCACACACAGAGAGGTCAATTACCAGGCTATTGTCAGTAGCCTTTAATAGTCGGATGTCTCATTATGCGTCTCAAAGGTAGGAACATAATGGCCATGCGTGGCTGTGGACCTAACATGTCGCGCGATTTCTGCCATGAAGATATCAGGGCAATGACACTGTGTGAGGGGGAGGGGGCAAGTTTAAATAGAATAGCCCATTTGTAATGCTGTGTAAACCTTACCTTCCTCTTTGAGACCTCTGATCTTAGCTTTCTTGTCATTCAGTACTATTTGGAACTGCAACAGACAAAAAAATACAATAATATAGATGAGGTGACATTTGTTTATTTGGTACACCCTCTGTTGGTCTGAGGTGGACATATGCCAGGCAAAGGACTGTATAGTTTACATGGAGAAAGTTTATTTTTTTGCATTAACTTTTGGTTTCAAAGCAAATAATACCAAACTTGTTATCAAACTTGATTACCGGTGCCACAAGTTGCATAATATCACAAAATTAAAACAACAAAGATTTTGCAAGTTGGGTTTTGAAAAGAGTTTATGTGTTCTGCCATACAATGTAGATAATGTGCATTATTTTGCCTTGTGGGAATCAACAGACGGCTTTCTGAATGTAAACCAGTCACTGCATCTATTCATGTAATGATACATGTGCATGTATCAAGGAGATTAAAAACCCAAAGAGTACCAACTCAAAATTGCACTGTGCATTAAGTGATCTGGAATGAGCGCTTTGAGCGTTTCGACAGTATTTTTTGTGGGACATGAGAGCACATCAGACATATCGAATTGCATTCTGAATACAAAGAATGTCTTTCTGATATGAAATAATTTTCATTTTTTGAAATTCACGATAATATACAAATTTTATGACAATTTATTAAAATTTGATATTTTTCACATTTTGATTTACATTTTCCTTTACCGTTCATATTGAAGATATGGATTTTTTCCAAAAAACACCTAATTTTTTTTTTGGTGTTTTGGGAAAAAAATCCATATCTTCAATACGAAAGGTCAAAATTTTCAATTGATCGTCGGCTTTTCATTCCACTTACATATACTTTAAGTATAAATCATCAGATTTATAAAGTTTACTTTGAGTACTGTTAAATATCAAAAATATCAATTTTGAATCATTTGCCATAAAATGTGTATTACATTGCGAATTTCAAAAAATCAAAATTATTTGATATCAGAAGGACATTCTTCGTATTCAGATATTCAAATTCGATATGTCTGATGTGCTCTAATGTCCCACAATAAATACTGTCCAAACATTCATACCCCATCCCTTAATGTTATAAATCTGCCACATTGGTTTGTTATGCATGGAGACCAAGCTAATGTACCTCAGGTCTTTGTTGGCAAAACCCCGATATCAAACAATAATTTGTGTCTTTAAGCCAGTGGCATGCACAAAGGGGGGGGGGCAGATGCCCCCCACTTTTGTTGGTCATTCGGGGGAAATTGGAAGGTCCTGTGGAAGGAAAAAACATATGGTGTGAAAAAAAAAAGTATTTATGAAAGAGTCCGTCACTTTTAACGGTGCAAAAACATCAAAATTTGCCCCCTCAAAGTAGGATTCCTTGAAAACCCCAGAGCTTCCGGGTGCGCTGCCCCTGGACCCATGCCTGGACCCCATCAGGGGCCCTAAGGCAGGCCCCTGGACCCCACCTGCCCGCACCTTACACTCCTAATCAGACTTCATTCGGGGGAACTTTCAATGTGCTGCACACGCCACTGCTTTAAGCTTGAGCTTCGCAAAGGATTGCGCACTTGGGACTTGACACACATTTTTGGCACAAACACGTTACACGTCAAACACAAAAAACAACACACTTTAATCAAAGTTTGCCATGGGCATACTGAATTTATCTGCAGGCACACTATTGTGCCCTTCATGCAATTATGACGGAGTCAGTCCTCACTTGGATCTACCTCATTGGCTAAAGCAAACAAAGTAACAGCTTGCAAATTAACTCTCTTCACGCGGGTGTCGACTGCAGACGACATGTTTCAAATTTTTTTTTTAAATTCAAAAATTTCAGAAATGTAAATTTTCGTGACCATATTTGGAATCAGCATGAAAATTGCATTAAAATGAATACAAACAAGCCTAGTATTGGTTGAGTAGTTCTTAAGATAGCTCTTGATATTTTGAGAAAAAATGTCAAAACTTGAACTTTTTCCGTTGAAGCGCATGGCTAGCAGGCAGAGCATTAAGCGATATTTTCAGCTGTAATGATGAATAGAATGAATTTGAATAGTTTATTCGGAACTTCACTTTTACATCAGTGGCAGAGAAAATGCAAACTATTAACAGATACAATATAATAGATGAAAAGCTGCCCTATGATGAGGTCAGTAGTATAGATATGGTCCTTGACCATGATTATTGGTCAAAATCTCACTGATGTATCTAATCCTTACCTTGGAATATAAATCTTGCTCTAACTCTTCTTTCAGACTAACACATTTCTCAAGTCTCTGTGAACAAAAATATTAGAGGAGATAATAATGATAAATTTATTTTTTCAAAACTCCATCTTTTTGGCATTAAAAAAAATTACTATCGGTTACAGGCCTGATATTACCGTAACCACTCGGGTAAAAGCCCACCCCCCTGGATGGGCAATTTCACTTCAAAAATGGGGTGGGCTTATAACCAGGGAGGGGCTAGTAGTTGAATTTAAAAGTAAGAAAAATATTCCCCATTTGTATATGCCCATTTTATTGTTTTTAAATTTTAAGTATGGAATGTTAATTTTTAACTGATATTTTTTAAATATTTGTTCTTAAATGGGAAAGAAAAGCATTGATATGATTTAAGAACTAAGCCAAAATGACTACTGGCCTTATACCCGAGTGCACCCTTGTTCCAGAATGGTTTGAAAAACAGGGGGTTGGCTTATAGCCGAAGGTGGGCTTATACAAGAGTGGTTACGGTAAGTATGCCTGGACCAGAAGACCAGGAGCTAAAATGAGCTCCTGGTCCCCCAAATGGTTCCTGGTCCTAAAGTTTCTATTGACACACCATGCAGGAGCCAAAACTGGGCAACCATAGGGTAAAAAAACCCTGAAAACCTGAGGGCCTGCTTAATATAAGCCTTGATAGTTGATGGGGTTAGTGGGTGGGTGGGAGGCTGCAAGTTTGTCTCAGGAGCAATGATAAAAAACATGCAAAGAAGTATGCAATTTTTTTCCCCGAAAGTTTTATGCGCAATCAGAATGGCAGTTAGAAAAATATGCTGCGTTCATAAATATTGTATAATTGCACTCTAGTGCAGTTTTGCATACTACGGGCTGTGCGTTTGGGTCTTGCAAGATCGATTATTTTTTTGAAGGTGAGGTGCATTGATATTGGTCAAAGTTTCTGACATTTTTAGTATTTTGTTTGTTACAAAAATACCAGAAATTCCTTGTTATGTATCATATAAAATAGGTTAATAAATGCGAATAGTTCAAGTGGATGGCGTATATATATTGACACAGGAGTCCCAAATTGCCCCCTAACCGCCTAAGGGCTTTTTTGGCGACGGAAGGGAAAGAAGGAAAGAATAAAGAGAGAAAAGAAGGAAAGAAGTTGTTTGCTCTGGGTGGGATTCGAACCCGAGACCCCTCGCATGCCAAGCACTCGGTCGGCGACACTTTGCCACGGGTCTTGGGCTTCGCTGGCCAGCGAAACCGTGCCTAGATATCACTTAGGGCGATTGCGTCATCACACCACGTGGGATGCATGCACGAACAGCGCATATATCAAGTAGTATTTTGTAGTATTCAGGAGGGTTAGGGTTAAAGCTGTTGTGCTTTGTCAGCTAGAACTCATCCACATTTGACCACTCTGTAAGTAATTTGATGGTGTCCCCTGCATGCATATCATACCTTGAGGGCATTAGACCTCTCTGTTGATAACCTCTCATCCTCCATTTCCAACCTGCGGATATCTTCCCTGAGTGTTGACACATGACCTATGCTGAATATCAGCAGGTCTTGTATACTCTCTGATGGGTCGTCTACCGGTTCCATAGTCAGGCAGCCTAACTGGAACTAGAATGGAATAATACACAAGGGCAGAGTATGATAGTTATCTGGTGAGGTTTGGTGGAATATGGTTTATCTGTAGTTAAACTACTATGTATTCAAATAACTTAGACAAAAAGCCTTTAATTGTTTCATTGAATACTGACTTACTGTTAATTATAAATGTCATGGAAGTAAAATAGTGTTTTTCATATTTTCTACAGATACAACACAATTCTTAAGGACATTTCTGTTTAAACTTCACAAAAGCCTCTATGGCAGTTGAGATTGGACTGCCAATTTCCTTTCTTGGTCCAAAAGGCTGTAACAATAAAATTGTTCATGTGATTTGTTTGGAGGGGGGTACTCAAGTTTGGTTTTGGTATGGACGTGCCGCTGAGAATTTGACAGTGGACCCATAAATATACAAATTTTTCAGAAATTTGGACCCATTGATATACCAAAAGTCCAAATTTTCAGCCGAGTTTAACCTAAATTGTCTTAGTTTTTCCAAATTTTCTCCAAATTTTGGGAAAATTGTGAAAATTTTGGCTAGATTAAGGAAAAATTAGGCTATTTTCCGAAAAAATTGAGAAAATTGTGAAAAAAGGACCCATTCATATACCAAAATAGGCTTTGAAAAAGGGGTTATTGATAATACCAAAAGGCTGAAAATGCTTCCCATATTTGCGGCACGTCCCCGTATGGTCATTTGTACTGGGTACCCCCCCCCCCCGGACCAGCCTTGTTTTCGGCCGAGTTTAACCTAAATTGTCTTAGTTTTTCCCAATTTTCCCCAAATTTTGAGAAAATTGTGAAAATTTTAGCTAGATTAAGGAAAAATTGGGCTATTTTCCGAAAAAATTGTGAAAAAAGGACCCATTCATATACCAAAATAGGCTTTGAAAAAGGGGTTATTGATATACCAAAAGGCTGAAAATGCTACCCATATTTGCGGCACGTCCCCATATGGTCATTTGTACTGAGTACCCCCCCCGACCAGCCTTGTTTTTATATATGCTTTAAGGTGACGAAAAAAAGAAACCCTGTTCTACGGGCGGACGGACCATTAAAGTAGGGTCAGTCGGTCGGCCTTGTTTTTTTGTTTTGAAATGACCCAAAAAAATCACCAAAATCTGTAAATAATTTGCAATTTGAGAAAATACAAAAAAAAATTGTGCCTGAAATTTGGGTCGGCATTCATTTGTACAGGAAAATGCTTTTCCCCAATTTCTTCAAAATCTGGGTCGGTCGGGCCTGTAGAACAGGGTTTTCTTTTTAATCGCCTAATAGACTTTTTAGCCTAAATTGAGCATTTTTTTGTTTGAGCCTGGTCCCATCAGGACCTAAGTGTGTCTACACACTTGAATAGATTATGATTATGTAAATGTATATATATAATTTATAATTCTTCTCTCAGAAAAACCTGATAGGCCAGGTGATATGAGAAGAGCTTTCTTTTATGATACCCTGGCATTAAATTCGGGCAAGTGTTAAAGTACATCCCTGCCTATGTTCATAAATCATAATGCATTCTTACCTTTATATTTCCTGTTGTCATAACCTTCTTCCAAGAGAATTCCTTAGCTCCATCATCAAGATCCTGAACCTACATTGTACATGTAAATAAATAGCATTATCAATGAGCGCTTTGTCACAGGTCTGACCACAGCAACTAAAGGGACTATCCCATCATGCATTGCAATGTATCTGCTAGATCCATAACAATTGCATACAAAAATAGGTAAGATCTGCTTAAATATTGAGACCTATGAAGAGTTTCACAATAGAGGTCATATTTTTTCCCCAAAGAACTTAAATCTTGAAATGAGGATTTTGTGTACATTGTCAATGGCACATACAGTTCTATTACGGTACCGCATAGCATTTATAATGGGATACTCATTTCTGCTGCTGTGAGGTCTGTCAGAAAAACTCGGCTGCTTATTTCGCTTCTCATTTCAATGCATTCAACGGACATGCACAAATCCTACACAACAAACCTTCCTTAAAAATCTTCTTGAAAAGGGGACCCTTTTCATTAACCACTGATTCTGTAATTACGCTTTTAAAATTTACCAGTATGTGGGAGGGGGACATTTATTATAAATTTTATATTCCCCTTTCCTCCATTATTGATGCCCATGAATATGCTAAAAGATTCCATGATTATAAAATAAAGAAATAAAGTTACAAAAATCTTAACTAGCAATTAGCTAAGTTTTAGATTTCTGCACACACACACACAAGTTTGTCCATAGACACTTGCAATTATGCATTTAAACCCTGGGACCTGTAGCCAACAGGTGTGAATTAAATACCTGAGTGGAAGAAGGGCCCATGCATTTCCATCAACACTTTTTTAGGTAAAACTAAAAACACAATATTTGGAACAGTTTTAAGCGACACACTGTTTTCATCTTGAGGGGATCTTTAGTACAGGAACATGAACATACATGTGAAATGATATGTTGCAATGTCAACAGTACAGGTCTGTTTTAAAATATGATTTCATTTTTGTAAAATGCAGTTGGTCCCTTCTTCCACTCAGGTATTCAATTTCTTTCTGGGGAGCGGAGTTGAGAGTTAGTGTAAGGTTGCATGACACGTTTATTGTCACTGATTGATATTCGACTTTGTGGATTGAAAGTGAGGTAATTTCTTTTAAGGGGGTACTACACCCCTGGCCAATTTTGTGCCTATTTTTGCATTTTTCTCAAGAATTATAGCGCATTGGTGACAAGTAAGATACGTATATTATAGGGGCAAGGACTACAACGACTGCACTGAAAATTCAGCAACTCAAGGCAAGTAGTTATTGATTTATTGATCAAATGTTGGTTTTGCCTCATTTTTGACTGTAACTCCACAACAGTTATCTGTGCTGAGATAAAATTTCCAGTGCAGTAGTTGTAGTCCTTGCCCCTATAATATATATATATCTTACTTGTCACCAATGCCGAAAAAATGCAAAAATAGGCACAAAAATTTCTGATATTTTGAAAACGGAGCAGGTCAATTGTCAAAATTCAAAAAGTATATGAAAGCTATTTATTCCTCAAATATGATATCAAATATTTTGTTAAGATTGGATCCGGCATTAATATAACCCAAAATTGAAAAATACAGTTCTTTCTGGGACACCCTGTATCAGGTGGGGTGGGGTTATGGCCTGGAGTATATATAGCATAAGTATGGTACCGTGTATTCAAAAAGTATATGAAAACTATTTATTCCTCAAATATGATATCAAATATTTTGTTAAGATTGGATCCGGCATTAATATACCCCAAAATTGAAAAATACAGTTCTTTCTGGGACACCCTGTATCAGGTGGGGTGGGGTTATGGCATATGGAGTATATATAGCATAAGTACGGTACCGTGTATTCAAAAGCCAGACTGCCAAGCTCCATCTGCGTCAGCGCTTTCTTTGACACATCTATGAACTCTTTCCTTTCCATGCTCACTTTCTTGGCTAATTGGTCTAGATCTGATTCAGGAACTGTAAATAAATAAACACACAAATAAAACAATAATCCAGGAGAAGAGGAATCCAGAGGAAGATTATGGAAGAAGAATTTGGAAGATGAATCCAAAAGAAGAAATGAACCCAGAAGAAGAATCCATAATAAGAATATTATGGACCCTATCGAATAAACCAACTGGCAGCCAGCCATGTTGGAGGACAGGTACAGGTCTCTAGTTCGATTCACAGCCATTCATACCTATCTCCTGTTTTATTGTACTATCATGTGAACTGCCCCATGGTGGCCTTTTGGTAGACAGAATTTTATCTAAATGAGGATGAGTGGCGTAGTATTCAAAATGGTTTACTGAATGGCTTTGATTATGATCAATTCTTAAACACTTGAGAACGTTCCTGCAATCTCATTGGTTCTTACCCGTGTGATATGACACGATATCACACAGGTCAGCGCTGCATGCATCAACGCAATACGCTGCGTGCTCGCTATTTGAACCAATCGGGAGGCGCATAGCAACAACGGGACTGATCGATTTTAAGTCCTAGGTAATTCCTTATAAAATGTAGGATTTAATTTGATTAAAATTTGTAATATATACTTATGATATTTCTATTTGAATTGAAGTGTTTAAGAATGAGAATAAAGGTATTGTTTTTAGCAGCTGTAGTGCATCTATCGTCTCATATAACACGGCGACATCATTATTTTTGGCGTAAAACAACTCGGCCGCCTCGTTGTTTTACTTAAAATAATGATGTCGCCTGTTATATGAGATGATAGATGCAACAGGGCTAAAACCAATACCTTTATTCTCTAAATATATTGCATTAGATAGAATACAATGTATGTAGCATAATAGGAAAATAAGACATTGAATATGATGATTGTTATCAGACCGACTTGGTAAAAATTAATTAAATTGACCTAACTCAGTGTGAGTGTAAAGTGAAAAAGTATGTGTGTGCACATCATCTGCATACAAAATCCTGTTCATATTGTAGCCATTATAGGATACTTTGACAAAACCATGTGATACACGATTTATTTGTACCACTTGGAACTTGAAAGGCTGATATAAATAATAATCAGTGCTTACTCATCAGAGGCTGTATGTCCCTATTTTGGCCCAGTGAAAATTATATGTACACAAATTTTCAATGCGGAGTCAATTTGAGGAATTACTGAGCCAAAATTGGGGATGTTTCATTTGGTGGACCCAATTACCAGAGAGAGTATACTGATAATTAGCCCTTCACACATATCTGCAATCTTGCTACCAAAACAAGGTTCTCCCTGTAAACGCATGCGCAAAAAGTGCATTTTTGTTTCTCATGCTTTTCTAGCAATACGTGGCAATTAAAGTACGCACACGTAACACACACTTTACAAGTAGAACCCCCGGCCCCAACTCAACACAAAGTTGACAACCATGAGAGTTACCAAATTACAGAAAAGGGGTCATTTTTTACCAGTAGCAAGCAAGGACCGCGAAATTGGCAAAATAGGGGGTATTTTAGCACTGTCCGTGAAATTTGACAGTGAAATCAGCAAAATAGGGGTATTTAACTTGCACTGTCAGCGAAATTTGGATAAAAGGGTTACTGTCTTGAGAATTTTATGTCAATACTTACATGTAGTGTCATTGATAAGGGGTGTATCCTGTATGGGAAATCCGCCTTTTGTTCAGCGCACCGCTGATATAGCGTAAAAAGTTACATGTAGAACATCAATTAACAATTGTCACTGGTTTCACCACAGTTCACCGACCACCACCATTAAACACTCAATTGTTAGGCTCACTGCACACCTCCAGGCAAGGGAAAGTTCAGGTGAGGAGCAATAATGCAGATGCAACGGAGGAGTGTTTGAAATTCTAATCATTGAAAATGGGTGTTTGAAATTCTGGTCATTGAAAACCACCAAAAAGGGGTTGTTTTTGGCCAAATTTTGTCCTTGATTTTGCATGAAAAAGGGGGGTAAATTTGAAGAAAAATCATTGCAAAGGGGGCCTTTGAAAGATTTGGTAACCCTCATGGTTGTCAACTTTTGTGTTGAGTTATTTGCGGGTAGAACCTCATTTTGAGATGACTGTGCGATCGGGCAATAATGACATACAAGTAACAACAATATTATTATTAGCCACACAGTTCAAAATATGTACTTACTTTCTGCAGTCCAAGCATTGAGTGCATCTGTCATCAGGAGCCTAAACCCAGCATTTCCCCCAGCCAGTAATGTTGTCTGCAAGAAATATGGCTGCCTACCGACGTCTACTCGACTCAACACAGTTTGGTCCATTTTTGTTGACTAGATTTCAATGTACAGGTACCAAGAAGTTGTATTACACGTAGTTCTATAACATGAACAAAAATTTAAAGCAAAGATTTTAAGCTGAAGCAGGCATTGGTAAACCTGTGCCACACTCATTGTTTTACAGCCTGAAATTAAGGCTGGCATTTTCGGGCGGGCTAGCGGGTACCCGCCCAAGATTACATTACCGGGCAGGAAATACCCTGCCCGGTACCGATATTTAAAAAAAAAAAAAAAAAAATTGTGAAAGTTTTTTATTTTTTCGGTTTTGTAGTGTCCCTGGACCTAGACCTAAATGCTAGGATCATTCATGGTTGACCTAAAAAAAAAAATTGAATTTTGCACGGTGTTTTGTGTTTTTAATATGAAAATTGATACTTTGTTTTCATGTCATACTCTATTAATGATATCAAAATGCATTCAAATTCAATGCATTTTGATATCATTAATAGAGTATGACATGAAACAAAGTATCAATTTTCATATTATAAACACAAAACACCGTGCAAAATTCTTCTTTTTTTTTGTTGCAATTTCGGGTACCCGGTTACCCGCCCGAAAAATGCGCCGGGTACCCGAAAATGCCAGGCCTACCTGAAATGTATAAAAAAATTTATATTTAAAAAAAAAAAAGCAGTCAAGTTAGCTCAATCGATAAGGCGTTCAACTATGGTGCAAGAGGTTGCGGATTCGAACTCTGGCGGTGCCTAGTGCGCTCTTGTTGAAAAATTGAGCAAGCTTGAAATTCCCCTGGACAAGAAACTTATACTTCTATAATTGTCTCGTTGTAACCTGTACGAAACTCGGGGAGCTGATCCCGGTTGCGAAGGTTATTTGTGGAATGTCTAGGGTGTGCACTCTTGTAGCAGCAAAGTCCCTGAATTGTTGTTAAGGAGGCTGTGTACTCTCAGACATGCATGTAGTAAAAGTGCAATAACTTTGTAATTATTCGCGCAAGACATATAAAAGTATACATTTTTATGAAGGCAAGACATCAATAAATCGTAATATAAATACAGATTTGGGGTAAAAACAACAATTATGAAGAAAATCACAAAAAAGTGAGTTTTTGGCAATATTTGTTAGGTACATCATAACAAAAAAACACTCTTTCCAAAATATTTTATCTTGTTTTTAGCTCAATCTTGAGGCTCCATTCCAAAAACGCTTTTTTTATTTTTTTGATATTGGCCTTATTTTTTGAGATATTGACCATAAGGCATCAAATTGAACTTTTTCAAATTCACAAACGCCTATTTGCACTTAAATGATGCCTAAAATCGGAAATAGACCAAAATATAAAAAAACAAGAAAACCGTTTCTTGAGTCGATCATGCTTTTTACGATGATCATAATTGCTTACCGTACCTATAAATGCTGTATTTATTGAGTTATCGTGTACCTAAATCGTCATTTTACCGAGAAAATGAACATTGAAATAATGGCTGTTGAAGTTTAAAGTGGTCAGATTTTGCACTTTCATCGAATCTCGCAGGAGAATGCAGCAGTTTTTATTTTTCTACCTTACAAGTTACATTACATAAACATCGGGTAAATCCACAGCCCCTTGTTAAGTGTGAGCGAAATCCATTCATAACTTGATATTTAAATCGGGGAAAGAACTTGAAAAAACCCACATTTTATCAGCTAAAAGCGGAGCCATTTGACCACTAGGTTTTTGTGCTTCCGTGGTGTTTCCATAAGATGCGCCACGCATGCAGATAAGCGTCAGCGTATGTGTAGCGTATTTGTGCGTTAACAAATTGCGCGATCACGCAAAGCGATGCGTTGTTCTTGCTGCGTGTACCCTGCTGGTACAACAAAGATTTTCTTTCCTTTTCAATTTCAAACACGAGTGGAATAGTGAAATAAAATCCTTAAAATATTGCAGTTGGAGTTTACAAATCTGGATTTTCATTCCTTGTATTTATAAAAAACATAACAAAGTACAAACATATTAAAAAAACTCAATTTTGCGAAAGAAACAATGTCTAGAGTACATAGCTGCCTTAAATGGTTTATGGAATGATGGGGGCCGTAATGGTCAGCAACAACCTGTAAAGTGTGCTGAGGCTTGTGGATCAATGTCTAGGCGTTGTGCCTGTGCGTACATGTAGCGCACTATAAACCACTGCGCTTTTTTTTTTTTTTTTAATCCATGAACATGATAACTAGAGCGGTTATTGCACTGCAAACTGGTGGACCGAGCTAAGTGCATTTGTTCATGTTTCCTATATTTCTTATTTTAGATACGATTACGAATAGGGTGCAACTTGCTAGGTTTGAGTCCAGTCCGCGTTTTCGGAGTTTAGGGTTAGGGTTTAGGGTTGGGGTGGGGCAGTCTTGTAATAAGACTAAGAGTTGCACCCTATTCGGCAATCGCTCCTTATTTTATAAACCATTTGTATTTAACCTTAAATATTAACTGTCACAACTGTACCCATTTATTTGGTGAATGGTCATTAAATATTGATTAATGGATGAATTTCTAAATTAATTCCTGCATTCCCTGGCATCGCCATTACACAAAAATGCTGGGAAGACTTATATAACATCATGGCAGCTTCATGCTAAGTACACTAAAATGTTGCTGCCACCAGCAATATATCCTACGTAAACAGCATAATTTATATCAAGACTTTTGTTCCAAGTACATCTATGACGTCACAGTCCTCAGATCGCTGTGCCAAGTCTCCGGTCCATCAAACTTTGTGCTCTATTCTCTCGTCCATGATTGAGCTACTTGATGAAGACAGCTACTAAAATTGCATACATCTAGCCTACATCAGGCCACGGCAGTAATTTTATGTTATTTCCAATACATACATTGTATTTCACTGAATTACAAGTGCCAAATTTGCAACAGCAATGGCAACAGGTTTTGTGACCATTAATTTGATTGGTCAGTAAGTACCGGTACCTGTTTTATTATGCACAGACTTCCAAGTTAGGGGGTTCAATTCAAATCATCATTTATGAATCGAATCTCGGGATCGAATCCATTGATTCCTACAGTCATGAGGGTCAATGACTCACATTCGATGGGTGTAAATGTGACGTGTTATGTCAAAAGGAGACACTTTTGGGCAGGGTCATAAATGGAGAAAGCCAAAAATCTGCCTGGGGCGATTTTTTCAGAGTTTGGGATTGTTGCGAAATTGTAATATAATGTTTAAAATATTGTCAACATTGTCAATAACATTTTTAAAGGGCGATATCTCAATTTCCAAAATTTTTCATAATACCATATAACTTACAAACTCAATATCTTCGGTTAGGAATGTCCAATTTCATTGGGGAAAACCGTGTTGTGGAGCAAAATATCTCTATATTTAATGTAAAAACTTCAAACTTGATAACCTGCACAAAGTGTCTCCTTTCACCGCCATGATTTAAGCAGGCAATGAATGGTTAGCAATTTAGCATTACCATGTATCTGTTTTAAAACCATCGCATACATGTATGCGGCGTGATGTCTAGCATGTGCATAGGAAGTTGTGGAAAATCATATGCGCCGTGCTAGACAGTTAGCAGTTTACTCGAGAACTCAAGCTTCGAATTTGCACAAGATATTAGTTACGCATTCGATGCTAGAGTGCGTTGCTATCGTTTTTCGGTCGGACAGCGGTTCAATTTTTTGCACCGGGGGTTATTCATTCTGTTAATGTTAATAAGTCAACTGTATCTTTTGAGCAAGATTTGCCTATTTTGGACAGTCTAAAATTTTTGCTGTGTTTACTTCTGAACTTCCCTTGCTTTACAGTGTCATGCTTCAGCGAATCCGAATAGATTTTGAATGCAATCGTCTCTAGCCTACATGTAGAATGTGAAGGTGTGATCAAATTCTTGGCTAGACTTCTCGAGCAATTAGCAGTACGCTTAATTTGTAAAAAAAGGAATTCCGCCAAAAATTATAGTCAGTGGTGAGTGGATGCGGATAATCATGATATGTTAATCTGCGCAGAGTACCACATCATGTCGCACTTGACTTTTGCGACGCGTGGGGGGGGGGCAGTATGACGAGGGATGTGCCCCCTCATAAGTTAGGTATGTCCACATTGCTTATTATAGAGGGTGACGTTCAACTCAAAAAGTTGCGACCACAGTAAATTGCTTAACTGTGTAATCCCCATAGGAAAATACAAATTTTTGAAATTTGGACACCAGAAACTTGGAGACGTACCGTAGACTAAAAAGTGCTGGTACTTTATCCTTGATACAGAAGTTATCATGCAGTGATAGTTAGATGTCATAAAATAAAATCGCCTTTGTGTGTAAAACAGATCGTGGTGAAAAATGATGCATTACTTGTTTTTTGTACAGTAAGTCATTGGAAGGCATTGTCAATGATGGCCGCACAAAAATCAAAAATGTCAAAAACAGACATTTGCCCATAACTTTGTTGATATTTGAGCTACAGACATGGTTGACCCCACATTTTTTAAGTTAAATAATCACCTTTTTAAACAAAATAATTTCCATGTGAAAAAACCTACTTGAAAATTTTGTGATCATGCCTACATAAGTTTAATAGACAAATTGGGCGATTAGATCACATTCAATCATGAACATGATCATTTAATGAATGCTGGACGGTTCGCACCCTTTCAATTTCGGACCCGTGCACTTTCGCCCCTTTCTATTTCGCGCACCCGTGCACTTTCGCCCCTTTTTATACGCGGCTATTGTGCTGCTGTTGATTGATGTACGATCGATTGCTTGAACTCCCGGCGGTGCGGCGTAGTATCATAGTATGTTTATAGTGCTGGGGCCGTCGGGCATGCACTTATTAAAGCTGGTTTCATACTACCATGCCACTTGCCGCTAAGCGGCGTGGCGCACGCGCATTGCAGACAAACGGACACAATCAAGGCTTGTCATTGGTTGAAAGCAGCCCTGCCGCTTGCCGCCAGCGGCAAGCGGCAGGAAAGTATGCTGGGGCATAAGTCATGATAAACCGGGAAGGAAGGAAAGAAAGGATATTTTATTTAACAAAATAGAGGAACGATTTTTTTCTCAGTTATATAACAGGCCAGATATTTTAGCAGCAGGCTTACCCAAAATAATGAATTAGAATTCAATGATAAAAATAGTAATAATAATAAATAGTAATAATAATAATAAATTTATATTTAATTATTAATTATAATATGTATAAAAACAGTGAAAATTTGTTCCAACTGGCGACCAAAGGATGGATCCAAAAGGATACAAGTGTCAACAAGCAATGGATAAAATTAAAAACAATGAAAGTATGACACAACATCCAATGGGGGAGTAACACAAAACATATAAACAAAGTTAATTTAATAATATAATATGATGACAATAATAATAATATGATAATAATAATAATAACAATGTTAATAATATAAACAAAGTTTATTTAATAATATAATATAATGATAATAATATGATAATAATAATAATAAGAAGAAGAATAACAATGATATGAGGATGAATGCAGATTATTTTTATCATATTCATTTATTATAAATTTTTTGTCTCTTAGTGAAATATTGTATTAATCTATGTACATTTTTTTTTTATAATTATCTTTTAACAAACTTTTATATTTTATATTTTAGTAATGTTTTAATATCCACACGGACATGTGGAAGATCAATATTGTATTGAACATGTTTTACTGTGTATAAAATAAAGTTATTATTATTATTATTATTATTATTATTATTATTAGTGTTATTATTATTATTATTATTATTATTATCCCTCACTTTCCTCAAAAAATTGAGATTTTTATACCACTGGAAACCTCTGGCTACATAATGTTTATGTCCAAAAAAATTCTTGCAGATTTAATTCGTCTAGCAAAAATATCGTCAATTTTGAATTACGTTCTGGTGTACCAGAACGAAATTACAACAGTGGCCTATGGAGCAATGTGTAATACACATAGTCATGCATAACTCGCATAATGCAAAATCGGAATCAACTGAAATTTTGGGAATAAGATTTTTTCAAGCATATCTACCATGTCTACTAAAAATGTCATAAAAAGATGATACTAGGATCATGAAATACTCCTTTAAGATAGATGTCATTTATGCGTCGGACCCCTATAGCCTGATCATGCAAACGAAAAAAGAAAGAAAGGAAAGAAAGGGAAAGAAAAAACGACATCCAAAGAAATTAAGATGAACTGAACAAATCTTATTGATAAATTGATTGTTTAAAACTGTTTATTATGTGCAGCAACATCCAAAAACAAAACAGGGTTCAAAAGACAAAGCAGCTTTCTTGATTAAAAAAAAGAAGAAAAAAGGCACTATAAAAAAGGAAAAAGGAAAGAAAAATAAAGAAAGAAATTCATCTCCTTTACACGATCTTTATTATCTAAGAAATAGATGCTATATTACATTATTGACATCTTCGAGTTCAAACATCCCGCCTTAAAATTGTTGGCATATTTAGCAGATTAAGATATAAGATGTGCCGTGGTGTTAATAAAGCATCGTCATAATGAGTCCGTGATTGACAGGCCAGTAAACAAAATGAATCATGAACACATAGATGTCAATCATTTACAATGCAGAATTGGATAGCATTTTTTCCACAAATGTGTTTATTTACTTTATGTTATTTATTAAAACCATATTTATACAGGGCTACCTTTCAGATAAATCTGCTATTATAGGGGCTCTGTGTCATAAAAACAATATACATAACAATTTGTAGAATTATACATAAGCCCTATATATGTAAGAATTTTTTAAAAACATAAAAATGCATAAACATCAAAAAATCATACATCAAATATATCAAAATTCATTAAAAGTATTTACATTTCTTTGTTTATACAATTTACGTAACACTTGTAGAAATATATATTAAATCAATTGAGAACACAATACATCATTCATTAAAAGACAAAAGTTAAAACATTTGGTTCATTATTTACATTTCTCATTAAAACGAACAGAAAACTTTCCTGATTAATAATATTTTACGATCGTACGTCAAAGAGGCATATGGCACTTTTAGCGTGTCTGTTTACGGTACCCTACCATTGATTTGACCCACACCATACCCGGCGTTTTCGCGTAAGTCATTCATTACATAATGGGTTGAAGGAGTCACACTTTATACAATCACGCGGCCGCGTGGCCGGAGACTTGTCAAGCAATCGATCCGATGCGGGTGTGTTCTGGGACGAATATATGCGTGCTACTGCCTAGTCACCGTAGGCTCTACCATTGCATTGATTGAACCCATGTCACGCCCGGGCGCTTTTCGGCGTACTAGTGGCAGCTAATACTCATGGTGAAGAAAGGTGGTGAAAGTCGGCACAGCATTATCGCAAAGCTGCTGCAGGCATTTGTTTTGCTTGTGCGCATTTGTCTTTGAGAAATTTGCTAAATATTTTTTTCCATTAGTGTCATGTCAAAGAAGATCAATTCGCAACATAAAGATGGGATAAAATTATAAATTATAAGCCATCATATTTTTGGCCATATCAATATTAGGCCCTATAAATTTTATACTTTATAGGCCATAAATAATTGAATACTAAATTATATAGCCTATTATAAAGTACTAATAAGGTAACATAATTCTAATAACAATAATATAATAATAATTAATATAATAATAATAATAATAATAATCAGTGTCCGAAATAAGGAAAATATGGAGGTTGTCCCGAGGGTAACTAAAGCATAAATTCTGCTTGTCCTCAAAACATTTTGGTTATCCCCATAATGTGTCATATTTTAGAGGTAAAATATAGTGGTTGTCCAGGGGATAAGTACATAGCTCAATATGGTTGTCCCCAGTGATTTTTGGACAAGAGGACAAGAGGATAAGTGCTTATTTCGAACACTGATAATAATAATAATAATAATAATAATAATAATAATAATAATAATAATAATAATATAATAAAAATAATTAATAGCCTTAAAATAAAATAGAAATGAAATAAAATAAAATAGGCCTATAGGTAAAACAAAATAACAAATCAAAAACATAATGAATACCAATCTTTAGTCGAAGCACATTTAATATATCGTAATAATATAGGCCTATTAAATTAAATCGAACCGGAGAGTCCATCAACATACTATTTGCTTTTGTACACGCTGGACCCAGTACCGGTACTGCAAACACAGACAATCAACACTCAAAAGTCAACCAATACTATACACATACAACACCCACTGTACCGCCGGAGTTGAAGCAATCGATCGTGCATCATCAATCAACAGCAGCACATTACCCGCGGTTTAAAAAGGGGCGAAAGTGCACGGTGCGAAATTGAAAGGGGGCGAAAGTGCACGGGTCCGAAATTGAAAGGGTGCGAACCGTCCTGTTTCCCATTTAATAATTTAAGCTTATTTCTAATTCAGTAATTTTAGTAAACCTACCGCTCGAATCCACTTACACGACAAGCGTTAGTTGTTACAAAATATGGGTAAACATTTATATTATCCCTCGAAAATCTACATTGGCATATACCTAATATTACACACCTTAATGATTGAAATCTTGATGCTTTTTGGTCTTCGGCTGACTGAGAATTATTTTTGCGGACTTGCACTACATTTTCTACAACAGCTCGTCACCATAAAGGGCGCACACCACTAGAATATGTCCCACCACGCAACCTATGGGAGTGTTCAGATTGTGGGGTGGGGTGCTAGAAACATTAGCGTAGCCAGGGAAGGGAGGGGGGAAGCTTCAGGTCTTGACATTTTCTACTTTTTAGCCCTTTTTCAAATACCCCCCTTGAAAGTTGCCTTGCCTATTTGTTGGGTAATTTAGGCCTATTAGGCTTTTTTTTTCTTCTATTAGGATTTTTAGCGGGGGGGCGTCCCCATGGAAACATTTTGGTCGAAATACAGAATCTGTACTCGCATAATGATGTCAACACTAAAGAAGAACAAAAATATTGCAGCTTTTTAGAGCAGATCAGAACTTGAGGAACTGACACATAAGTTTACAATTGAATACTAAGTAGTGGAAGAAGGGCCCAACGGAAAAGTTTTATAGACAGAATGTTTTCATCTTCAGGGGACCTTTAAAAAAGAAAAAAAAAACATGATTAAGGGCTGGGGTATGAACGTTTGGACAGTATTTATTTTGGGACATTAGAGCACATCAGACATATCGAATTGCATTCTGAATATGAAGAATGTCATTCTGATATCAAATAATTTTGATTTTTTGAAATTCGCAATTTAATACACATTTTATGGCAAATCATTAAAAATTGATATTTTTGATATTTAACAGTAGGCCTACTTGAAGTAAACTTTATAAATCTGATGATTTATACTTAAAATGTATGTAGGTAGGATGAAAAGCCGACGATCAATTGAAAATTTTGACCTTTCGTATTGAAGATATGGATTTTTTTCCCAAAACACCAAAAAAAATTAGGTCTTTTTGGGAAAAAATCCATATCTTCAATATGAAAGGTCAAAATTTTCAATTGACCGTCGGCTTTTCCTCCCTGCTACATACACTTTAAGAATATATCATTAGATTTATATAATTACCGTAAAATGGGGTAACTTTGGGCACTTTTCAGAGTTTTTAAACCACTGCTTCCAAACAAAACCAATTATATTGCTAATTATCTCTTTTTATGACAATAGGGTTCCCTTCTACACCTTGAAGTTGAAAAAGATTTTCTAATAATTTTGTAAGGGTGCCCTAGGGGTTCAAAATAGCCTGACCAAAGTTACCCCGCATTTGGGGCAACTTTGGTCAGAGCATACATTCCATGAACAAAAAAAATCAAAAAAATTGATCTTCGCTGTATAAGGGCAAGTTGTTGTTTTTTTATTTCATTTGGGCTTGCAAAATTAATTCAGCACACATCCTTGCTCACAAATATCGATTTTTATTTTTTCTGAAAAAAAATGTAAAAAATGCTCATTTTTGGTCAAAAATCCCGATTTTTTCATAAATTTCGAGGAAATTGGACATGAGCGACTAATATTTCTTCCAAATATATTTCTGAACAAATTGACACCAAATATGACTAAAACAATATCGCTGTACAAAAATATGACCATTTAAAAAAAAAAAAAAAAAATTGACCGACCAAAGTTACCCCGCTGACCGAAGTTACCCCATTTTACGGTACTTCGAGGACTGTTATATATCAAAAATTGAAAAATATCAAATTTTTATAATTTGTCATAAAATTTGTATTATATTGTGATTTAAAAAAAAGAAAATTATTTGATATCAGAAAGACATGCTTCGTATTCAGAATGCAATTCGATAGGTCTGAGGTGCTCTCATGTCCCACAAAAATACTGTCGAAACGCAATAAACGCTCATTTTGGATCCCTTAAGTGAACGGGGAAGACTATTTAGAGAGTGGATTTTGGCTCATCGTTCAAGGAAGGAAAAACAGTCTGGCAATAAAATGCTGGGTCACTCTAACTCATTTTTGTACAGAATTGGAGTTGGGCCCTTCTTCCACTTAGGTACCGGTATTCAATTAAGTTATAGACGAGACAATCTTTACTTGTACATAATTGCTCAAGAAGTCATAACAATGATAAGAGACAAGTCATGTAGTCAGTGTAGCCAGGATTATAGTGCGAGCATGGTGAGATGGCAACACGAAATTTTTGTTCATATTTGGGGAGGGGGTGCCAAGCTAGTACAACAACAAGTCATCACTGAACATCTATTCATCATGATCGTTCATAAAAGTCACTGGTAAGCAAATGTTCTCAAAACAGATCCAAATTAAGTAAATTACTAAAGGTACTCACTGGAAATATTTCGATTCCTCTGAGGAATCAGTCCCGGCATCCCGGGGATCAGTCTAATTGTTCACTCTAGTTTGGCGAGTGGTAGTGTTTCTAGAAGATGCTATCGGCAATCTTGATGTCATCATTTGAGATGGTTTACCGATTGATGATCTGACCGTACATTCGATCAAGTCTGCATTACACCCCCTTGTCTTTGTTCATTGTGGTGTTGCCTCTACTCCTTATCCAGATGGCCGGCCTCTTTGAGCCAGCGAGTTGGGTTTTTTTTTCCTCTTAGTCGATTACTTTGACCTCCTTCTCACACCCAATTACGTGATTATAATATTAGTTGCTGTAATGCTGTATGGACGTTCTGATAGGCCTATGGCTCGGTTTGTATGTTTCTGAAGTAGATGCTTTTCTCTGCGCTCTCGTGAAGGTTTTCTGACTAGTTTTGACGATCTTACCACCATCTACTTAACATCAAAAAACGGTAAACCTGTTCAAGGAATGGTTCGAGAATGAAGCCATATCCGCAGCTCCTGCCAACTGCAAACCCAGAATCTGGAAGAGTATGTGTCGACGACTACCTAGAGGTTATCAAGAAAGAAGAAGCGCAGAGAATCCGACAACACATTTGAACCAAGTCAACGCTACAAACAGTATCAGATTTACTTACGAGGAAGAATATGACACTAGTATCCCTTTCCTGGACACCTTAATCAACAAAAAAGACGATGGGTCCCTCAATTTGTGCATCTATAGAAAACCAATACACACGGACCAGTACTTTCAATCACATCATCCGTTACATCATAAGTTCAGAGGATGATTTAAGCACTTCCCAGCAAGTCTTGCGGTTAGCACAGCTGTGTGAGTGAACATGACACCACTGCCCGCCCACTGCATACACACGTGCATGGTTAAATTTGAATTTGGACAGATATATTTACAATAAAAACACCTTCTAAAAGTTGGTCGATTTCACATTTTATGTTATGTACAGAAGGTGTGAATTATCCTTCATGCATACATCACTTTAGATCTGAAATCGACCACGTAATGACGACACACGGGCAATTCTAAAACAACATCTTTTACACAGAGTTCAATGGGATTTGAAAAGTAAAGTGGCAGTTGAAACTCAAGTGAGAACACTTTTACAGTGCATGATGGGGCTTCCTTAAATCATCCTCTGTCATAAGTTAGAATGATGTCGTGAGGACCCTCATCGACAGGAAAGACTCCATTGTTTCTGAAGAATCGGATCGCCGGAAGGAAAAGACCCATATAGAGCAGACTCTCAGTCAATATGGCTACCCTCAGTGGTCCATCAATAAAGTTGTTGAGGAAAAAGATCAGCCGAAGCCAAAGAAAATCAAAACTAGCGACAGCCAAGACAAAAGCAAAGGTCTTGTACTTGTAGTGCTACCATATGTGGAAGGTTCATATCTGAACAGGTGTCCAGAATTTTCAAAAGCATGGTTTTTCAACATCACTAAAACCGCATTGCACCAAATTTTGTTCTTCTTTAACCAATGTTAACATTTCTTCATTCTTTTATCTATTGTATTATTTTGGCCATGCCCTGACCCGAGGGCCTGACAGAAGCAAACGTCTTTGTGTAGGATATACTGGGGTGAAAATAATGGGTACCTCAATTCTTATGCTGTGTATTAATTAACGTGTCTAAAGGCCAGGGTATCCAGGCCTGGGTGCTTTAGTCTGGATGCTCGCCCCGGAGCGCGCCCACCTAGTGCCCAATAGCAGAAATTGACCTATGATGCATCATACCTTTAGACCAAAAACACTATGTTTTGGGCTCATTGGCACCAAGGAAGAACAACCTGGGGTTGAAGTGGGCCCTCCATGGCTAAATAAAGTTGAATCTAAATCTGAAAAATAGCAAAAGTCATGTTAATTTGGGCTACAACAGTCTGAAATTTGTTCCCGCGCAAATGCCCTATTAAAATCGGAACAAGATATGCTTTTACCCCCGGGGGGGGTACTCAAGTTTGGTTTTGGTAGGGACGTGCCGCTGAGATTTTGGAAGTAGACCCATAAATATACCAATTTTTCAAGAAATTTGGACCCATTGATATACCAAAATTCAAAATTTTCGGCCGAATTTACCCAAAATCGTCTTAGTTTTTACAAATTTTCCCAAAATTTTGGGAAAATTTTGAACATTTTGGCTAGATTAAGGAAAAATTGGGCTGTTTTCCGAAAAAATTGAGAAAATTTTGAAAAAGGACCCATTCATATACCAAAATAGGCTTTGAAAAAGGGGTCATTGATATACCAGAAGGCTGAAAATGCTACCCATGTTTGCGGCACGTCCCCGTATGGTCATTTGTACTGAGTACCCCCCCGGGCTTTTACCCCCTCTAAATTTTAATCCATCCACCGCCACTGTCGGTTTCATTTAAGGAAAAATTGGCCACTTGGCGAGTTTGGGGGCCTCCACATTTTGGCCTGGCTCAGGGCCCCCAAAAGATCAATCCGGCCCTGCACCAAGATATTTATAAACACTCCCTTAAGAGTGAAGGATATGACTGCATGGATGTGTTTAATAGGTCAATCATTGGGCTATTCCAGATAAAACATGCACCCCCCCTATAGAGGGCAAAATTGTTTTTTTCTAAAATGTCTGGAATTCCAAAGCATACTTGAGGAAAAAACCTGGATTTCCGGCCCTGTTTAGTGCATGTAAAATCTGGAAATCCATGGAGGGTATAGAGGGTTTTTAAAATTGTCAAAAAAAGTTGGAATTTTCAATTGACTTACCAAAAAAATCTGAATTCCATCGCCCTCTATAGAGGGTTTCTAAAAATACTCAAATAAAAAGTTGGAATTTTTCAATTGACTAGCAAAAAAGTCTGGAATTCCATGGAGGGGTATAGAGGGTTTTTAAAAATTATCAAAAAAAAAAGTTGGAATTTTCAATTGACTTAACAAAAAAAATCTGGAATTCCATCGCCCTCTATAGAGGGTATCTAAAATTACACAAATAAGTTGGAATTTTTCAATTGACTACCAAAAAGTCTGGAATTCCATGTTAGGGTTTTTAGAGTTGTGTTAGGCTTGTATAGGTGTTTATTGTTCTAAAGGTTTCATTATATTTGCTTTATCTGCATTTATTCCAAGTCATCTATGATGTTTTACATGTACAATGTATAATATAGGCCCACCACCATACCAAGGCGTGTGTTTGGCAGTAACGTACGCAGGTTAGGGGTCTCGATTCTCTGACTGTTTTAAAATTTAATAACTAATTCCCCAGTTTCCCCCGATTGGGTGCATTATTTCCCCGAACTTTTTGACAAAAAAAGGGGGGAAGGGCACATCCCCCTGTCCCCTTTGCGCATGTCACTGGTGATGGTATCCTAGGTAACCACTAAAATTAAGCATCTCTTTTGTGAAGGGTTGCTGTTCTCCTTACGGGTTTCAATAACAATATGTGGTATGTAGGCCTACTAGTTTCTATATTAGACCTAAAAAATGTTTGATTGGCGTAACATAATTTTAACATTCTTGTTAAATCGGGTCTTTAAGTCCATGAACTGAACCACACAAAGGGACGCATACTCTGTCGGCAGCACACATTTCGAACTATAAAAGGATTGTATTGTGAAACTCAGTTTCTTGCTTCAGCTCTTTCTAAAAATTCATTAGGGCAAAATTCTTTCTTTATGTCCTTAATTATTCTTTATTTATTCCTGTTCTTTCTTTCTTGAGGCCTAGATCTTTTTTCCCTACTTTACAACTCGAATATTGTTGTATTGTCAATGGATATACCGTAGAACGTTCGCCTAATGGCGCTATGGGCCCCTATGATATAACTGGTATTTTAGACACAAACTTAAAGTGCCCTCCTACAAAAATCTCACCAGCAAATAAGGGCATGCGCATACCCTTAATTCTTGTTGTGATTAGAGGAGGTAGCTCTCTCTTTGTACACATGAAATTTACCCCAAGGCAAAGGAGCCCATGTGCGCCATTAGGCGAACGTTTACGGTACATAAGAATTCAAACTTTCTTACTTTGGTTTGAGCTGAGACTAAAATACCTAAAGCCTCAAATGTTGTTTTTATATTAAATACATACCTGTATTTGAATGAAATAGATATATTTATAATAGGCTACATGATAAATACATGAAGCCACAGCAAGTAGAACGAGTGCGACCTTGTCGCGCCTATGGTGCCTAATTGCTGCAGTACCTTGTACTACGTAGGTGCTCCTTTGTTAAAAGGGAATTCCCTGATTGGGGAGTGGACATTAAAGAGCTCATATCTAAATTCGTTGGGGACTGTTACTTTTTAAAGTTTCAACGTCCGTATACATACGACATGTATGAATAAAATACGACATGAATAAAGTAATAATAAAGTGCACATCTTCCAAATCTAGGTAAACATGTTGCATGGATCGAATGGTGCAATTAATAATACCTTGTCTGTGTCATGTGCTCATTTCTTCGATAAAACAAAACAAATAACCACTCGTATCATACTGATGTCTGAGTGAGGGATTATTATTTGAAAGGAAAATAAGTTCACGACTGCACTTTCAGACCACAAATTGACCCCACTAACCCTAGTAAAAATCAAAATGCAAGTTTAAGAACTTGCAAGTTTTGATTGGGAAACTTGCATGTTTTACTGCACTTGACTCACAAATGCTAGTGTTTCGAACGCAATGCAAATTCTTTTCTAAAATTGGCAAGTTTCTTGAGTTTTCTTGAGTAAACACGACCAAGCTGAGTTGTCCACACTTGCGTTTTACTTGACTTTGTTTATGTAAATATATTCAAGGTTTTTATAATTGACACCTGTCTATTTCTTTCCTTGCCCTGTTACATGTATAGCTATTATTATAAGATGAGCTCAAAGTGTATATTTCTACATTTTGAGCTCAAAATATTTAATCAATGATATAGGGATATCATATGTCTATACTATTGTGTGTGGGGGTGTGGGCTGTGGGAGTGAGTGTGATGCTGTTTTAAACAAATAGGCCTATAAAAACAAAATCTTCGCACAAGCTAGAATGAAGAAGAGTGAAGACCCAAGTCGGGCTGGGGATCACCATTGCAGGGGATGAACCTATAGACCCACACCACTCTTCGTCATACATAAATTCTCCCAGGCGCATTTCATAATATGAAATTAAAAAAAAAAAAGGAAATTTAGTTCGGCAGAGGTGGGGCTCGAACCCAAGCTGCACCGCTATCATGTATACAGTATCGTATCGGCATATTACCAGCGCCTTTACCATGTTTACCGCTCGGCCAACTGAACTGACTTGTTGGAGCCATCTTGAAAATTTGAACATATAATCACAACTTCAATTACGGTAGGCCCTACTTCATTACTTCAACATACCACGTGACAAGCAAAGCAGAAAACGTACCATATTTTGGAATTTTATCTGCTTAAAAACATTAATGTGTAGAGCTACCATTATTAATATTGTTGAATTCTCAGGCGCATACAAAAAATACGAGGGGCCTATGATACATACACAATTGATTTCGTGCATGCACATGCTCTGCAAGGCAGGGAGCCTAGTCAGCCTACCATTTTTCTTGTCAAGACAGTCTGGATTCGTATTCCACATAGGTCCCCAAAGTTCTTTCAGATATTAAAAGATTAAATTCCCATAAAGACGAAACAGTAATCTTTAGTGGGGACCTACGTAAATTTTACATAAAATTTCCGCCATCAATTCTGTGTTAATTTTTATTATTCAGAAAATATTTTGGCGTATATAAAATTGAAATAAAATTCTCTGCTTCCTAAACCACTGATGAAGCATGATTGGGTATCACGAATCGTTATATATGATGTACAGTTAATATTCAAATATTCTTTTACACATATGATGCTTCAGTTTTTACACAAACAAGAATTTGCACTTATTCGACAATAAATAAGTGATATGAGGCTTAATAATGATACATGTGTCTTGACTCTGAAAAACAATATTTTTTAAATTTTTAATTATTTTTTTTATAGTTTTTTAAGCCACCTCGGAAGCCACCTACAGGATCTCATTTTGCATTTAGGGTTTTTATTGCGTTGCAAAACTTTCTTTATATATGGCCAATTCGTGCCTGGAAAAGGCTATCCCTCTTACAACCTATCAACAGGTCTGATTTCTATAATGAGGTGTCACCGGGTTTCATGAGATAATAATACCAAATTTAAACACCATGAAATTCAATACATCACGACCAAGCTCACATTGGGCGCCCCATTCCTTTTTAAAGGAATTTTATTAAGCCACCTACAAGAAACAAATTTGGCTATAAACTACGAAGAGTCTAATAAATAAATAAAATAAATAAAATAAAATGAAAATTGTACATGTATGCAAGATGCCTTATCACTGAAGTAAACAATTTACCCAGCCATTTGCTCTTGCTATAGCTTTTGTCAGGGTCAGGGATATTTGTCTCATAGTCCTGCTTTTATGAACACCAATATTATACAGGTTTATAGGCCTACACATGGGTTATTACAAGAGTCAATGAACATTTGACCAATTAACTATAGATAATGGACTTAGTTTTATGCAATGTAGTTATATTGAACTTTTTCTGAAGTAAGTCGCCTGCTGCATAATTTTCTATGCAGATGATATGTTTGGCCTGACCATGACCTGCTAGTTTGATTAACCAATCAGTTATGTGTATTGTCAGCATGTGATGGCTATAAGCCAATTGCAAACATATTTATAAAAAAGGCTAACAAATTCCTACACTGAGCAGACTCTTTGCTGGGTTTAAGGGCTAAATAGTAAGTTGTCATGTTGGGCAAGATTAGATAAAGGCATACAAACTAGGGTATGAGATATTAGGAATTATTTCCTAGCCTCTTAACCACAGGGTTGGGCTATATAGCTATTCAAGACACAGGACATGTAAGGGATAAACTGTGCATATGAGATGTGGGGGCAAATGGCATCATTTCACTGATGTGAAAAAATATTTCATTGAAAACCCTCCCACTCAGCTATTTTAAAAAGGTAATCAGGCTTCCTCAGCATATCACATGTGTTATGGTATTATTTTGCGAATTGCCCCTTGGTACTTTATGGAGGGGAGACTTTTATTTAAATATAAAGGATGAGTGGCCAGTATTCGGTAGGGTCTATTTACAAATTCAGAGTCTTGCAATTATGATTTTAGAGCCAAAGGGGTAACTATATATTATAAAATTATAAAAGGTTAGAAAGTCAGTATTAAAAGCAAGTCAGTAAAATACACCTCTACACTACAGGCTGCACTCCATAGTAGGCCCACAGCTAAAAACTACACTGACAGAAAAAAACTTTAAAAGAGAGAACTTTTTATTTTTTTTTTTTCTACAATGCAAAATTGATCATTAAGAGGAGGAAGCAAATTATATTGCCAATATGTTAACTTTAATTTTCCACTTTTATGCAAGAAATAAAAGAAGATAAAATTCCTTTAAAAGGGAAGCCAGCTTCAATGCAGAAGAGGTCTTGTAATTAGTTTGGGTGGAAGGCATTTTTAGGATCACTCTTTTTATGATCCATCATGTTCCATATGACAGCCCACCAATAATGGGATTATTTTGAAAATTTAAAACGCTTGAAATTTCACAAACAAATAGGCCTATATGTTAATAAATAATATAAATACAAGCTAAAACCATGGGGGTTCGATAATGACCGAGTATTTGGAAAATGCCATACGGCCAAGGGCGGTTTCACAAGCTGCCGGCTCTATCATGCCATTCGCCGCCTGCACCAAACCATAAATGTCCGGCATCAATGATAAGAACATGCACACAGAAAAACCAAACATTAACTCCTATAACTTCCTGTCAACTCTTTAATCAATTACTCCAAATTGTTCTGTCTTTTTGTCTTTTCTGCCTTGTCTTTTCTGTCTTTTAGGCTACCCTTAACTCATTATTAGTATAAAGAAATACACTGCAGTTTTTAGTTAATTGGCTAAAAACTGCCATCTTACTTGCCTTATACATGCACATTAGTTTTATATCAATTTATATATTAATTCGCAATTTATACATAGCACATTATAAAATGTACAAAGACTGATATTGTTCAATAGGCCTACATGTATATGAATTGTACCCATATCAAAAATAGGCCCTGAAATTACATCGAATTTTTCCTGTTGAAAAGACAAAACTGATGTTTAAGATATCAATTATTTCAAAATGACATTTTAAGTCATTTTTATCCATAAAACGATACAGGATATAGGATATAAATTTGAGTAAGTCAAATTTTTTCTTAAGTTGTGTGACCAGTTTAAACTTACCTCAACAGGATATAGGATAGTTTTACTTTGACTTTTACGTCCATAAAGGTTTTAATCATGTTATTAATACACTCACATCTCATGCTGTGCTGATCTCCAGGAGGTCTGCAAATGTAAATCTAAGAACGCCTGATAACAAGGATACTATCATTTTCTTTCGTTGATATGCTGTGGAAACTATTATAGGCCTGGCATATAACTTTTAATGTTATATTTCCTTCAAACCATAACTTTTGAAATTCTCACTCGTTTTCATTCGTTGAAACGGCAAAACATACTTTCTTTTTCTTACAAATCGAATAACAGGTCTTACATTATATTTTCAGCATAAAAAGTTCCGCTAAGTAATTCAAATCAATGCTAGTACCCCGTAATCTCTTTAGCAAACAAAGACGATCTCTGAATTCGATAGCCAGCTCTTAGCTGGCGAAAATCAGAATCCCTCAAAGGGGCAGGGACAATCAAGTGTTTGTTTGTTGTTGTTGGCCAAATAATTATTTTATTGTTTTGATTATGTTCGATAAATTTGGTTTTACCATAGACCACTTAAATCTTTCCTATTTTGGAGATTGATGATAAAAGAATAATGTATGATTTTGGTAAAATTTTAATTTTGTTCTTCTTTTTGTCAAAATTACTATGATTACATAATATTACTACTACTAGTAACACTTTATCTGTCAAAGGGGTCTTCTGATCATTTTAACCTGAGACTAGTAAACCAATAGTCTCAGTTTTAACTAAGCGAAAATAATGTGGTAAAAAGTAAAAAACCGACTTAGCCGCTTAAATGTGGAGCTTTGGGGGATCCCAGTTTTATTATAAAACTCTAAATTTTACTTTGGCATTTTATTTCAGATAGCATTGGGCAATTACAATCCCCGGGTAACAATCATGTAAGAAGTGCAAATTTGAGCAAAATATGCAGCAAATGATAGCTTTACTGTAATACCAGAAGATGGGAGAAATATCTCTTCTGCTGATCAAGCAGACCCCCCCATCCAAAACAGCCTGGAGTGACTGTGAAGACTGCATGTATTATAAACTCAAGTGTGTATAACTTTGTTTGCCAAGTCATGGAACCTTTAATGTGTTTGAAGAGCATAATTATCTTTATCCATGGTTAAACAAACAACCATGAACAAGATCTTGTTCTGTTACACGTTGTACTGCTCTGTGGTTAAAGTTGTGCAAATTACCAGTTTAGTTTGATTTTGTTTACTTACGTTTTTTAATCTCCATGTGTTATTCAACCTTTTTATGTTCACTCAGCATGCAGGAGAATTTTAGATGCGCTATAAAGAACATTGTAGGCTTTACAAAAGCAAAACTTTAAATTTTAATGAGTTAAATTAAATAAAGCCTAGTAGAAACGAGATGCAAGGTATCTTAATATTTTAATGACATTATCAATCAAAGTTTGTTTCCTCCATCCCCTACACAAAACCCAATGGCATATAAATATTTAAATTCCTCATCAAATTTATAATATGCTAATTAATCAGGGTCGGTACAATTTGTGACCCTACTTCTCATACCCGATTTTTCATTATTCATACCCCACCTGAACCGACTTATTTTTTAAGTTTTGTGAAATATTCGCAATGAATTCAGTAGGTAATTTTAATTAAAAAATATTAAATAGTAGGGTCACAAATTGTACCAACCCCTACGCCACTGCTAGTACATGTTTTGAAATATCTGAAATAGAAGATGTGAGTGACTTGTAGCATAGCCTACATTACTACAATGCAACCCACAGGTATTACTATAGGATGACCATCAAAATTTTATATTGTTTTCTGGATAGAACTCATCAACAGAAGTATGAAAATCGGACAAAAACTTTTCGAATTATGAATTTTCAAAGTGTCCCATTCTGACGGTCATTGGAACTGAATAAAATAACAAAGTCCAAAATTACCAATTTAGGAGCAAAATTAACACAAGTACATAGTTACCTTTTTATACATGCATTGTGAAAGTGTCAAATAAAAGGGGTTTCTTATGAAATGGCACTTTACAGTGGCGTAACTAGACATTTTCATTTGGGGAGGGGGGGGGGGGGCAAGCGGGGGGCAAACATAATAAATGAGGGGGCCTGCAGGAATCCAGCACCTTTTGGCGACAAAAGAAGTGTATGGTACAAATGCGCGTGAAGCGCGCGAAAATTTTTGGCATATTGAAGCTAAACTGGTGACATATGGTAAAAAAGTGGAATAAATGCGCGCTTCGCGCGCAAAAATTTGTGTTTTTTAAGGTTAAAATGACCAGATATGAGGTTAATTAATAACTCTCAGAAGTAGGCCTACTTTAACTTTTTCATTTGGGGGGGGGCAAACAGGGGGAAAGGGTTCAAAATTGGTCAAAAACTTAGTTTTTGGTCTAAAATGTGATTTTTGGTCAATAATTTGATTTTGGTCAAGAATGTGATGTTTGGTATGGAAAGGGTTTTGGTCAAAAAGGTGATTTTTGGTCAAAATGTGATTTGTTTATTCTTGTAGGCCTATGTATGTTTTGTTTTCCTTCTAAAATATAACTTGTTTTGAAATTGGGAAACAGATGAATGATGTGATATTTATTTATTTCATATACATTGCCCACCTAAAAAATCCGGACAAGCCTATTTTACATAACATCAGAGAAGATGAGCTCATCTTCACATGTATTTTGATTGCATTTTGTTCCATTCAAAGAATTAGCTAGTTAACTCAGAGTCAGACAATCCATAGAGATGAATTCGTCTGACATTTGGTTTGTAATGGAACATTTTCCAAATGCAAAACATGTAAAAAAAACTCAATGTCCGGATTTTTTAGGCGAGGAACATCATTTAAATATAAATTATTTTTAATAATAATAATAATATGCACTTCTTGATTTATGCTTTTGGATTTTTAAATGTATATTTAGAGTCCCTCTTTCAAATTTTATATTTATGTGTAATCTCGCTATATCATATGCTGATACTTTGGTCAAAATTTACATGATCAGAAAAAAACTATTATTGTCAAAATTTCTGTTTTTGGTGTCATGTTATTTATTAATCTAAAAGTATTTTGGCGACAAAAAGACTAAAACCCACCCTATTATACGGGCGGACCTTTCAACTTCAAGTAGGGTTGGGTGTTTTTTGTACTTGTTTTTCCAGAGAGAGGCTATCTTGAAATTACACTAAAATATCACTGGTGAATTTTTCACAAACATATTTTCTATGATTTAAGCAAAATAAACGTGTTTTTTTTAATTCTCAAAAACACAAATTCCAGGTCGGTTGGGCCCATAGAGAAGGGTTTTTTCGTAGCCTTTGATACTATTAGTTATTTTTTAAATTTATTAATTTTGCAACATTTTATAAAACTTATTAATATTAACAAAAACTGATGCTAAACTTAAAATTTGTATCCATCATTGAAAATCAATCAATCCCTGAAATTAAACCTGTTATTAAAACCCCAAGCCACGATTGATGGGTTGATTTGTCTTTAATACACAGAATAATATTTTCCCTCAGCTACGGTAGCACCCAAATCTGCTATCCTAAAATATTCTAAAAGCACAGAGTAACACAGGGCTACATTTTGTATACTGCATGGATGGAAGCGAGGTTTATGACCAATTCGTGTGTGCAAAGTGTGTGTGTGCACTATCTATGGTGTGCAATGTACCATGAACAAACAATTACGTAATAGTATTGACTTTTGTTGAACCTCAATACTCCAACCAGAGAGTTTCTCTGCTCCTGGTAATTACTGAGCGTGTTTATAGTGAATATACCGCATTTTGAGTATACCGTACACGATAATCCTTGTATATGTACCGATACTCTTGCTGTTTATAGTGGGACACAGTTACCGCACATATTATATACCAACTAACATTATCGTACATTTGCAATGACCCAGAGGTCACACGGGGAATGTGTAAATATTGTGGCGCGAGCTATAAACAGCCCATTCAACAATATGATCATGGCGGTGAACATGTAGCTTCTGTTTTGATAACTCTTGGGGTGAGAATCGTTCCGAATGTCCTGCGCGCATCCTACGCATCATGAAGAAGCTCCTACTTCCGGTAATACCGCACACAATTTATACTGGTGTGTTTATAGTGGGAATATCTCGCCACAATATCCTTCGGTTGAGAAGGATATCAATGTACCGTACATACATATACTGCTAGTGTTTATAGTGGGCAAGTATCCGGATAATCTCTAACCGGGTAGAAATTGTACCGCAATGTACCGCACATCTGCTCCCACTATAAACACGCTAACTGTTTATAAGTGGTAATTTTCGCGTACAGTTATTTTCGCGATTTGGAGTTACAGAGACATTTTTGCAATTGTTATTTTTGCGATGCTATGTCTTGCCCTATACTTGCAATACATTATTATATGTGACGTGTCATGTCAAAAGGAGACACTTTTGGGCAGGTTATCAATTTGGAGGTTTTTACATATCTTAAATATAGAGATATTTTGCTCCACAATGCCGTTTTCCCCAATGTAATCGGACATTCCTAAGCGAAGATATTGAGTTTGTAAGTTATGGTATTATAAAATTGGAAATTGAGATATCGACCTTTAAAAATATTATTGACAGTGTTGAGAGTAGGAATTACCTTGAAAAATGTCTCCAAAAATACAAGATGCTAGTTATATTCGGGTCTAAAACTATCAGACAATATTTTTAACATTAATAACATCACAAATTCGCAACTAACCCAAATTGTGAAAAAATCACCCGCGGGCAGATTTTTGGCTATTTCTCCATTTACGATCCTGCCCAAAAGTGTCTCCTTTTGACATGACACGTCACATATATATTCGCGAGGTGTTAATTTCGTGGATGGATTTGCGAAATCAGCGAAAATAAAACCCTCGCGAAGTGCGCTTGCTTTCTGTGAACTTGTTTTCATTAAGGTAGTGCACTTGCTAGCTGTTTAAACTTTCATTGAGTAAAGAAACAGCTTATTTTCAAGGCAACCGTTTTTTTTTCGGGGGTTGACTTCATTTGAAATCTACACCCCTGTGTGAGAGACTAAAGTAATGTATTCCATACAGGGTGTATGTCTTTCAACTGACAAGACAAATTTTGGCTATCTTTTAGAATACCCTACCATTTTTTACATTCACAGTGTATGTGTATGGGTCGTTCATAAAAGACTCCCATTGAAAATCTACAGTGGTAGGGTATTCTAAAAGAAATCCCAAATTTTAAGGGGGCACCTTTTGGCGACAAAATCAGTTAATGTTACAAATGCGCGTGAAGCGCGCGAAAACTTTTGGCATATTGAAGCTAAACTGGTGAAATATGGTACAAAAATGGAATAAAGTCACGCGAAGCGCGCAAAAATTGGCACTTTTTAGGTTAAAATGGCAAAATATTAATGTCAATTTGGTCAGAAACACAAAAAAGTCTTAAATGTCGGGGCGGCCACCCCATCCCACAGGTGGGGGGGTAAGACTTTTTCAAAGGGGGCAGCTGTCCCCCTGCCCTAACTACGCCACTGAATGGCTTTATCGAGTTCTTGGCATAAAGCGCAGCAATTTAACATTTTAATACTAAATGGGCCAAACTAGGGTTAATTTTGGTCTAAAATAGACCAAAAGGGAGAGACAAATTATTAATAAAACGATCTGGAATTCCAGCACCTCAATGGACAAAAATGTGGATTATTTTGTTGACCAGAGGCAAAAAAGTCTGGAAATCCAACCAAGGATAAACACAATAAACCTGGAATTCCAAAACCCTCTATGCCTTCAGACTAACAAAATGGTGGAAAAATCTGGAAATTTTGTTGACCAGAGGCAAAAAGTCTGGAAATCCAACCAAGGATAAACACAATAAACCTGGAATTCCAAAACCCTCTATGCCTTCAGACTAACAAAACGGTGGAAAAATCTGGAAATTTTAAGCCAAGCATAGGCAAAATAGGCTGGAATTTGGAACAGCATAAGTAGAATAGGCTGGAATTCCGAGCCCCAAAGACCACCAAAAAATCTGGATTTCCGTTGCCCTCTATAGGGGGGGTGCATGTTTTATCTGGAATAGCCCATTGTCAATGGTTTACCTCATTGATTTCATTACCCACAAGTTCAATTCTCACGTACCAGTAGTCAGTAGCGTAGCAAGGATTTTGGAGTGATGGGGCATTGGGGCAACGCCAAATTTGTCTATTTTTTGTCCCATTTTTAGTCATTTTACGGGCACTTTACTCTTTGCCGTCCCCATAAATTTTATCCCCGAAAAATATTAAGGGGTGGGGAAGTAGACCACTAGTACAATAAGTTTTTTCTCAATTTGAATTTTATCCTTTGTCATGTTTGTAGTAAAAGTCATACCTAGAATTTTTGTTCAATTTGAATTTTATCATACACAAAAAAAAAAAAAAAAATCAACGTATAGATCCTTGTACCATTAGAACACATTGGGTTACATCAGAGGTAGACGCTTTACCAATGAACATAAACTGACAAATTTGAACTTTCTTCTTCTTTAAGGTGGTACTACACCCTGATAAATTTTGTGACTAATTTGGCATTTCTCAAAAATAACAACACACTGGTAACAAAGTTTTGTATATTATAGGGCAAGGAATCCAATTACTTCACTGAAATTTCAGTGATTCATGACAAGTGGTTCATTATATATGTTAAGAAATGAGATACATTCTGGCGGTACCTCTTTTCTCATCATAAATAACGTACCACTTGTCTTGAGTCACTGAAATTCCAGTGTAGTAAAGTTCCTTGCCCCTATAATATACATAACTTTTGTTACCAATGTTTACCCTCTGTTTGGTGGCGATACATCGACGACATTTTCTTTATTTGGCAACACTCGGAGCATGAACTTGACAGGTTTATATGCTCCCTCAACAGCGCCCACCCAACCATCAAGTTCACCTCTGAGCGCTCCAAAGATCACATCAATTTTCTTGATGTGTCTGTCTCCAAACACCCTGATGGCACTCTCCAATCTGACCTGTACTGCAAACCCACAGATATGCATCAATATCTGCTCCACTCCAGCTGTCACCCACCACACATCTGTAAGAACATCCCTTACAGCCAAGCTTTGCGCCTCAGGCGTATCTGCTCTTCTGATGTTGCCTTCCAACATCGATCATCAGAGCTTGTTGATCACCTTAAAAATCGGAATTACAAGAAGAAAGTTATCTCCACTCAGATAGCCAAGGCTGCTGCCATCCCCCGTGAACAAACTTTGACCTACAGGGTGAGTCAAAAAAAGTGCAATAGAGCAAAGAATCAATATTTATGCAAGAACCAAGTCAAATTTTCCCATTATTGAACAATTCTATAAATGCTACACTCAAACGTCACCTTCTGTGAACATTTGAAGTGAATCATGACTACCGTTTAATTTTATAGGTCCTTTTGCTGCGATACCCAATTTCGTTATTTGTCCACGAGATACCATGTTTTTTGAATGAGAGCACACAATGCACGATAAAGGCACCAGCTCTGAAACTGACTTTAACTTAAATAATTTTGACTTTTGCGTTATTTTCTTTTCTTTTTTCTGTTCAAACAAAGTTTTTAATATTATTTTAAGTCCTTCATACCTCACTCGACTCCAACTCCAGATTTTTAAACCCCAATATGTCCAACTTACTGGATATTTTGTAATTCACTCCACTTCAATTTGCGCGCATTTCATTTTGACATTTGAAAAAAACTGCCAACAAATTTGTATGTTTTTGATTGAAAATAAACATCTTTAAAGTAAAGGTAAAATGAAAATAACAACAAATAATGTTTTTTTCTCCTTAAAAAGACTAAGGGCAATAACAATGGGTGCGCCGATTTATTTCAATGCCAAGAAAATGGCAGTTGTTCCAAATCTACCTTTCACAGAGTGCGCTGACATTCAAATTTTAGATGTCTCTTGGACAAACATTAAAATTGGGTATCGGTATAAAATGTGCCATAAAAACAAAACGGTAAATGCTAATTCCTTGGTTTTTTCACACAAGGTTGCTGATGAATATATCATATATAAAATGTTTTTAAACCTAAAAAGTTCAACTCGATTCTTAAATAAAAATGGATTCTTTTCTCTATTGCACTTTTTTTGACTCACCCTGTATAAAGATAAGGAGAAGAGTAACAAGAGAGTTCCTCTGGTCACGACATTTCACCCTCAACTCCCTAAACTGGGCAATATTGTCAACAAACACATGTCCACCCTGCACCTCTCACCAAAGCTCCAGGATGCAGTACCTGATCCCCCGGTGATTGCTTATCGCCGTCCCAGGAACTTGAGAGACCTCCTTGTTTCAGCCCGCCTCAAACCCATGGTCTCCGATGCCCCGTCACAAACTGAATGTAGCCCTTGCAACAAACCATGCAAGGCTTGTGCTCTTGTTACCCACACTTCCTCCTTCACCAGTAATATAACTCACCGGACTTTCAAAATCCTCCAGGACATCAACTGCAAATCTACCCACCTCATCTACCTCATCTCTTGTACCCGCTGCGGTATACAATATGTGGGCGAAACCAAAAATGCCCTTAAAACTAGACTTTTTGGTCACCTGTCCGATATCAGAACTAAAAAGACAAAGCCGTTGCCAATCATTTTAATTCTCCTAATCATAACATCAATGATCTCTCCATTACCGGCATAGATGCCTCCCACAAACTTTCAGACCCTTCCTCTCGCCTTACCAAAGAAAGTTTTTGGATCCAGCAACTCCGCTGTCTCACACCCCTTGGGCTTAACATTGAGGAGTAAACCCTCTTTCTGATCAATATTTATTGATATATTGATTTGCTTTTTTCTTTCATCATTGTGTAGTAGCTGTAGTAGTTGTGTAAGTTTAAATATTGCAGTCATTTCTGTGATTGCTGTTGTAGAGAGTAGATCAGTTGCAGTATTAACACACTGAAGATGATATTGTATCGAAAGCTTTGTGGATAACTCTAAACCTGTGGCCTGTTAATTTTGTTGGAACTTTTATATATTTTACTTGTATCTCACACGAGATCCAGGCCCCTCTCTGGCTTGTTGTTGTTTGCAGTGCATCTGTTGTTTGCCCGTTGTTACCAATGTGTTATTATTTTTTGAGAAAAATGCAAAAATAGTCACAAATTTTTCAAGGGGTGTAGTACCCCCTTAACATTTCTTTATTCTTTCTCTATTGTATCATTTTGGCCGTGGCCTGACCAGGGGCCTGACAGGAGCAAACATATAATAGGCTAGGTCTTTGTGTAGGATATACATTTGTACTGGGGTGAAAATAACGGGTACCTTATGTCTTATGCTGAGTATAATTAACATGTCTAAAGACCAGATCCAGGCAGGGAAGTGCCACTTCCCTGGTCCAGGTGCCCGCCCCGGGCATGCCCACCCAGAGAGTCTGTTTAAGGCGTGAAATTTACCTTGGATGACTTATGTACATTTATAAATTTTAGGGTTTGAGCCTCCCCACTGGGTTGATGGATTGTAAACCGACCTCCATTTTCTCCTCCCCCATCATTTCATAAAGAAATCTACGCCACCGCTTTAGTGCAAATCCTATTATGCTTCGTCTTCTCTCAATATGGTTGCTTTTGGCAGCCATGTTGCAAAAGAGGGTCATCGGTTCCTTGTATAGTTTTTTAATTTGCTTAGTTGTATTTCTCATGCAAGAAAACATATAATTAGACACCAAAATCACCGAAATCGGACGTTGTTTACTATGGTCAGAATTCAAAAAGGTCGTTGACCTATGACCATTTTTCGTCATATCGCCCTCTTGAAAGGTCTGACACATAACAAACTATACATTTTTGGAATCCTCATGACCACACGAGTAATTTGATGTATTACGTGACATAATTGGAGCATTCTGAAAATTTACCATGTAACCTTGATTGACCCCTCCCCGGAATGCCCGGAAGTTTCAGGAGGTGAGCCCAAGCTAAATTGATTCAGAATCAATCAAAGATCCCAAAATAACTTTCAAATCTTTGTTCTATGAGTTGGTCACGAACTCTACAGGATGGGCTTCTACTATTATTGCAACATTTACATTGGTTACAAAAAATGTAACTTTTCTCTTTGATGTGTGTCAATTCATGTTTATTTTGGAGCTTCCCGTATGAAACTTTTGCTGCAATGTTTACATTGATAAGCTGTCTCTGTATCCTTTCATGTTTCGTCTTGGTAGCCTTCTCTACAAAATTCTTACTGCAATGTTTACATTGGTAAGGTTTCTCTTTAGTATGTATCCTTTCATGTCTAGTCATGTGACCTGCATCTGAGAAACTTTTGTTACAATATTTACATTGGTGATTTCTCTTTGGTATGAATTCTTTCATGTCTGATCCTCTGAGTCCGGTGTGTGAAACACTTGTTACAAAATCTGCATTGGTTAGGTAACTTTAATTTCATTGCAATATGGATTCTCTCATGTCTAGTTTCTTCTATTTTGAGAAACTCTCGTTACAATGCTTACATTGTTTCTTTTTCAAATGACTGGTTTCATGTCTCCTTTTGTGTTCTAGCCGAGAGAAACTTTTTTTGCAATATTCACATGGATATGGTTTGTCTTTGGAATGAATCCTTTCGTGTCTAACCTTGTGACTTTGGTCTGAGAAACTCTGATTGCAATATTTACACTGATACGGTTTCTCTTTGGTATGCATCCTTTCATGCTTTTTCTTACTATCTGGACGCGAGAAAATCTTGTTGCAATATGTGCATTTGTAGCATTTCTCTGTGGTATGAATTCTTTCATGACCAGTCTTCTTATTCTTAGCCGCCCGTGAGAAACGTTTCTCTTTGTTATGAATCATCCTTTCGTGCTCTGTCTTGGTATCTGCACGTGAGAAACTCTTCTGGCAAAAACGACACTGGTAAGGTTTCTCTTTGGTATGAATCCTTTCATGTCTAGTCTTGTGAGCTATCTGTGAGAAACTCACGTTGCAATAAGTACATTTGTATGGTTTCTGTCTGGTGTGAATCCTTTCATGCTGGGTCCGGCCACCTATATGTGCAAACACCATTTTACAATATCTACATTGGAAAGGTTTTTCCTTGATGTGACTCTTTTCATGTTGAGTCTTGTCTTCTATCTGAGAAAAACGCATGTCGCAATATTTGCATACGTAAACTTTCTTCTTGGTATGAATCCATTCATGTTTAATCTTCCTATCTACATGTGAGAAAGTTTTCAAGCAAAATGTACACTGATGAGATGCGGTATGGCTTTGTTCAAGTAAAGCAGGACTCCTTGCATAGTTGTCTCTTGCCAATTTCACAACTGCTTGCTGGAAAGAACCATATCTGTATGGGTGTATCCAGTTTTCATGGTGTTTTAAATGACACACGTATCGACTTGTGTCATAATTGAATCTCTGCCTGCAATACTTGCATTGATGGAATGGTATGCGATCCCAAACTTTAGATGATAGGTTTTGCATGTTTCTGAAACAAACCACAAAATTAATAAAAATATAAAGTTAAACTGGAAATGAGGAATTATCACGCCTTTACTGTCCCGTATCATTTATTCTCAAAAACCAATAATACAGTGGTAACAAAAGTTATGTATATTATACACTGGAATTTCAGTGACCCAAGACAAGCGATAAACTTCTTATTTATGATAAGAAATAAGGTACCGCTAGGGTGTACCTCATTTCCTATCATATACGGAACAGCTTGTCTTGAGTCACTGAAATTTCAGTGTACATGTAGTAATTGGATTCCTTGCCCCAATAATATACATATGTTTTGTTACCAGTTTGTTATTACTTTCTGAGAAAAATGCAAACATTGTCACAAATTTGCAACAGGGGTGTTGTACCCCCAGGGAGTATCCCCTTAAAGTTGGTGTTGATTTGTATAATGTAATTTATGTCTAGAATTCCATTTTTGAAAGTTGCATAAAAATGGTGTTAAGATAGCTGTTTTCACATGATGCATATCCTCAAAAAAAAATTTATGCATTATATTTCTTTTTGTTTGACCATGGCACCATTTTTGGTATTCTCAGGAAACCTTCCATTGAAACTTATACATTGTAAAGTGTATTGACCTCTGTAGTTAAATGACAGCGCTTTATGAAATATTCGAATGGCTGCCAAAATCAAACCGTAAGTATGTAAACATGATTATCTTCATACATACACCATTGAAATTTCCGTTTGAAAGATCATTTTCATGTTTAAGTTTAATGCAAAGCACCCTCACATCCTTATTTGAACATAAAATGGCCATTTTAGGAAAACAACAACTCCAATTTTTATTTAACTTTAAAAATGGAAATCTAGACATCAGTTAAAGACAAATACCAACTTTAAGTTAACATAATCAGGTAAATATTATTGTTGATGAAAATATTGATTTTCAGACCCCCCCCCCCCTACAGCCTCTCCCTTGTCCAAATACTTGTTTTAGCCGGCACCAACTCAATTTGTTTTGGGCCGATTTGGATAAAAATGGTGTCAAAATGCACAGGAGATCATACTGCATCAAATAAGCTGGTTTTTAATGTGGTGAGGTCCAGATTTGAAAGTTGCACTTACATACAAATTTTTACAATACAAAATCACTCAGATATCATTACACAGATTTCCTTCCATTACACTGAATACAAAATCAATATAATTTACCACAACTTTCAAATCTTGGGTTACATACATGATTTAAATGTACACTGTGACGTCAATATTTAGTCAATTGCTACAAATGAGGTGTCAAAATGTGCAGAAATAAATTCTGCTTCCAACGCATTTTACAGATTTGTAATACAATCTAGGTATGCTAGGTGAATTCAAATTTGCCATCAAATTGCATCGTTTTATATATCAAATTAAAGCCCTTGAGTAAACTAAGCCAAAACTGAAAACCTTTTTTTCATAGCACTTTCCGTAGCAAAGTTACATCTTGTCAAAGATTGACTTTCATCAAAAAGATTCAGCTAGCAAAATTCCCCAAAACGGCATTTCGGGGGTGTTTCTAGATCTTAGTCTCATGGCGATAGCAGCTTTTTTAATGGAACTGCTATCAAAATCCTCTAAAATTCCATGTGCGACTTGATTATCACCATAAAAATCATATATTTGGGTCAAGTGAAGTATAGAAAACATATTTATGTAGGTTTCCTTCACCCACCTATTCTCGAAAAAAATTCAAATTTCTATGTAAATATGCATTGTGTTGGGGCCCCGGTCTCGGCGAATTCGCTGACTAGTAAATGTGTTAACTAAGGTTTGCCTAGGTTACCTATACAATCACCCGTTTTTGAATAATGGTCATTATTTAAGGGGGGTTAGTTACTTTTTGAAAGATACACATGTATACACATCGAGATAAAAATATCTCGATGCGACGATGAAGCTCCCCGGGTGAAGCTCGGATTGTTTTTGATAAGCTTAATAGAGCGTAGTCGTATGGATAGTCGTAGTATGTAGGTACTGTAGTTGTGTAGGTATGTAGTTCGAAGCCACAAGTGTTAATTTCTATCATGGTTACAAAAAGGACGATATTTAAATGATATAATTCTTTGAAAATCTACATTATTTTGGCATACCTGGTAAAATATGAAAATCTTGGAACTCCAAAATGGTTCTCCATGAAAAATTCACTACAACAGCTCGTAACCCATCATGGGCGCTTAGCACTCAAAATTATTTAAATAATTTCCCCTTTAGAGCACCTACTCGAGACCAGGGTCTGCTCGAGATCGTGGTTAGGGACCGATCGTTATTTACGGCAGGGGGGATGAGCGTTTTGGAAAAAAATATCGACAAAAACATTTGCGTTCCCCTCTCGCGTCCGCTCAAAATTTTCGGATTCCCCCTTGTTTTCCCGAATTTCTCCATTTAAAATTTAACAAAATCCCCTCCTGGTTCAACGAAAAAATTTGCGTTCCCCCGCAAGACCCCAAAAAAATTTTGGGTTCCCCCCTCAAAATGCCCATTCCCTGTCGTAGATAACGATCGCTCCCTTAATTAAAACAAAACCACTAATTGCCAACAGAATCCATTTCGCATGCCCCACGGGGGGTCACTCCCATTGTGACCTGTACACAATTCCCGGCATTCCGGCCATATTCAAGGTTAAAGGTCAACACAGTGGTCAAATTTCAAAGTTGCTCAAATCTGGTTAACAAACACACCAAAACATTCCTCTCATTTTAAGGATTCCGAAAAAGTATAGTTTGACCTACCTGCGACTTACCGTTCTTGAGTTATAAGCAAAAGGTCAATTTTTTTAGGGGGTGGGGTGGTCATTTTTTTGCTCATAATTAGCTAATTTGCATATTTTAAGGAAATGTTCAATTGACTCCAGCCAAATGTGACTGATATTTTGTTACAGATTGAGTTATTTTCAAGTAGGCCCTAACTGTTGTTGTGATTTGGAATTCCTTCACCACACTGAAAGCTGTTGTTAATTAGGCCTATATTTAAATTGTTATCTCGATCTTGTATCCTGAATTTCTAATGGAGTTGGAAAATTTTACTCCCTAATATGATTCTGTGAGCTTCTCTGTATGTCAATTCTTATTTTCTACCCTCTCGCCTTGCCCATGTTGCATGTAAGGCCTACTACTACGTAACTAACTAACATTTAATGACATAAAATTTGAAAAATATTGTAGGCCCTAAGTCTGAGACGAATAGCCCTAAGTATCACTTGAGGTTTTGACCTTTAAAACCAACATTTTGGTCAAAAAGTGTGCATCAACAGCTTTCATACTGCAGTTACTGTCCGTTTTCCTATACACAATACACAGTGCTCTTACCATTGACGCGTGACCTCTACAAATAGCGTACGTTAGAAGTATGGGGATTTGCCTAGTTAACGTCGCTGTGTGAAAAATAACCGGCCAATATTAAAAGTACTCTTCTAAAATTTTAGAAAATATAGTTTTGTAACATGTCCTAAATTTTTAGCTAATTTAGATGTTTGGAAATATGCGTACTTTGGTGTTTTAGGAAGGATATGTAAACGACAGATAACACCAAAAATATGAAGAAATTATTTCCAAACCGTGTTAAGTCAACAATCATTATGTTGCTCATTTTCAAGAATGCTGGTTAACAAAAAGCAGACCATTGTCTCATTTCGTGAACAAAGGTCCACTACCATTGTTTCCTTGCGTTTCCTTTATAATCGGTTACCCAACTGAAGCTATAATACCAGCTCATTGCGATACCGCACATATAAAACAGACACATGTGCACAACCAGAGAAGATCTGATTTAATCAGTTGAGCTGTTTTCAATGAGTGTTATCTTGGTTTAATAGCTTTTAATGGGGTTTAAGTCCTGCAAAGTTCGTGGTGAATTCTACTGTAGACATGACTGCATCATGTACCACATTCGCCTTGTTATAAACATTAAATTGCGTCATCTGTTGACGTAATGAAAAAAAGTGTTTTTAGCGGGAACTTCACATATGGCATTCCAATCAACATCAGGCAGGCCAAAACATTGGACATGTTCAAAACCAATTTAAAAACTCATTTGTTTGTTTAATTCTTTGCTTGTCTGGAATTATAGTTATGTTTATTATGTATAAAGCCAGCAGTGAAAGCTAGTGAATTTTGTATTAAATTATACTCGTTTCGGAAAGCGCTATGGTCCTCGGAGGGCGCTAAAATGCTTGGTTTTATTGTATCATTTTGTATTGTTTTGTATGCGGATACAATTATCACTCGTACACTGACGTGACGAACATGCGCGGATTTAGAGGGGGGCACAGCCGGCCCGTGCCCCCCCTTTTGGCGGATCCCAAAAAATAAAATAAAAAAGAAGAAAAGAAAGAGAAGAGAAGGAGGGAAAGAAAAGAGGAAAAGAAAAGAAAGGGAAAAAAGAAAAGAAAAGAAAGAAAAAAGAAAACGGCACAACGTAAAAAGAAAGAAAAAAAAATCTTCGGGCCTATAGAGCTCTATAGCCTAATAAATCTGTAGTGAGTATCATACACCGGGGTGGCACTCTCCAGGCGCGGATTCAGGGGCGGCGCCCTTCCTCCCCTCTCCCAAAAAAAAAGGGAAAGAGAGAAGAGAAGAGAAAGAGGAAAAAAGGAGAAAAAGAGAAGAGAAAAGGAGAAGGGGAAAAGTTAAATTGCACGTATAATTAGTAGGCCGATGCCAAATAAACCGCACAGTAGCTCACAGTCTGTCTGGTATATCAAAAGTAGGCCCTATATAGGCCGGATTCAAGTTTAGGCAGTACTTGTTGATTTCTGCTGGCCCGTCGATGATGCAGGGCCCGTCACATTTTGTCACCAAAGTCAGTATTAATACGGACTCCATGCTGACTTCGATCCATGCCGAATCTCCAAGTCTTAGGCCTATTAAAGTGTCAGTGTAACATTTTACAAATTGAGTTCGGGCCCTGTTTTGTTTTAAAAAGCAATGATATACTCTCGTATAGTGTAAAACAGATGCACCAAATGGCTTCAATTGGACCTTCATTTCACAAAATTTCCAAATTTCGGAGGGGGAACATCAGACACCCCCTGCCTGTATAAACCACTGCCCGTTTTCGCTTCTGTATTTCACACCCAGCACTCTGAATTTATACAATAACAGTGAAAAAAGGTGGCTTCAATTGGCCTGTCATCATTTTGCAAATTTTATATTTTCGGCTTTTTCAAACTCAAATTTTACACCATAATAGTGCCAAAATGGTCCACCAAATGGCTTCAATTAGGTTTTTATTTTGCAAATGTTTCTCATTTCTGAGGGGCATCCCCTCAGACACCCCCCATGTCGCGAAACGTTATGGGTACATATAAAGCAAATTTTACAAAAGAGGTCAAAACTTGTCCACGAATGGCTTCAATTGGGCCGTCTTTTTGCAAATTTTAGGCTTTTTCAAACTAAAATTTTACACCATAATGTTGACAAAATGGTCCACCAAATGGCTTCACTTGGGTCTTCATTTTCCAAAAGTTTCTCACTTCTGAGGGGGGCACATCCCCCCTCAGACACCCCCTGCGTCGCGCAAGCGCTCCGGGATGACCGCTTCGCGGCCATTTATTATTATTTTTTATTTTCAGGAGTGTGCCCCCCCTTTCTCGAAATCCTGTATCCGCCCCTGGTGACGAATAAGCACGTTTTCTTCTAAATGAGAAGGAACCAAGCTCTACGATGTCACCTTTCAAATAGGATCGACGCCCTGAGGAATCACTCCCATTGCATGCGCGTATTTTTTTTTTTGGGGGGGCTTTGGGGCGCTAGCCCCCGGGGTCAAAGTAGGGGCGGCAAAAACGAAGGGGCGGCGGAAGAAGAAGGGGCGGCCAAAACAGGGGCGGCCAAAACGAAGGGGCGGCAAAAAGAATTAGTAAAGAAAAAAGGGCGGAAAAATTTGAAAAAGTATAAAAAATTTAGAAAAAATGGTACTATACATCCAAATGTGTTGCTTTTAGGGCGCTAGCGCCTAAAATCCTTTTTTTTTTTTTTTTTTTGCTCTTCACTTTTTCAAACCACCGAAAAAAATTGGGTCAATTGTTTGCTGGGAAGCTAATAAATTGTCACCTTATTGACTTCTTCAAAACATTGATATCAGTATTTGAACCACGCCCTGCTGGCGCCACACATGGGACGGATTCGCCGGTCATTTGCCGGACGATCGTAGGTCCTACATACAAAGACGCCTGCAGGATTATTACCGACCACAACGCATAGAGAAACGAACAGAAATCGGACCCCAAATCCCACCCAAATCTTCTGTCTGAGTGATTTTGTCGCTGTGAAGCAAATCACAATATACACTGTAAAGTATTAATTAGTCAAAAAAGACGTCTAATTGGACTAATTTATGATTAGTCATGCAAGATATATTTTGTTTTAATTCAAGAAATGCTGCTGAAATTGTGTATTTGTAATGCCAAAATAATATTAATAACAGTTTACATCAATTTGCATCATTTTACAATATTTTCATGACTTAAAATATTCAATTTGTGCAAAATATCAAATTGCATACTAATTATAGACTTGACTTCGTGATTTAATTAGTCATTAACCTGAATTACTAATTAAATTACTAATTGAACGACTAATTATTGATAAAAAGACTAATATGTGATTACGAATTAATCAGTAATTAATCATTCAATTAGTAATTTGATTAATGATTAGTCAACAATTAGTCATTCACGTGGTAATTTAATTAGTAATTCACGTAAATGACTAATTAAATCACGAAGTCTTAAGTCAATAATTAGTCATGCAATTTGATATTTTGTACAAATTGACTATTTTAAGTCATGAAAATATTGTAAAATGATGCAAATTGATGTGAAATGTTATTAATATTCTTTTTGCATTACAAATACACAATTTCAGCAGTATTTCTTGCATGACTAATCATAAATTAGTCCAATTAGACGTCTTTTTGACTAATTAATTCTAATAGGTTTTTAAAGTAGGCCTAATTAAATGAAAATGAAAATTGCATCCAATAATGGGCTATTATGGGGTAATAATAATTATAATGCAATAATAATTACATCCAATAACCGCATCCAATAATGGGCTATTCCATTGAAAAAACCACACCCCCATGAGGAGGAGTTTGGAATTCCAACCAAAGTCAACAGTTTTATAGCCATTCCAGATTCAACCATTTACAAGAAGGGAAGCGGCTGGTGGTCCGTCTCCTATGTAAGTAAAGTAATGTAACCACTCACCCACATGCTTGAGAAGAAAAGTCAAGAGTATTGATGTTAAACAATACCTCAGCTCCAAACAAGAACCGTTAACGGAAGCTGAGCAAAGTGGTCAAATATCAAGGGAAGCAGTGGAAAAGAAAGCTCCTTGAAAAAGATGTTCAAGATGCCCATGCAAAGAACATAAGCCACGATCTCTTCAAGAAAGTTACACAGCTAGCAAGTGATAAAGCCAAAGACAAACACGGTTCACTGAAAACAGCTCCAGAGGAAGTAATGAAGTGTTGGGAGGAATCCAAAAATCCGCAAAAATGTAAAAATGTCATCAGAGAGACAGTCTCAACATCACAAACTCCATCAATGATGTTATTTGCCGGAGACGTTTGAAATGGACCGGACTTATCTTCAGGATGCCTCAACATCGGCTTCCCTACCAAGCCTACATAATAATGACTTCAGCAAAAACAGAACACCTGGTCGTCCACCAATTAGATGGAAGGACCATATTCAGAGGGACATGGGAGTGACCCCAGAATTTAAGGGAAGAGCTAATCGGCAGTGGGCTTGGGGACACACGTCTTGTGCAGTTAAGTCAAGTAGGTCAAGGAAAAGGTGCACAGAGCATTTTCGAATTCAAAACAAAATTGTCCCATTTTAGTCCAAACTGTGTAAAATCCAATTGGATTTGATAAATTTCAACATGAAATTTCTCATTACGTTTCACTACCTAGAGAGAATTGATCAAAAATTGAATTCCCTCCTGAGGTTGGTATCTGTCAATGAGTTGACCAGATCACAAGGACGTCATTATAGCTAGAGACAGTATACAACACAAATGGGTCAATGAGTTACATAAAAATGACCTTGTGTGATATTCAGTTCCCAGGAAGTGAGTTTTGCATGAGGCAATTTGTGGTTAAATGTTGATCCTCACTACAAGAGTTATTACCGTCGATTTGGTTGAAAAAGGAGGTGGGAAATGATCAAATCTCTCCAGGTAACAAAACGTAATGATATTTAACATGAAATGTAGCAAAAATATCCAGCTGGATTGATGATAAGGTGCAACTGGATTTGGGATGGCAGCAATCTTCCACAGGGGGTGTGTGGATTTGAAATGGAATAGCCCAATGCTGTAGCTCAACGGATACCCATACAAAAGCGTACTGCAAATTACATCGTCGCACAGTGATTTCTCTGTAAATAAATTTCAGTTTCCCCCCTTGCTTCGATCGTGTTTTTTTTCCAGTAAAAATCTACTTTTTGCCCAGACATCTGATTTTACATACATACAGCAATTACCATCAAACTCGATCCACTTTTGACCAAAAATGACTGATTTTTCATGGATGCAGCAAATTACAAAACAATAATTTTGAGAAATATAGTGTTTTTTATTATAGACCCGCCGTTGATTTTTCTAGTCCATTGTTTTCTACTATAAAAGCGTAATTATCTTTATCACTAGTGGGAATTTAAAATGAGAATTCTTTCAAAGCGATGAGAATTGGACAAAACTATGAGAATTGAAAATTTACTCATTTCTATGAAACTTTCGCATCCAAATAAATGAGATGAGAAATATTAATTAACGTGTCAACAAGCTGTAACAAGTGTTAGATTTTCTCATTTAAAACAATGTGACAGGTGGTTGACACGTTAATTGGTATTTCTCAATCATTTGGATGAGAAAAACTATATTTCTCATTACAAATTTCTACTACTAGTGTTAGCAGTGTGCTGTGTAAAATGTCTTTGAGATTCTGTAAGTTTCTAAAAGTGCCCTTTTAATGAACAGTAAAACATATGGTTTGTTTTCGACAGATACAAATGCAATTTAAATTTTTAAATGTTTAAAAAAAAGCTATATACGGCGACCCCCTTCAACAGGTCACTTGGCCTAGTTGTGTCAGTATTATATCCCCTATTTCAGCTCTTAATGCTTAGATATGCTCGACATAAAACAATTTAAAAAACCAATAATCATTATCATTCCGATTAAACAGTTCATGTAATGGGTTCCTGCTATACTTGATCTAGTTTAACTGGGGGTTAAACATGTTAAAAGGGGTGTTGGCCACTACCAAATGCCATTAATAACTCATATATTAGCCATTATTAGACAAGAATTAAGTGCTCATCTATATGGTATATTTAATTAATTATGGTGCATGTATATTAGAATATGGATGGACATTGAGACATTGGGCAGTTAAGGTTGGTCTGAACCCTGGAATTATGGAAACTTTCGGGCCTCGTAACTGCTTAATTGTTGGTCTAAAGTATATATATATAAAAAAGTATACATATTTAGAATGGCAAAGACTTGATAAGTTCATCTGTGAACTTCACCAAAAATATTTGAAATTTGGGCGAAAATCGGGCTTTCTGAAAATTCAGCATTTTTTGACCATTTTTGGTGCAAATTTCTCGAAGTTGGTCGAAATTCAAAAAAATGAAAAAACGGCTCCTAGATATTTTTATCTAGTTTTTAAAACTTAATAAAAAACAAATTTTGGCCAAAGAATTTTTTTTTTTTACGTTGCACGAAAAAAACGGGCCAAAAAACCGTTTTGGGGATTTTGGCCCAAATTTGACCTCACAGATGAACTTATCAGTCTTTGCCATTCTAAATATGTATACTTTTATATACTTTAGACCAACAATTAAGCAGTTATGAGGCCCGAAAGTTTCCATAATTCCAGGGTTCAGACCAACCTTAACTCCATTTGAAATTGAAGGTGAAGCATGATGCAGTCATGTCTACAGTAGAATTCATCTCGACCTTTGCAGGACTTAACCCCATTAAAAGCTATTAAACCAAGATAACACTCATTGAAACAACTCAACTGATTAAATCGGATCTTCTCTGGTTGTGCACAAGTGACTGTTTTCATGTGCGATATCGCAATAAAGCTGGTATTCATAGCTTCAGTTGGGTAACCGATTATAAAGGAAACGAAAGGAAACAATGTTATGTGTGGCTTTGTTCACGAAATCAGACAATGGCGTGCTTTTGTAAACCAGCAGTCTTGAAAATGAGCAACATAATGATTCTTGACTTAACACGGTTTGGTAATAAATACTTCATATGTTTGGTGTTATCTGTCGTTTACATGTCCTTCCTAAAACACAAAAGTACGACCCTCTCCAAACACCTAAATTAGCTAAAAATTTAGGACATGTTACAAAACTATATTGTCTAGAATTTTAGAAGAGTACTTTTAATATTGGCCGGTTATTTTTCACACAGCGACGTTAACTAGGCAATGTACTATTACCTATAACATTAACTAAAACACCAAAGTACGAATATTTCCAAACATCTAAATTAGCTAAAAATTTAGGACATGTTAAAAATATATTTTCTAGAACTTTAGAAGAGTACTTTTAATATTGGCCGGTTATTTTTCACACAGCGACGTTAACTAGTCATATCCCCATACTGTTAACGTAGGGCTATTTGTAAAGGTCACGCGTCAATGGGAAAGAGCACTGTGTATTGTGTATAGGAAAACGGACAGTAACTGCAGTATGTTCTTTCAAAACTGATAGAACTTCAATCAAATGAGGTGATATTACTTTTTATATTGACGTCAATATTTTGTAAGACAAGACAATGTTTTGTATTAATAAATAAACATCACTAGACGATTATTAATCAATATAATGGACAGGGCCGGCTGATAATTTTCCCTTACGTGACCATTGGTGACACTGGTCACCAATGGTCACGCATGATTACGACACGAGGCCTCTTTGAAAGCAACCTACGACCCGATTATTACACCAATCATTTTTGCTGAAAATTTAATACAAGCTGAAGTTAGTTAATGTCTATCATTATAGAAATTCGTTTTGCCCGCGTTTGCTCACAGTTGTAGATATAACCATTTTAGAGATCGTGACATGCTTTTTTTCTCAATTTTTAAGCTACTTCGCGCACCATAAACATGAATTTTTTCCGCAATAATTCAATTGTTATAGATGTAATTATTGTTTGCTTTATATTCATGATTCAAATCTTATCTATGGGTTCAATACATGAATTAAGCGAGAAATGACTCGCGTATTCCATTTTGTGAGTGTTTTCCAAAAAGCCGTATTTGCCTTATTTTCACCATTTTGTTACGTAACAGCAGAAGTCAAGTCGGTAATAATTACCGGACGTGAGCTAAGTTGCCGTCGTACTGATTATTTCTGGTAATACAGATCACCGACGCGTATTATTCACATCTGGGTTGTCAATCCACTGAAATCTATTATGGCAATCTTTACAAAATTGGGGTAAATTTTAGCGGCCAATCAGAAAAGGCGTATTTACAAGGTAATCGTCGTCAGCGGATTTCTTTCGGTTGGAACCGAGACTACCTGTAGAACATTATGCTGTCGCATAAGACTTGCTTATTGTAGTATAAACAGTGATCATCTGAAGACATCGTGATGGAGTTGCGGTGGAGCCTTCGATTACGGATTGTTTTACTATTCAGCTGTCTTTGTGCGGGAGCTGCAAATAAAGGTGGGCAATATTTTGTTATAAATTTGTAAATATTCTGTGAGATACAAAGAGGGAAGTTTATATATTCTGTTTCTGCATGTTTCCATAATTATTAATGACAAATTGAAACATAAACACAATTTGTCGACCGTGTTTGGCTGCAATTTACCAGACACGTTTTCCTCACTGTTAGAAATATCTGTGATTTCAGACGTAAAATGACAGCTGGTCGTGTTTTTTTTGACGTTTTTACGGTATTTTAACGTAAAAGTACAGTGCGCAGACGAAACATTACGTAAATATGGTAAAACAACTGTAATACACCATTATTCAATGTTATTTAACGTGGAAAGTATCGTCATTGTGTTTTTAACTAGAGTCTTTATAAATTTACGGTACTGCCTCGTTATTTCCAGATACTTGAAATTACATTAATAAAGACGTATAATGATGTAGAAATCGTAAAATAACATGGACATTATTGTCCTCTGTTATTTAAGTATCAGTACCGTGCCATTTAATGGCAGTATTGGTAATTTAAAGAGCGCTGCTTCGATATTTTACGACACAGTAAACTTGAAATAACATTTGACAGACGTATAGTAATATGGAAATCGTAAAATAATATAAAACTTCTATCTTCCTTTGTTATTTAACTGGGAAAGTATCACTATTACGAAGAATGTATTTCTGATATCAAATAATTTTCATTTTTGAAATTCACGATATAATACAAATTTTATGACAAATTATTAAAATTTGATATTTTTCACATTTTGATATATAACAGTCCTCGAAGTAAATTTTATAAATCTAATGATACATGTATGTAACTGGGAGGAAACGCCGACGATCAATTGAAAATTTTGACCTTTCATATTGAAGGTATGGATTTTTTTCCCAAAAGACCTTAATTTTTTTGGTGTTTTGGGAAAAAATCCATATCTTCAATACGAAAGGTCAAATTTTCAATTGATCGTCGGCTTTTATCCCACCTACATACACTTTAAGTATAAATCATCAGATTTATAAAATTTACTTCGAGTACTGTTAAATATCAAAATATCAATTTTAAATCATTTGCCATAAAATGTGTATTACATTGCGAATTTCAAAAATCAAAATTATTTGATATCAAAAGGACATTCTTCGTATTCAGAATGCAATTCGATATGTCTGATGTGCTCTAATGTCCCACAAAATACTGTCCAAACGTTCATACCCCATCCCTTAAGGTCACTGAATAAGTAGCAGTTCTATGTAATAAGAAACTTGTAATAAAGACAGCTGTCTACAAAAAATGTTTTCCTACAGGGTGAAGATATTGAATTATATTGCGAAAATTCTTGTGACTTTCTGATTAGTTGCCGGAGGGCCCGATAATCATGGCAATACATGGAGTCATTCCCAATGCCGTCCTTTTTATTCCTTGACTGTTTCCGAATTGTAATCAAAATTAACTTATTTAAATCAATAGTAAGCTTAATACGGTCATGAATTGCAAATGACATGTGAAATTAACTTTCGATCGTTTATTTTTGTTGACTTTGTTGACTTTGTGGGTTAATTTTATTTCATAAACAAAGAATGATGATAATAATAATACACAATAATTGTGTTTCCTTTGTTGACTTTGTACGTTATTTTAGTTCAATCAATAGTAAGCTTTATGGTCATGAATTGCGAATGACATGTGGAATTAAATTTCGATCGTTTATTTTTGTTTCCTTTGTAGGTTATCTTATTTCATAAACAAAGCTTACATATCTCCCATTTACAAAAAATGTGACCGATCACGTGCTAAAAACTACAGACCGGTCTCCTTAAAAGGGCATTTCGTGATCCACAGCCTCATCCCCCACTTTTCTCAAAAAAAGTTGAGATTGAGATTTTTATACCACCGGAAACCTCTGGCTACGTAATGTTTATGTTCCAACAGTTTCTTGCAGATTAATTCGTTTATCAAAAATATCGTCAAATTTGAATTCCGTTCTGGTATACCAGAACAAAATTACAACAGTGGCCTATGGAGCAGTGTAATACACATAATCATGCATAACTCGCAAACGCAAAATCGGAATCAAATGAAATTTTGGGAGTAAGCTTTATTCGTGGATATCAACTAAAAAATGCCATAAATAGAGAATGCTTGGATCACGAAATCCTCCTTTAACATGTGTGTGCTGCAAGCTTTTAGAACACGTCTTACACCACAGACTCTTGCTTAAACGTCAACATTATGGTATTACCGGATCAGTGTACAAGTGGATTTCCGCTTTTTGTCACAACGCTAACAACGTATTGTAGTAGCGGGCGTGCACTACCAGTGGGCGAAAGTTCAGTCTGGGGTACCCCAGGGTACAGTGCTCGTCCCGCTGCTATTTTTAGTCTATATGAATGATCTGTCGGAGAACATTACGTCCTCTGTCAGGTTATTTGTGGATGAGTGTGTGTTATACAGAACCATTAAAAATATCAATGATGTTAAATCCCTTCAGGATGACCTTGACAGATTATTCGAATGGGAAAGCAAGTGGTTAATGAATTTCAATGCCCAGAAATGCTTTCTCCTTAGAATTACTGGCTCTAGGTCACCCATCATGACAGCTTATAGTCTGGGTAATTCAATTCTAGAAGAAACAACTTCTCACTCATTCTTGGAGTGGAAATATCACAAGACCTTAAATTGGACTCACACATATCTAAAATCACTGCTTCTGCAAACCAAGCACTTGTTTTCATAAAAAGAAACCCGAGTTCTTGTAATCAGGAAACTAAAGCAACTTGTCAGACCAACTGTGGAATATTGCGCTAGTGTGTAGGACCCGTTTACAAATGAACACATTCATGAGATTGGTAAAATCCAGAGGAGAGCGGCCCGCATGGTTTGCAATGATTACCAGCATGCCACTAGTACATCTGTTCTGATAAGATCTCTTGACTGGGACATGTTAAGAGCAAGGAGGAAGATCGCAGGGGTCAACGTAGACTTCTCCGTAGTCCACTTGCCCATTTTGCATACTCTGGCTATTACATTTAAGCATAAAACTCTGATTTATATTGATTTGTCATTTGTGTGCAACTGATAGATTTTCACATCTGTATCTGATCTTTTCAGTCACCGCACTCCCTCTGTTTGTTAGCTTCCCAAGTGGACTACTGACTTTGCCTTGCGGTTAAGATTTTTAACACGGGACTCTATGGAGAGTTAGGCCAATTTCTGGCCTAACTAAAATTGAACATGATGTAATGCATCTTTATGGATCTGCCTTGTGATTGGTCGCCCATATCTCGCTATGGTTTAAATCTGCCGGGCCCGCGTCATTACAATTAACTACACCGTACACATAGTATCTGTGGTATTTGCGGCGCTTTTGTGTTGACGCGAAAGTTAATCTCTCATCAAACATCAAGCGCGTCTTGTACTATAGCATGCAGCTGCATGCTCAGTACTTGTGGTTAATGGACTGATAAACAAGTATGCTTGACAGTGTGTTTTTAGAGAGCAAAGTCCAGGGGGTAAAGTTCTGCTTAAAATTCAAAGTCCATAGACGGATTTTCGGGGTTCGCTATCAATAAACTGGTAGATTCCAAAATCAGAATTGTTCATTATTAAAGTGAGCCATTATAATTATGCAAGATAATGTTGCATTCAATTACTTTTATTGTCACTAATCATCTGATATTTTTAACTCTTTATGACCATTTTACTATTGAATACTTTAATTTTAATAAACATCAGTATAATTTTGAGTTCAACGAAATGGGTTCATACATATTTTTAATAAAAATTCGGCTATGGCATAGTCTAGGGTCAACGTGCTACATAGAGCCATAGAGGGCCACCTGGCCCTACCAGTATCGGACTACCTGCGCCCGGTCAGCCGCTTTACAAGACGCCCAACTACCAATACTTATAAACCATACCATTCAAGAACCAACTGTTTTAAGAACTCACTTGTGCCATGCCCCATCGTAGATTTTAATTCACTACCACCCGATTTCCACTCAATGGAAGGAATAGACCAATTCAAGACAAGCACATCAGAATTCTCCAGGAATCAAGACACAAATCACAATATCATAGACTAAAAAGCAACACAGCATTGCACACTCACACCCTCTTCGTGTGATTCCTTGTGGAATGTTGGAGAGTATTTCGAAAGAAGAAGACGAATGATGACAATAATAATACACAATAATTTTAATAAAATAAAAAAGCGTTTTGACAAAAGAGAAAATAACAGTAGTTGCTGTAGCCATAGTTTCGCAAGTTTAAAAAAAAACCAGAAATGTTTCAAATTAATCAAAAACAAAGAAGTTAATTTGGACAAATAGAACAATTTATCCATAATAAACATTTTCATGTTGAATATCAAATTTTGTTTATTCAGACTGCTCTCCCGCTATTCATTTGAAAATTGTATTAGCACATCTATATAATTATATGCTTGCACAAACAAGTGTCAAAACTGAATTCTGGTGAAATTTATGCTGTTCTGGGTTTAGTTAGCAAATTACTGATTATTACCAAAGATATTGGTTGTAACAAATATTTTAATACTCTTCTCCACGCGAGTGTCGACTGCAGACGACAAGTATCAATATTTCAATAATTTTTTCAAAAATTCAAAAGAATGTCAGAATTGTAAATTTTCATGACCATTATTTGAAATCAGCATGAAAAATGCATTAAAATGAGTACAAACAAGCCCAGTATTGGTTCAGTGGTTCTTAAGACAGCTTGTGATATTTTGAGAAAATATCTCAAAACTTGGGACTTTTTATGTTGAAACCTTTGGCTAGCATACAGAGTATTAAGCATCGAAGAAGATATAACTTTTTTGATACAAAGTTACCATAGCTACTTATTCCCACATGCACCATGCTTATTATGATAGTTTCAGATAGAACCACTTTCCCCTTAGAATAAGAAGCTGTTAGAATAACCAACGTTTCACTTCTTACTAAAAATAGTTTGTTTCACTTGAGCAATTTTTAAGAGGTTGTGTGTGACATATCTCTGAAAAGATATTGTTACTATCGCAAAACAACACATAATACAATAACAATTTATGTAGCGACTATAACCTAAAAGATCTAGGCACTTACCAAGCCAAATAAACTACAATTTTGCAGTTGCAACTACAGCTACAACTTCATCTGGATAAATAACAAATATCAGAGTCGGAAAAGTACGATGAGAACAAAATGGTTTTTTAGTCATGTTTGCTGAAGTCTTGCATTCAAATTTACCAACCATTCGTTCTCAAAATGCATTATCAGCCCATATCATTATTATTATCAAGGTTACATGTTGTTATGTTGAAGCCACTATAGACTATTTCGATAGAAATGAATCAGAGAAAGGTAAACGCATTCAAATAACTCGAAATACTGGTAATGGTACAATCAAGATAAAGTTATAAACTTAAAAAAAATATGAAAACTTGTTCTTAGTAGTAGTGATTGGTATAAGATGTTCAACGTGAGACGTATGCATTTTGTTCTTGAAAGTAATTGCTATATGAATTTAATATTGGGCTGAGTATGAGTGCCATTTATATAGCGCTAAACCTAAACCATTTTCTTAAAAAATTAACTGCAAAAGGTTCAAATTTGTGGAAATCACAAAAGATCAATTTGATAGAGGAGATACATTATTATGATAACAAAAAGAGATATCATTTCATGCATGTAGGGGTTTCAAAATCAACATTTTATATCGAACCTGAACAAAAACAAAACAACAATAAATAAAACAGGTCTACATTTTGGTTTGGTTTCGATCCTTCGGGTCTCAACGTCAAATCAACACCTCACCAATCCTGAATAACACGCCCATTATTATCGGTAATGAATGGTCTGTTTCTTATACATATCACCAGGGCCGTTCCGACCATTAGGCCAGGTAAGGCGGTCGCCTAGGGCGGCAAACGTAAAAAAAAAGGGCGAAAAAGAAAAAAAAAACGGGAATGGAGAAAGAAAAGGGCAGAAAAAATGACAGCGCTTCCCTTAGGGGGCGCCGAATTGACCAATTCAGGATCGATTCTGCGCCCCTCCAAGTGATGAAAGTCAAAATTTTCGCGCGCTTTGCGCGCATTTCGTACAAATTCATTTACAATATCAATTTAAGACCGATATTCAATATCATTGTAACCAAAATTAATCAGTGGAAAGCCCTATTTATACACATTTTTTGCTCGCTCCGCGCACAATTGTTTCAAGAATTGGGGTGGGGGTTGTCATTATATCCTTATAGCCCTGAGCACCACAAACCTTATAGCTCCGGCACTGGAAAAAAAGGTGAGTTTTCAAGGGGGTAGCCCCCCTTAACACTTTTTTTGGTATGTTCTGGTGGGGCGGCAGGAAGAGGCTTTGCCTAGGGCGGCAAAATCCCTAGGAACGGCCCTGCATATCACCGCACTATCCAAATCTGGGCTGTCATACAAACACTGAAATCTATTATGGCAACCCTTACAAAAAAAATCAGAAAAGGCATACTTAGAGGAGGTTGCCAGACGATTTCTTTTAGTGACAAAGCACAAATCGGCTGGAATCGAGAATAGAACATTATGTTGCCGCCTAAGACTTACTTATTGTATGTAGTACAGTGTTCATCTGAAAATCTCGTGATGGAGGTGCGATGGTGTCTGCGATTACGAATTGCTTTGCTATTCTGTTGTCTTTGTGTGGGAGATGCGAACAAAGGTGGGCAATATTCTGTGTGATACATAGAGGAAAGTTTGTATATTCTGCTTCTGTATGTTTTCATACTTGACGTCGATCATGTTTGTGTGCTGCAATTTCTTGAAGGAAAGAAAAAGATTTTCAAATGTGCTTGCTTTCATCAAAAACAGAAATTGACGTTCACGGGTCAGTCAGTATGTAATAAAAGTTGACCTTTTATCCCATTATATTGAATATTTATATGGAATGTTTTATGATCACATAAAGACTGTACCTTTGTCTTTCAAACCACATGTATACATGAAGAAAAGTAATATGGACCATAAATTACAATGGGACGTGATAAAAAAAATCAAATCAGGGAAATTTTCACGTTCTATCCTGAACGCATCATCAGCCCGACTGATCTTCTGGCGGTAAAAGTTCATTGACCTGTGAAGCGGACGTTGTTGTATCACAGGTCACCTTCGAGTTCAACCTGAGAGGGATCTTCCTAATCGCTGAACTGTAGGCCCCGGAAGATCACTCTCAGGTTAAACTCGAAGGTGACCTGTAATACAACAACATCCGCTTCACAGGTCAATGAACTTTTACCGCCAGAAGATCAGTCGGGCTGATGATGCGTTCAGGATAGAACGTGAAAATTTCCCACTCAAAAACGTAAGTCCAGTTGTCTAGATTGTAGTTCAAAATAATTTATTATTTACTACCTGGATGAATGATAATCTTCACAAACGTAAAACAGATATTCGTAAAATCGTAGGTCCGACCTTAATTCAAAGTACCGGCATAACAAACGTAAAACAAAACCACCGGATGTACCTCAATCATGTCAATAAAAAAAAGTAGTCTTTCTTTCTGTGTAGCACTAGTTTCGTGCGATGTACTGCACCGGCTGAGCTAGGTAGGCCGGGTGCGCGCTTGCTGCCGTTGTCACGACTATCGCATCTTGTGCACGCTTTAATGAGCGTCAATCAATACACCAGGGACAATGTCAAATCACACAAAAAGGCGTGTCTTTTAGATCACAGCGAAGGCATGTATTTAAAATGTCCGAGAACAGCAAAAGTACATGGTACATATGTCTAGTTTTTGGAAGGAATAAACACTAGGTCCTGGGTCTGCCTTTAGTGAGACTGGAACGTCTTTGAACGTCAACAACAAAAATGTCGAAAATGAAAAAGCAGTAAATACAAATGACATTGATTATCTCCAAGATGAAACAGAGGTAAATATAATGAATGGTTAAGTGTGAGAGCTGGTACTCAAATCAAATAACGATCTGCGCATGCGTAGGTGGGGTGACCGATACAACATGCTGAAAGTGTATGAAAATTGAATATAAATAGAGCGTAAAGTATTATAAAATATATACTATGTAAATTTTATAATTTATGTGATTGTTTATGTTTATGGATGATCTCAACCTCATATGAACAGAACATTTTTCATTATAAATTTTTCATTCATAAGATGACCCTTCTCTCTATACCACTACTTTTTTTTTATAAAGTGTAACAATAGTAGAATAACAGTTTTAATCACAGTTTCAAATATTTTCTACACTGTTAGAAATATCCGTGATTTTACAGGATTTTTCAGACGTAAAATGACAGCTGTTTTAGACGTTTTTACGGTATTTTAACGTAAAAGTACAGTGCGCAGACGAAAATTACGGTAAAACAACTGTAACAAACCACCATTCACTGTCTTTTAAAGTGAAAAGTATAGTAATTGTGATTTCAACAAGAGTCGTTATAACTGAAAACCCCGGGGGAGTCACAGTCTCCCATTGTGGCCTGTACACCATCCGCGATAATCGACTTTTGAAAAGCACGCTAAACAAGGATTTAACCCTTGGCTAAAACAATACCCTAAACAGGTGTTTTCACACCCTAAACATGGATTTTATTCCTTGCATCAAATTTTATACCCTAAATTTCATTTTCGCGTATTAGCAATTGCAATTTTGCTACCCTTTTTTTTTATATTTCATGTTTTTGACACCCTAAACGCGTTACGCGCGTATCGTGCTTACCCACGAAAAACTACCCTTTTACGCGTTTTCATTATCGCGGATGGTGTACAGGCCACAATGGGAGTGACCCCCGGGCTGAAAACCTCGATATTAAGCAAAAATAAAGGAAGTTATACTCTTAGTTATACGTTCTATAGTACGGAAAGAGGGGAAGATACTTGGAAGTCCTTCCTTCATTCGATTTTCCTGTGCATGACATACTGAAAGATGTGTGACGGGATACTGAAAGATCGAAAAGAGAAACCAGATTATTAACGTGCACAACATAGTGACGGGTGTTGGGAAGGAAATGTTTCATGTTTTTACATACTGACGTATAACTTTGCAATCATTTTTCTCATTTAATTCTTCACATGATAGATGTTTCAAGATACTTTAGATACTATTGTTTATAATGAGGCACAGTTACCACAAAAATCATGTACCAACATAATAACCGTACATCTGCAATGACCCTAGGTCACACTTACAAAGCACATGACATGTGTAAATATTGTGACGCGAGCCTTTAAAGGCTTAAAGTACGATTTCCTTCAAATTTTAAATTTGTCATTATATACTCAAAATGCTGAAATAATACTAGTAATAATGATCGGGAATGGTTTCTGTCCATTTTGAGTTGAAATAACGAGGTAACGTGAAAGAAACACTGCTTGTTATTTTGGCCGTACAAATACGGTATGTGTACAGTATTAGTAGTTTCGTAAAGCTAGCCGCATATCCACATCATTTCCAAAGTTGAATACCCTATTTAGGCAACCTCCACTCATTAGGAAACGAATTTAGAGAAACCCTTCTGTTAATAAAATACTATGCTGAGCCACCAACCTGGGTGGCTCACGTTCCAGTAATTTCAGATGATTGAGCTCAGTAATACATCAAAGAATGTCTTCCAATTCATGAAAACAAATAGATAATCAGCTTATCGGATTTAAAGCTTAGAGGGAAGGTCTTGCTGCTCAGCGAGTGTTTGTAATTATCAGAAGGTTTTCTCCAAATTCATTCTCTAATGTACTCGGTCCTAATAAGATGCTATTTTGGTTTGTTTTGATGCTGAAATAGATTTTGTCTGTGAACGTGATAACTTTCATCTTGAATGTGCCGTTGGTCAAACGATCTCTGTTGCATCGGCGTTGTATGGCCGTCTAAGATCCGATGTGTGTACCGGTGGGCCCAGTCTTCATATAATTAAGTGTGGTGCCGATAATTCACTGGATGTTGTTCAACAACAATGTGAGGGGTACGAAACATGTGACATCCTGGCAAGGAATGACGTTTTTGGTGATCCATGTATAGGGACTTTCAAATATCTCGAGATAGAGTATTTGTGTGTAGGTAAGCCAACTAATTTTTACGCTATATCGCTACTTAAATAATTAGTACCCATCCACGGGACAGGTACCTTGGTACTGGAAGGCTTTGTTTGAACATCAATATGTTAAGAATATTTAACTCAACTTAGACCAAGATCCATCTTTATCATAAACTTACCATTGGCAAAACCATACACTTATCTTCAATGTTAGCAGTGTACTTCGGTTATATAATGCGATTTTATAAATACGCACGTGACCACCTCCGCGCTGCCATAACAGCTTATAGACAGTAAGTCTCGAAGTGACCTTCTACATAGCGAGTGGTCTTTCCATACATTTGAATGCAAAGGCGGAACAACATGAGACTGCTGTGCAGCAAAATTGTCTATTTTGTTCAAATTCGTGATCATTATTGTAAACGTTTCCGTGGTTGAATATTTTTTTCCGTCGTCAAATACTTGTTGTTTTTGTTAACATATTACAAATTCGGAATTGCAAAATGTGTAATAATTTTGCAATTCAATTGATACTATAAATTTGATGATACTTATCTACAGAGTTCCTATCCCTTTTGTGGAGTGGTCAATGCATAAGGATTTAGTCACGCTTGCTGATCTTGGTATGACCGTGCCAGTGGGGCACGTGCGTATTTATAACAGCGCATTTATATATATAACCGAAGTACACTGGTTAGACTGATACCAGGATGTATTTGACAAAAATATTTCAAATACCAGTACTATTTATTTTGCGACTGTTTGTGATTGTACCAAATTAATTATGTACATCTGCTAAAACACAACTCAAACTATGCTGTTTTAATGCTGTGCTTTAAGATAATGTTTATTTTCCCCGTTTGATTCTGCAACCAAAATTTATCAAACTTTTCACTGAAAGACACCCCCCCCCCCATTTTGGCCGTTAAATATCTCACCGGAAGAGCCCAATTTTGTCAAGTTTGCCACAAGTCCAAATCACGTCCGAAGGTGAAACCCACCTTCTCTGGCATACTCCATTACCCTTTCTTAAAACATCGTATTGTTTCTTTCTTTAGATGCAGGAATAACTCATTATAAAAGAATGAGCAAAATCACTGTTATGATGAACCCAAAATTTCTTAAATATTCACTTAAAAGACAACCTCCATTCGTGGATGGGAGTCCTAGTTTTGTAAGGTAAGCCGCACATCTACATCACTTCAAAAGTTGTACATGCACCTTTCTCAGACAACTCCAGGCAAAAACTCCACTACTCCACTACACGTTTATTGTTTCTCTTTTTAGATGCTGAAATAGAAAATTATGTCTGCGAAAATGACACTTTTCACCTTGAATGTACCGTTGGCCAAACGATCTATGTTTCATCGGTGTTATATGGCCGTCAAAAATCCGATGTGTGTACCGGTGGGCCCAACCTGCATATTGTTAAGTGTGCTGCCGATAATTCCCTGGCTGTTGTTCAACATCAATGTGAGGGGCGCGAAACATGTGACATCCTGGCAAGCAATGACGTTTTTGGTGATCCATGTCTAGGGACTTTCAAATATCTGAAGATAGAGTATTCGTGTGAAGGTAAGACAACTATAGTCAAATGCAGCAAACCTTTGACGAGCGCGACTACCGTGATGTTGCAAATTCGGCGCTAACAATGCGTACGGCGCACAGTTCATTCATAAATTTCCATTCAGCAACAACATATCGCCTTAGCAGACAATCAGAGACAAGTGCGTGCAACGCAGTAAATACGCGACGTATCCTTACAATACGCGCTCGTCAAAGGTTTACTGCATTTTAGTATAATACGGAGGTTAAAATGCGCCATATCGCTACTTCACCAAGCAGGGTGTCCCATCATTAGTAACCATCCACGGGACAAGTACCTTGGTATTTGTAAGCTTTGTTTGAACATCAATATATTTGTCCCAACTTATAAAGCAAGATATAAACTTAACATTGGCAAAGCTATAGTACATTTATCTTCAATGTTACACCAAGGCCCAGGTTCCCGCCCAAGATATCTTCATATATGATTTGTGCCGCAGGTATAATCAAGGATTCTCGAGTACTAATATACTATAGGATAAGCCACTCGTTTGCGCAAATGAAGTCAGTCATTCAGCCCATGCGCGATAATGCATGTGATGGCATAGTACCCCTGTACGTGTAGGAGTGTATTACCTGTGGAAGAGATGATGCAATGTTAGCTAATGTTTACGTCATCGTTTAAATGGCGAAAAAACGGCGAACATTTGGTCGAATCTTTCCATTACTATCATATCGTGAAAAACCAAATAGCTGAAGAGTTAGCTCAATATGCTAGGAAAATATTCTCTTCGATGACCCCATGACGAGACTGGCTAAATAAGCTGTATTTTTGCTGGAAAGGGTCCGAATAATCGGCAGTCGATGGGCGCCATCTTGGAAAAATTTAGGGTACCAAACTACCAAAACTGTCAATCAATTAATTTAGGGTACCAAACTACCAAAACTGTCAATCAATTACTTTGGTACCGAGTTTGGTACCAAGCTCCTTAGCAACCGTCACTCAAACTGCCGATATGTCAATCAAACTGCCGTAAAGTGACTTCACTTTTTGTACAGGGATTGAATACGAGTGTCACGGCCCTGGTATAATGGAAACCTGTTCAAATACAATCCCTGTAATGCTCAATCAAGAATAACTTGTCGATGTGTCATTGAATTGGAATATGCGAAACTGATCTATTTCGTCACTGTAATTATCCAAATCGTCCATCTTGTAGATCTGTCAGCCAATGAGTTTCTCCCATACATGATACATGACTTGTTGACATACGATAGAATATAACATTAAAAACATTGTAAACTGTTTTCTAAAATTTTGCATTTTCTCCCTTTTTAAGAAATTTTGCGTTACTTTAGAATATACTTTGTAGAAAATCGTATTTTCAAATTACTGCAGATCAGTATCCAATTTTGTCGATTATGTAGGCCTATATGACTGTAAACATTGAATATTGATTGATGATTTATTGATTATCGATAATTGATTATTCATATTCAGGCCTTGCCGTTTGAGGCGAGCCACCGGTTGCCCAAACTCAATTTTTCGCCAAAGACACTAAATATCACTCGCTGCGAATCGCCCAAAATTGAACCCAATATCAATTTACATGCAAGTTTCAGCACTTCAGTGTATCCCGTTAGTGTATCCGATCTACCGTAATAAGTTGGCCTTAAACCTGGATACGAAAGAAAGGTTGTGAAGCTTTGTGAACAGTGTGTAATATTGTTTCACACACACACCCCTACACACAAGGAAGTCTTCCTTAGCGATTGCGAGCATCAATATGCGTCACACCCCTATGCAAGCTTACGGCATAAGATTGTCGACATTAAGTCAGAGATCTTGCGAGAATTTGACGCAAACTTGTGCTGTATCAGAACCATAAACAGCCCAAAAGTGTCTACTTTTGACATGACACGTCACAATTGTTTTTTCCCTTCTTCTTATTTCAATTGGTTGTGCTACAACCATAACACGTGTTTATCTATAATTCACACAGATTGTCCCGACGAGGAAACTCAGTTGACTTTGAACGACTCTGTTACCATACAATCTCCTGGCTATCCTAAATATTATGGGAACAATATCGGATGTGTGTGGATAGTAACACCATCAACGATGCGGAGGGCTCATGTGCAATTCCTGAACTTCGAACTTGAACCTGGATTTGACTTCATGTATGTTGGAACAATTAGCAATCCAAGGGTTCTTACTTATACTGGTTATATTGGTAATGGCACACGGAGCATATCCCCCATCAACAAAAGTTTACTACTTGAATTTACAACAGACGGCAGTGCCAGAGATCAAGGATTCTCATTTTTTTTTTTAGATGTAGAAGATGGAGGTGAGATACTAATACTAATAGTAAACCGATTAGAAATCACTGTTATTAACGCCTAGACGTTCATCCACAAGCTTCAGCACACTTTACAGGTTGTCGCTGACCACTATGGCCCACATCATTCCATAAACCAACAAACAACAATTCAGGGACTTTGCTGCTTCAAGAGCGCGCACCCTAGACATTCCACAAATAACCATCGCAACCAGGATCAGCTCCCCGAGTTTCGTACGGGTTACAACGAGACAAATTAGCAGTGAGTTCCTTGTCCAGGGGAATTTCAAGCAAACTCAATTTTTCCACCTGAGCGTACTAGGCACCGCCAGGTTCAACCCGCAACCTCTCGGACCATAGTCGAACGCCTTAACGATTGAGCTAACTTGACTGCATTTATAGAGATTGCCTTAAGGGATCTGGAATGAGCGTTTCGACAGTATTTTTTATGGAACATGAAAGCACCTCAGAGGTATCGAATTGCATTCTGAATACGAAGCATGTCTTTCTGATAAATAATTTTAATTTTTTGAAAATCGCGATATAATACAAATTTTATGACAAATTATAAAAATTTGATATTTTTCAAATTTTTGATATATAAAGTCCTCGAAGTAAATTTTATAAATCTAATGATATATTCTTAAAGTGTATGCAGCTGGGAGGAAAAAGCCGACGATCAATGGAAAATTTTGACCTTTCATATTGAAGATATGGATTTTTTTTCCCAAAAGACCTATTTTTTTTGGTGTTTTTGAAAAAATCCATATCTTCAATACAAAAGGTCAGAATTTTCAATTGATCGTCGGCTTTTCATCCCACCTACATACACTTTTAAGTATAAATCATCAGATTTATAAAGTTTACTTCAAGTAGCTGTTAAATATCAAAAATATCAATTTTTAATGATTTGCCATAAAATGTGTATTACATTGCGAAATTTAAAAAATCAAAATTATTTGATATCAGAAGGACATTCTTCGTATTCAGAATGCAATTCGATATGTCTGATGTGCTCTAATGTCCCACAATAAATACTGTCCAAACGTTCATACCCTTCCCTTAAAAAGAAAATATACAAAGTTTATGTATCTTTACCTCAATTCTACCAACTGCAATCAGATCAGAATAAACATCATTATCACAACACAAAACTAGGATTTTTTGGTATTAAGTATTAAAAAAGGGGATGTTATGTTCTTCTGAAGGGAGGGGGGGGGTCATGAATATGTTGGTGACCGGGGTCTATTTTTTATGACCCTCTATCGCAGGTTTAAATATTTTTACGAGCCCCTATCTCGCGTTGAAAACATTCATAACCCCCCTTCCACTCACAATCACTAAAGACAAATTATTCATTGTTGGAAGTAAGGCCTGGAAATAACTTTGCTTGTAAGTGCAAAGAAAGTCACCCCTATTTTTGATGTAAAAATCATGACCCCCTATAGTGGTATAAAAGAAGAAAATGACAGCCCCCTAAATACGATGATGATTTTGTTACAAAATCGTAATGTATAGATCTAAATTAGACTGTTCAGTGCCAGAAGTGGGTAAGTAATAATAGCTGCCATGTGTAGCTGCAATGTGTAGATGAGTACAATATACTTTGTGTAAATTTCCAAATGTTCACAGGGCAGCTATTGCACTTACCCACTTCTGGCACTGGGCAGACGTAAGAAATGCTTGGAACATTTTATAAAACGGCACATCAAGGGTTTGACTTTTGTTTTCTGTTTTTGAAATCTGTTATGAAATATGTATCTACTTTATATGTCTTTAAAGATTATGCCCTTTGCCAAAATGGTCTTGAGGTCATCCAGGAATCATTCAATTGCTACGGTGAGTGAAAGACATTATACATATTCCTAAAAAAGCAAAATATATATCTCTTCTTTCACAAAATCACAGAGAAGTTGAGAAGAATCGAAAAACAAAACTACAAAACATAATCTGATAATGACTATAATGGAATGTATCTAATTATGACAAAATGGTGGCGCTATTTAGATACTGGAAATTACTCTTTCATTCTTTTAATACAAATAATTCCTTTTATTTTTTTTATGGCATATGTTTATAAAATTTCCTTTGTCGCTTGTTTCACCTATTCCACCGGTTTTAATGGCAGTATTGATTACCTACCCCTTGCAAATTAAGAAATATGATTTATGATAAATAGCGCCACCTATAGTTTGCATTTACTTAATAGTGAAGCCAATTCTATATGATCAGACAACCGTGATACATAGACAGATAAACCAGAGAAAACTCCGGACATATCTGCCTGTGCGGGGACTTGAAACTTTGTCTCTAGCTACCTATAGCTATATACAGACTGTCCCTGATAGACAGAACCAGGGGGATGAGACTGCATGGGGGTTAAATGTCGGGACCTAGGTCACAATTTGAGAAGAGATGAGGTCCGACCAACGGCCATTTGCGGAAGTAAAAAGTCACGTCTATGACATGTACCATAGTCGACCTATTAGGATGATGATTAATATCCTGCATATTCATCAGTTACTTGGTATAACTGATTTACTATAGAATAGTTCTTATACGATGTTTTAATATTTTATCATACATGTATTGATAAATTGTGAAGCAAATATTTATTAAATATCTTCCAGAGTCTATGGTAAGACCGATGTGCCTACTAAGCATGCCGGGAAATAAATTGACCTATGTCAATTCAGATCGTAGCGATGAGGTCCGATTTGTGTGAATCGTGACCTTTTTTAGTCTCAATTCCCGGAGATCTAAGTTCCCTGACAGAACTCAAGTTTGGTACTTGGATATGAGCAGTCAGGGTAAACAGTACAAACAACACACAACGCACCAGTGTACAAGATCAATTAATGATGTTTACCCCCTGGGTTTACCCACCAGCCTAATATATATCATACAAACAAGGGAAGATACTTATGTATCAGACACTGGAACATAAACACAAGATCAAATTAATGATGAATAATGCAGTTATACTGCACAGCAAACATGACTCGACCTATGCAGTACTTAAACCTGGTTAACAGCAAAATCAATCGATAAAGTCTAGCCCATCCTCCACATTGAACGATGGACTGAACTTATGCCAAAATATGGCACTTGTCAATCAATAATCGCCCACTTGAAATCCCTGACTCGCTCCACTGACCAATATTACGGACAGATATGGGAGTTGTTTTTGCTCAGTGTTATATGTCACTTACATATCAGGGAGGTACATTTGCAGATGCCCCGCCTACTCAGTTTTTAGCCTACATTGTAATATATACATTATTCTTGATTGACAGCAAGTATAAAAAATATTTGTCAAGTGGTTTAGCTTTAATGCCCTTCGGAAGAGAGCGGTCCACAAGTGAATGATAGTCACTAAAAGTTGCATTCGATTTACACAGGGAATTTTGCAGGACATGCGTGCTCTTCCTTACTAAAACACCAAAGTGCGAATATATCCAAACATCTAAATTAGCTAACAATTTAGGACATGTTACAGAACTATATTTTTTAGAATTTCAGAGAGTACAATAAATATTAGCCGTTGTTTTTTACACAGTGACGTTAACTAGGCAATGCCCTATACCTATAACATGCACTGTTTGTAGAGGTCACGCGTCAATGGTGAGAGCACTGGGTATTGTGTATAGGAAAATGAACCGTAACTTAATACATAGAGGGGGGTCGGTAAAGAAGAACCACGCATCGCACACTAGCATAATTTGATGAAATAACAATGGAGACATAACACACACCGACATCGCCCGGTTAATTATTACATTATACAGCAGAGACACTGAAATGAATACACGTGAATGTGCTATGCTCGATTTGATATTCAGACGATAAATCTTTGGATACCGGGATAGAAAATGATTAATATCTCTCGTAATTGATTTAGTCTAAAGAAGCCAGATTTTGTTCCTTGCACTTAAATATACATGTTCAACGGATATTATAGTCGTTAGCTTGCGTCTTGAGAAAGAACAATTGCGTCTTGAACTCAAAAACTGACAAAAATATTCTGATTTTATATGTGCCGAACTATAGTGCAGCGTAGGCTAGCTGCACTCACTCGTGCAAGCAGTCTAAAAGCATATGACCATTGACCTCATCAATGGCGTATACATGCTCACTCACACACAGAGAGGTCAATTACCAGGCTATTGTCAGTAGCCTTAGTCGGACGTCCCTCGGCTCATTATGCGTCTCAAAGGTCGGAACAAACTGGTTATGCGTGGCTGTGGATTCAACCTACCATGGCGATTTCTGCCATGAAGATATCGGGGCGATGCCACTGTGTAACATGCATAAGGGATTATCTAAGTGGCGAGAGAAAATGTATATCTTTAATACGAAAGGTCAAATGTTTCAAATGATGGAAGGGTTTTCTTTCCAGCTAAATACACTTTAGGTACATACCATTAGATTTCTAAAGTTAACCTTGAGGACTGTTAAATATCAAAAATATCAATTTTAATCATAATTTGCCATACAATTTGTGATATATCGCGTGTTTAATAAAATCATACTGTGACTGCAAACGTTGTTATCCGATCGCTTGATTGAACATAATAATTATAAACTACCTACTAAAGTGTAAATCATGTTAATAAAAATTGGCTTCAATTGGTTATGATAGAATGATAGCTGTATATAACCATAACATGTTCATAATTATATTTATATATGTTCATACAGATTGTCCCGTCGAGGAAACTCAGTTAACTTTGAACGACTCTGTTACCATACAATCTCCTGGCTATCCTAAATATTATGGGAACAATATCGGATGTGTGTGGATAGTAACACCATCAACGATGCGGAGGGCTCATGTGCAATTCCTGAACTTTGAACTTGAACCTGGATTTGACGTTTTGTATGTTGGAACAATTAGCAATCCAAGGGCTCTTACTTATACTGGTTATATTGGTAATGGCACACGTAGCATATCCCCAATCAATGAAGGTTTACTACTTGAATTTACAACAGACGACGGAATTACAGACCAAGGATTCGCATTATTAATAACAGATTTAGAAGATGGAGGTAAGAAACTCATAAAGCGATTAGAAATCAGTGTTATTTATAGAGAAAATATACAAAGTACCGTAAAACCTCGTCTATAAGCATATACAGTAAGCCAAAGAATTAAGGTACCAGTTATGTTCACCCGTTCTATATCCTAAACAATGACATATATGTCATAATTGGAACCAGCAGCCAATAACTGCATCTTTTAGCTCGAATTTAAGACCTCATTTGTTGAAATTGTTCAAGAAATAAAGACATGAAAATCCAAAAATCCAACGGAGATGCCAATTCAAAAGTTGCAGTTTGCTCCATACTTGCCCTATTGATTTGTACACAATGCGTTTTTGAACAAGAGAACTAGCGCCGTGCTTCCATTGATTAGCGCGTAAAAACAGGCGTCGTGCTTTCATTGATTGGAACACAATTTCGTTTCTTTCTTAGGTTTCAGATTACTGTTTCTTTAATTCTCAACCAATATCAACAAATAAGGTCTTAAATCAGAGCTAAAGAATACAGGTATTTGCTGCTTGTTTTAATTTTGACATTGTCATTGTTTAGGATATACAGGGGTGAACATAACTGGTACCTTAATTATTTGGCTTACTATAGAGTAATTTTGATGAAAGCTAAATTAATCCAGGCACCATCTATCAACAAAATTATAACATTGTGAGGTTTGAGCAAATAAATTACCGATACAAGCATATACAAACAAGTGTTATTGTATTGAGACCAATCTTACGGTTGTTTCTTTCATCACAAACACTCTATATGCTTGTAGACGAGATTTTATGAATCTTTAACAAAATTTCACTTACTGCAATCTGATCACAATAAACATCAGTATCACAGAACCAACATTTTTGGTATTATTTTTTGGAATTAATAAAATGGTGATTTTGTTACAAAAACGTAACAAACGTTATATATAGAGATTTAAAACGGCACATCAAAGTAAACCGACCTCTTTTATATTGTTGTTAAATTAATATAGAATGTTTTATGTTTTTTGAATTTCCTTACGAAATATGTATCTACTATGTCTTTGATTAGATTATGCCCTTTGCCAAAATGATCTCGAGATCATCCAGGATTCATTCAACTGCTACGGTGAGTGAAATACATTATACACATTCCTTAAAATGAACGCATGGCCATTTTGTTCCGACCTGTATAATAGTTTTGAGACTATGGGCCTAGGGACCTGACAATTTTGGCGATTGACAATTGACCTCTGTACATGTCAGTGAGCCTGGTACGGCATCTGCTTTAGACTGCCTCCACCGGTGACCTACCTGCGCCAGTACTGTTCCGTAAACCGAGTGTTTACGAATGATGACAGTTGTCATTTGTTTGTCCTGCACATATAAAATCTGAATTTTTGTCAGTTTATGATATCAAAACGCACGTTGAAGTTCAATACGCTCACTTAAGAGTATCATGTTCTTTCAACACATATATTCAAGTGCAAGCCTTACAATTGGTTTCTTTTGAAACCAAAAGTTACGGGAGATATTCATCATTTTCAACCAACTTATTTAACATAAATTCCGTCATCGTTGGGTGTAATGAAAAAGTGATTTAGAAGCTAATAACCACACCTGGGCCACAATACACTCAGCACCCAAACGGTTTCTCTTTAAAGTGCAAATTCTTTGTGAGTGCCACTTCGTGGCAAAAACAACACAAAACAGACCAGCGTACGAGATTAATTATACTTATTCCGTCAGCCACATCATAGAAGCACGGGAAGAGGCTTACGCATCGTAGACTGGACCATAGAAACACTCAAACATTATAAACTAGCAAGATTATGAATGTTTTGAGTCATCCAGTAGTATAAAATAGACAAAAATATGAATCAAATACTGGACTCACCAACGAATTTTCTAGTAACGTTGCGACCCGTTCACCGGGTCTTCATCATACTGCGCAGAGACTTGACTGATGGTTTGGTCACGTGATGGTAATCGGCGAGGAAGTAGTTTCACAGTGGGGTCCCAGGCGTGTGATAACAGGAAACGGAGGCCCCTTCTTATTGAGTTCTGGCTGCTCAGCTCTTTCCCGGATGGATTCTTTCACCCCCCTCTCAAACCACCTCTCCTCCTTGTCGAAGAGTATGATGTCGTCGGCATTGAATTGGTGGACAGAGAGTTTTGAATGGGTGAAGACTGCGGAGTCCTGGTTTTCGTTGGAACTTCCTCTCCGGTGCTGATTAAAGCGAGCTTTAACAGACTGTTTTGTCTCTCCTACATAAGACTGGGCACAACTAGTTTCAGAGCACGTGAGTCCATAAACTAGGTTAGACTGTTTGTCTTTTGGAATTTTGTCTTTTACGTGCACCATCACGTGACCAAACCATCAGTCAAGTCTCTGCGCAGTCTGATGAAGACCCGGTGAACGGTGAATGGATCGCAACGTTACTAGACAATTCGCTGGTGAGTCCAGTATTTGATTCATATTTTTGTCTATTACAAACTAGCGCACGAGATCAAATTTGATTTTCCATCTCCTTATTTCAATTTGTTATGATATAACCATAACATGTCTTCATCTATAATTCAAACAGATTGTCCCGACGAGGAAACTCAGTTAACTTTGAACGACATTGTTACCATACAATCTCCTGGCTATCCTAGATATTATGCGAACAATATCGGATGTGAGTGGACAGTAACACCATCAGCGATGCGGAGGATTCTTGCGCAATTCCTGGACTTCAAACTTGAGTATAGATATGATGTATTGTTTGTTGGAACTATCAGCAATACAAGGGCTCTTACTTATACTGGTTATCGTGGCAATGATACACGTATCATATCCCCCATTAATGAAGGTTTACTCTTTGAATTCACAACAGACGCAACAATCACAGATCAAGGATTCTCATTATTAGTAATTGATGTAGGTGATGAAGGTAAGAAATAAATAAATCGATTAGAAATCATTATTATATATAGATTAGATATTGCCATAATTAAAAAATATACAAAGTTTGTGTATCTTTAACTCAATTTTACTAACTGCGATCAGATCAGACTAAACAACAGAAACAGGATTTTTGGTATTCAGCATTAATAAATGCAATAAGGATTTCTTTACAAAAACGTAATATGATTATAGATGTAATAAATGAATATGAATACAAATCCCACCCAAGTCTAAACTTTGGCCAAATTGAGCATGTAAAATTGTTGCTTATGCATAGACCTGTCATATGTATAAGAGTTGAACCTAAATCTAACTTCTACCGTCTATTGAGGATGTGAAATCCAATATGGCCTATACCCAGCATGTATGACACACATTTGTATTTTTGTTTTCTCAAAATCACTTTCGATGGACTTGGGTGGGTTTTGTATTCATGTATTCAAATGCTTGAACACTTTTTTAAACGGCACATCAAGCTAAACCGACCTCTAATGCTGGTTTCATACTACCCTGCCGCTTGCCGCTGAGCGGCGTGGCGCACGCGCATTGCAGACAAACGGACACAATAAAGGCTTGTCATTGGTTGAAACGCCCTGCCGCTTGCCGCAGCGGCAAGCGGCAGGAAAGTATGCTGGAGGCTTTATGCAGTTTGTTGTTTAATTAATATAGAATGTTTTCTGTTTTTGAAAAATTCTTATATTCTACTATTATGTCTTTGACTAGATTATGCCCTTTGCCGAAATGGTCTTGAGGTCATCCAGGAATCATTCAACTGCTATGGTGAGTGAAAGAAATTATACACATTCCTAAAAAGAAGGAAAATATATCTCTTTTTTTCACAAAAACAGAAAGAAGTTGTGAGGAAGCAAAAAACAAATCAACAAAATAAATCCAATAATGACTCGATCAAATATACTTCAAAATATTTAGGGAATTGCATTCATTTTGAAATGATTGAAAATGTTCTCAACAGAATGAATTACTGTTGGTGTTGGACTATTTACTATGTTTATAATCTACAGTTTCCATTTCAGTTAACTCTCTTCACATGCTTCACATGACGACATGTTAAAAAAAAAATTCAAAATTCAAAAATTTCAGAAATTTAAATTTTCATGACCATATTTAGAATCAGCATGAAAAATGCATTAAAATGAGTACAAACAAGCCTAGTATTGGTTCAGTAGTTCTTAAGATAGCTCTTGATATTTTGAGAAAATATTTCAAAACTTCAACTTTTTCCGTTGAAGCGCATGGCTAGCACGGAGAGCGTTAAGTTTCAGTTTATTTTCACCATACAATAATGAAAGAAAACATTGGTGGGGAGACCAATTATAGATTACTACCTTAATAACTACTACAAACATGACAACTACAAACAAGGGACAGGACTGAGAAAGTGCAAAACAGGACCAATCAGGGCATGTGCAACTAGACACTAAATTGAAGGCAGTGATGATGGCATCAGCTATAGCAAAATAATACAATAAGCAACACATTTAGTTACTGATAATAATTAATATGGCAACAGATATGACTTATATTCAGTTTAAATATATGTACAAACAGTGATTTTGCATTTTTAACTCATCAGAATCAGAGGACCTTGTCTTCTAATTGTATGTTTTGCTAAATCTGTGTTTAAATTATGTGGACATAATGAAGAAATTAATGCGGGTGAGGTAGTTGTGAATGGATCTATATTGAACGAAATAATCGGCAAAACTACCAGCATGCTGAGTCAAGGTCAACTATCAGCAATGGCTCAAGACCGATGTAGCTGGAGGAAACTTGTATTCGCCTGCTCCGCATCCGAAGACTGATGATAATAAAAGGTGGTCAAGGCCAGCAGGGCTCAATTGGTTTTGACGTTTCTTCCCAGTTACCCTCCCCAGGTTTGCACAAAGTTTGAGAAACAACCTTCTATTTATTTTGGCCAACATGACCCACGTAGTACACATGAAGGATAGGCAAATGCGTCGACTAATCGTTGATTTTCCTTCTCTTCATTTCTATTTTGCTATAACCGTAGCATGTTTTTTTTCTATAATTTCACACAGATTGTCCCAACGAAGAAATTCAGTTATCTTTAAACCAGTCAGTTTCCATAAAATCACCAGGTTACCCTGCACATTATATAAACAACCTTCGATGTGAGTGGACAGTAACACCATCAGCGACGAGGAGGGTCTTAGTGCAATTCATGGACTTCAAACTTGAAAATGGAGATGACAATTTGTATGTTGGAACTATCAACCATCCAAGGGCTCTTACTTATTCTGGTGATGAGACGGCTGACGCACGTATCATATCTCCCATTAACGAAAGTTTACTATTTGAATTCACAACAGACGTTAGCGTAACATTACGAGGATTCTCGTTATTAGTAACCGATGTAGCAAATAGAGGTAAGAATACATAAAGCGATTAAAATGTGATTTATTTAAGGGATATAATGATATAACGACGGTCGTTCCGGGTATCTGTTGTTCATGTGTTTTCTGATTTTGTGGTGTTCCACAAATGTCAATAATTGGCCCCAGAGTTTTTACAATGTACTCGCAAAATATTGCCACAATTATTCGCCGTCATGGCTTACATTTTCATTGGTATGATGACGATGTCCAAATATATGCTTTTTAAATCCAAATATTCCAGGTGATGCAGCTTGTGCCACCTTCAAGCTGACTATTGGTTAAATGAATATATGCTCAGACTAAATGACTCGAAAAGAGATTTTATAATTTTTTATTGCTACACAAAGTTTCAGATTGGTGAAGCTGAAATCACTCATTTGGATACTGCAATGACCATATCTGATCATGCAATCAATTTTCTCCTGTGGAACTTGTCTAAAATACAGCCTTAGGCCAAAAAAAAAAAAGCTTTGTCTCTGGACCTTTTGGCTAAAAAGCTATGTGCTATGCTTTTTTTTTTTTTTTTTTTTGAAAAACAATTTATTTCCTTTGTTTTTTTTTTTTTTTTTTTTTTTTTTTTTTTCTGTAACAAGAACGGCGCTAAATAATTCAAGTTCCCGTTCAAGTTCTGAAAAATTTCGATCACACGACGTGACAATGTAAATGTTGTGAGTAGTGCCAATGAATTGGTGCAAAATTCAGCACCGCAAATGTTGATGTGTGCCGCTATTTTGTCCTACATTTAAACATTACCGTAAGTAAGGAGTACAAAAAGTTGACATTTATGTGTTGAGGAAACTCCAATATTTACTCGGCATGGTATGAAAATTAGTTAAATGATGATCTTTTCTCTGGTATACCGATATGAAATCGCTTATCGAGCAGCAAAATATCTGCACATGGGGAATTCCCAGTGACGTGTTCTAGATCTACAAGTAGAGTCGATTGTCCCGCTATTTCGTTCGCAGAGCCGTTACTTGCATACTGTTTCAAGAGATCGGTATTCAGAGCGAACATGTCATACAGTTCTTGGAGTATTTATTTTGACATTTTGTCAGAAATGATCGCCAATTGATTGTGCCGAACATGTAATTTTTCTTGAAAACTACGATGTTTTATCATTCAAAAAAAAAACAAAAAAAACGCGCTAAATCTCATTTTAAAAGCTATGCGCGCGGGGTCCTGAGAGACAAACCTTTTTTTTTTTTTTGCCTTACATCACTAAGGAGGCATGCGGGTACTCGGGGGGGGGGTACTCGTCCTCTCCAAACTGGACTACGCTAATTCTATCTTCTATCGAACTAAAATTTTGCAACTCACTTCAAGGTATATCAAAACTATTGGTACCCATCAATATCGAGTGAGTGTTAACAAGACTGCCCCATCAAAATTCAGTATAACATCCGCCTTATTTGTAGATTTATGTAATAAAAGGTCATAAAACTATAAATTGTAGTCATTTCAGAAGAATCTAATGTTGAATTTGGAAGTAACACGCGTTTCATTAGACTATAAAGCTGATGGGTACCAATCATTTTGATACAACCCGAAAACATGAGACTTGATCAGGCATCTGATTGATGATGGTGTGACGTCAGACGGCGACGAATGTCTCGTAATGCCGGGTCCCATGCGTATGTCAATTCACCTTTTCGGTAAATCTCATAAGCCTTTCCGAGTACACCTGAGAATTTGTCATTTGACGTCACGCCGACTTGCAATGCGCAGTAACGATGTTCGATAAACGATGTGCGTATCGGCGCAGATCGGCGTGACGTCAAATGACGAGGTCTCAGGTGTACTCGCAAAGGGTTATGGGATTTACAGAAAAGGTGAATTGGAAACGGAGTCCCCCTTTCTTATTAATGGCGGACTTTTCAACTCTCTCCGATATGGATTCCCTGACTCCTCAAATGCTTAAAAGACATTTGGGTCTTGTTTAAATCAGTTTTGTATTGCATAACAATGCGTAGTGCAGATTCAGTTTCACGCTTAGTTAGCTAGGCCCATTAAGGGTAGACGAGGTATTGTTGGTCGAAGCAACCTAAAAATCGATTTTCATTATCTAGATCAATATATTATTGAAAATTAACACCTTGATGTTTTGCAAAAGTTCATTCTACAAATCGTATACTTTGCAAACTTGCTTAATTTATTGTTGTTAATGAGTTATTTACGTTTTACAAAAGTGTTGTTGTTTCAGCCCTCTTTACAACGTAACTCAAGAACCGCAGCACCTATAAAAGTATATCTGTGATAATTTAATTCTTCTACACGCTCCCTATGAATTGAGCAATGCAGTTTTTGCCAAAGCTCACTACCATTCATAAGATGCTGTGAACTACCAAATCACAACAGTTTAAAATAACTAGTAACCTTAAATAGTTCGAGAACGTGCATGAATTGTGACTAAAGCTCTTGACAAAATTATTTCTTAGAAGTAAAATCTATACCGTAAACAATTTTGATGCTCAAGCAGCCTGGACAAAAATATTTTAATAAGGCTGGGTGCGGGAAAGATCAAAAGGCCCAATGTTTTCTGTTTTTAAAATTTCTAATGAAATATGTCTTTATTTTCTTTGATTAGATTATGCCCTTTGCAAAACTCCTCTGATGATCATCCAGGAATCATTTCACTGCAACGGTAAGTGGAGGGCATTGTACACATTCATCGCAAAACAATAAGTGCGTCATTATGCTTGAATTTATCCATGCATACATCATGACAAATTATGAGATAAGTGTGTCTTTAACCCTAACATGGTACAATCCAACAAAATACACGATATAATACAAATTTTATGACAAATTATTAAAATTTGATATTTTTCTAATTTTTGATATATAACAGTCCTCGAAGTAAAGTTTATAAATCTAATGATATATTCTTAAAGTGTATGTAGCTGGGAGGAAAAGCCGACGATCAATTGAAAATTTTGACTTTCACATTGAAGATATAGATTTTTTTCCCCAAAAGACCTATTTTTTTTGGTGTTTTGGGAAAAAACCTCCATATCTCCAAAATGAAAGGTCAAAATTTTCAATTGATCGTCGGCTTTTCATCCCACCTGCATACACTTTAAGTATAAATTATCAGATTTATAAAGTTTACTTCGAGTACTGTTAATTATCAAAATATCAATTTTAATCATTTGCCATAAAATGTGTATTACATTGCGAATTTCAAAAATCTAAATTATTTGATATCAGAAGGACATTCTTCGTATTCAGAATGCAATTCGATATGTCTGATGTGCTCTAATGTCCCACAATAAATACTGTCCAAACGTTCATACCCCATCGGCCCATCCCTTAAGTAAACTAACATATCCTGCAAAAATCAAGACTTTTGGTGCTGTAGTTTTGTCGAGATCCGAGATTTTGAATTAAAGTCATAATGTACGATCTTTTTTCAGAATTTACCTTTATTTTTTCAAAACCGATTTTTTTGGCATATTTGTAATACTTACACATGTTCTAACTTAAATCTATGAGCAAACTGTCAAATTCGTCCTATTTGTAGTAAAACGGGACGATTTTCTGTTGGTCCGACATAAAGTCATAATTTTAGATTATGACTTTATGTCGGCCACGATCACAAACCGTAGTCTCGTACAAAACTAGCTTGGTTACGCTCCTTGCACATGTGGAGGGAGCGTAACCAAACTGGCCGCGTAGGAGACTAACTCTGAGGCCGCACTCGCTGTCCTAATTCCAAATAGTGCGAGATGTTTCAAGTGATAGAGGTGAAGTTTATGATGTTGTTTCTTTGCAAATTCCCAATGTTTTCGCGTCCAAATGTATTGGGAACTTTCATAATGATTGCATATTATCATTTTAGAAGAAAAAAAAAAAAATCTAAAAATTTAAAAAGATCGTACATTAAGGCTTTAAGCGCACTAGCGCAGGAACCGTCGTTTTATTATTACGATGGAAATATTAGTTGAACGCGTTGTTTATTTATATACAGTACGTACTTGGCGTGCGGGAAGTCGAAACATATCAAAATAACCGACCCGACTCACGTTCGAAGGAGTGGCTCGCATTGGCGACATTATGCGCTGGTATTAAATAGCTATTTTCTTTGTATTGCCTGATCTGTTTTGGCCACAATTAAAAGAGGATACAGTGAAACTAACATTTTGTGAAAAGAAAATGCAATTCTATTTCGAAAGGAAATGTTACAATATGGCTAAACGTGTTCAGTGTGCTTCGGGCATGACACAAACTCTTTCAAACCTTTCTTACAAAGATTTGGTCTTCTTACAAAAACTTTGTATTAGGTCAGCTTAATTTTATAATTCGCCTTAAAGCCCCCGCGCGCATTAGTAAAATTGCCCGCTTTTTGCGCTTTATTTATTTTTTCCGCTGTTCTATTTTTTTTCCAAATCCACCACACAAAAATCTCACATCTGACATCGCCAGACGTTAAAATAGCCTAACTCGTAAATCTCAATAAAATTGTTAAAAAGCTAGACCCACAGATAAAAGAAATAAAATTAAAAAGAAGAAAACTTCTGCATTAGCTTTTTAACTTGGGAAGGGTTTTGACACAAACTATAAAATTCATTATTTATATAAAACCATTTGCATTACTTACTCGGAAGTAAATCAACTATACAGAACACTAGTAGAAATTTACAATTAGAATTCTTTCAAAACGATGAGAATTGGACAAAAGTATGAGAATTTAAAATTTTCTCATTTATATAAAACTTTCTCATCCAAATGAATGAGAAATACCAATTAACGTGTCAACCACCTGTCACATTGTTTTAAATGAGAAAATTAACCACTTGTGACAGGTTGTTGACACGGTAATTAATATTTCTCATTCATTTGGATGAGAACATTTTATATAAATGAGAAAATTTTAAATTCTCACACTTTTGTCCAATTCTTATCATGTTGAAATTTTCCGCTAGTGGAAGTCAACGTTTCAAACATTTGCAACAAAATGAAGCAAAGAGATCAGATCAGGTCGGGTGAGGTCAGGACATTTCCTCTGCCACTGGTCACCATGTAACTCGGTGCAATCTGTACATGGTTGAGCCCCCAGCGACTAATCCGGGACACCCGCTCCAGGGTGAGGACAATCTGGTAACACCATAATGATTGCTAACTGTGAGTGCCGTAGACAGTGCAGCCAGCGACGTGCATAGAGGTAGAGTGTGGTCTTGTAGTTTGGTGCGCTAGGGTATCGGTCGGAAGGTTTCTCATTTCTCCTCTATCCCACTTATTGTGCCAACATGATCCACGTAAAAATGGTGGTCCCGGGAACCTGACGAGGAATATCTGGACACGTAAAAAGCTGCAGGCCTTTTCGTAAAGAGCAGGGATCAGCCCGGGCCTGTTGTCTATCACTCAGCATTGAGGTCAACTTGCGCTGCCCTTAGGGGCTTGGCAGCATATCGACCAATGGCGCACTTTGAGCCATGTGAGTATCCAGAGAGTGTGGATAAATGCCGTATTATTATTATCATTATTATTATTATTATTATTATTATTATTATTATTATTATTATTATTATCATTATTATTATTATTATTATTATTATTATTATTATTATTATTATTATTATTATTATTATTATTATTATTATTATTATTATCGTGTGTTCAGTGGATTAAATCCACCAGCATGTCGGTTGGAAAAAGCAGAATTTAGAATGTTTTATTTTCAGTCTACTTATTTGAATTTGTTATAACCATGGTATGTTTTTATCTTTAAATTCACACAGATTGTCCAAACAAGGATATTCAATTGTCTTTTAACAGCCACGTTACTATTCAATCACCTGGCTACCCTGCTTATTATCATAACAACATTAGATGTGAATGGACAGTAACACCATCAGCGATGAGGAGGGTCCTAGTACAATTCTTGTTCTTTAAACTTGAAATTGGATATGACATTTTGTATGTTGGAGCTATTCACAATCCAAGGGTTCTTGCTTATTCTGGTTATCCTGGTTATGATAAGTTTGACACACCTATCATATCGCCTATTAACGAAAGTTTACAATTTGAATTTACATCAGACTACGGTATCACAGATCAAGGATTCTCATTACTAGTAACTGATGCAGAAGACGGAGGTAAGAAACTAATAAAGCGATTAATTGAGTTGTAATGTTTGCTTTGAAATAATTAATTTTGAAAGGCTGCAAGCGTGTTTTTTAATCTTTAATTCTATTAACCAAACTGCCCACTAGTCAGTACTTTATTCTGAGTAATAAGTCAAGTGCCGTAACACATTCTACGCAAAGCAGTACGCCTGGTAACGCATACAATATGTCCGCGATACTCGCTGTGGATACGCGTACGCGCTTTACCTTGATGTAAACAACTTTAATATTTTTGGGGAAAAAAAGTGATATTTTCTCGTCAAATCGCACTATTTGGTGATAAAGTTGAAATAAAGGTTGCTGCCTTATCCTTTACGCCTAAATAATGCGTCCTCGGCTAAAAACGTTTGAATAATAGGTTCAACTGCGCCTCACCCATTATCCGTTTTGATTGAATAGGACACATTATTTGGGTGTAAAAGATCCGGCATTACTCTTTATTTCTAAATTAACATTTAAAGGGGTACTACACCCCTGACCAATTTTGTGGCTACTTTTGCATTTTTTTCTCAAAAATTATAGCGCATTGGTGACAAGGAAAATACGAGGGGCAAGGACTACAACTACTGCACTGGAAATTTTATTTCAGCGCAGACAACAGTTGTGGAGTTACAGTCAAAAATGAGGGTAAACCAATATTTGATTAATAAATCTTAACTACTTGCCTTGAGTTGCTACATTTTCAGTGCAGTAGTTGTAGTCCTTGCCCCTATAGTATACATATCTTACTTGTCACCAATACGCTATAATTTTTGCGAAAAATGCAAAAATAGACACAAAATTGGCCAGGGGTGTTAGTACCCCCTTAACCTAATACACAGGGTGTGCTGTGATGCATATGCATCCAAGTTTACATACACAACAATACCCAGTATTCAAATCATAACAAATTGTAGGAAGAAGTTTAGTTTACAAAATAGTGGCGTAGCATCATAGGCGCACGGGGTTGGGTGGGGGTACTTTCCCCAATCGAAGTAAACATTTTGCAAAATCACTTTGAAAATTGTCAAAAATCAGCAGGTACTTCGTCAATCGGCTCGATGCATCCATATCCCTCCCCTAATTACTCACGCTACGCCATGGTTGCAAAACAGGATCATTTGAAAAAGACACCACGAAAAACAAGTTGCACAAGGATGTTGAATAGAAAAAAATGTGTCTTTTCATATGACCTCTGTATAATCTAAGTATAAAAATCATTCAATGCGATACCTGGAAGTGATTCCAGTGTTCTCTATAATAGAGATAGCTTAACTAAGCATCGCATATCGTAAACATTTTAACTAGTGATAGCTGATAATTTGAAATGGGGCTGCATCACACACCGACATCGCCTGGTTAATAATTACATTGCTATATGCACGATTTGATATTCAGACGATAAATCTTTGGATACCGGGATAGAAAATGATGAATATCTTCTGTCATTTTTTATTCTAAAGAAGCCATATTTTGATACTTCACTTGAATATATATGTGTTGAAAGGATATGATAGTCGTTAGCTTGCGTATTGAGAAAGAACCGTGCGTATTGAGCTCAGAAACTGACAACAATTCTGATTTTATATGCGCCGAACTATAGCGCAGCGTAGGCCACACGTGCAGGCAGTCTAAAAGCAGATGACCTCATGGCGTATACCATGCTCATTAACATCTACAGAGGTCAGTGACCAGGCTATTATATTGTCAATAGCCTTAGTCGGATGTCCCTCGGCCCATTATGCGTCTCAAAACAGGTCGGAACAAAATGGCCATGCGTGGCTGTGGATTCAACCTACTATGGCGATTTCTGTCATGAAGATATCGGGGCGATGACACTGTACATCATGTTCTGTAATTATTCTGGACCACAACAGGTGTATCAAAAGTGTCATCGTAGACACCGATCATAATAATTGCACAACAATTACAGGTCCGTGATTGTGTAGGCATAAACATGTGAAGTCATAATTACTATTTTTTAATCTTCTGATTGAAATCAAAGTTGGTACATTTCTAAATTGCATCACAACAACAGGTGAAATTTGGCGAAATTTATGGTGTCTTGAGATGGCAGAAAAAATAGTCAAGTTATAGATCATTTCAACCCACCTTCTACTGCCACCAATCAAAAGAGACATCAGTGTTGCAGAATCAGGATGAGTCGTAAATACTTAAATATAATAAGGTGAATGGCTTTTAACATGACAGACACTACAATGTATAATGTTTAACCGTGTTTGTAATGAAACAGGTATCTCTATTTCATTATCTTTAACTAGATTACAATCTGTGCCAAAATGGTTTGGAGATTATCCGCGAATCATTCAACTGCTATGGTAAGAGAAGGGCACGATACACATTCATGGAAACTAAAGAAAACGCTCTATTTTTAAACGAAAATCATGAGAAATCCATTACAAATCAGACTATAGCTAAGGCACAACATCCGTTTTGGTCCTATAGCGCTATCGGTGCCCGAAGAGGTACCGATGGCACTTTTTTTTTATCGTACCCTGACCATTTGTCCAGTGCATTCGTTTTTTTATTTAAATGAAAAACAATTACACTATGCCACTGTTAATTATTATGCTTGAAACAATTTATTATATCTCCAGGAAGTGATGTTAAGAGTCATCGGTACCTAACCAGGCACCGATAGTTCTATAGGACCAAATTTGATGTGGTGCCTAACCGTTACTATTAGCCTACCTGGGAAACCGGGGCTCGATTTCACGCCCTATTGTTGAAATACAATTAAGATTTATTTCATGTCAGAAACCTATTTCACCGATGAATGAGCAGAAAGGAAAATATAGATTTACATGAACAATAGTGAAATTATTGGCTTTCGTACTACAAGCCTATGTAATATGGAATATATTTTTGACTCGGGGAAGTCTCTTTTTATTCGACGTGTAATACTTTTTGACGTCACGAAAAGTACGTCAAATATTATACATAACATACGGAGTCTGCAGGGACCCTAACTCCAAGTCTATAAACCCCGGACAATGTGTTTTGGTTATGCACTTGGGCCTTTTGTCCATGATGTTTTCTGATTCGATGAGTTTTATGAAAGGCAATGAGGATATAGGTACGATCCTGTTAGTATAGTTCCTTTTTGCTCCATCAATAAACGTGTGGTCCCTCCTCTATCGACATCTCAAAAACAGATCGCGAAATCTCTGTAATTTTATTATTATTATTATTATTATTATTATTATTATTATTATTATTATTATTATTATTATTATTATTATTATTATTATCATTATTATAATTATAATTATTATTATTACTATTTATTTCTTTTAACAGTGTATTGTAGAAATCAACTTGTCTAACATATGAAGAAAGCAATGTTTTTCTCACGTAGCATTGAGAAAGTTGACTAATCTCGTGTTCAGTCCAGTTGATTCAACCCACTACCTATGTCAGATGGAAATGCCTCGACTAATCGACTGTTTGATTTACCTTTCAGCATGTTCAGTCACTTACTTACTCCGTTTATTCTATAATCTTACACAGATTGTCCAAATAAGGAAACCCAGTTGTCCTTAAACACCTCCGTTACAATCCAGTCACCTGGCTACCCGGCATATTATCAGAACAACATTCGATGTGAGTGGACGGTAACAGCGACACCGATGAGGAGAGTCTTAGTGCAAATTCTGGACTTCCAACTCTTCAATGGAGATGATGACGTTTTATATGTTAGAACTATCAATAATCCAAAGCCTCTTGATTATTATGGTTATGTAACGCCTGACACACGTATCATATCCCCCGTTAACGAAGGTTTACTATTTGAATTCACATCAGATAGTTTTGGCATAGATCGAGGATTCACATTGTTAGTAACTGATGCAGAAGATGGAGGTTAGAAACGCTCTATTAAGGTTGGTCTGAACCCTGGAATTATGGAAACTTTCGGGCCTCATAACTGCTAAATTGTTGGTGTAAAGTATATAAAAGTATACATATTTAGAATGGCAAAGACTTGATAAGTTCATCTGTGAGGTCAAATTTGGGCCAAAATGCTCATTTTGGCCCAAAATCCAAAAAAATGGTTTTTGGCCCACTTTTTTAAAATTTGGGCGAAAATCGGGCTTTTTTAATGATTTTTTTTTGAAAATTCAGCATTTTTTGACAATTTTTGGTGCAAATTTCTCGAAGTTGGTCGAAATTTTGGGATTTGGGGCCAAAAATGAGCATTTTGACCCAAATTTGACTTCACAGATGAACTAATCAAGTCTTTGCCATTCTAAATATGTATACTTTTATATACTTTAGACCAACAATTTAGCAGTTATGAGGCCCGAAAGTTTCCATAATTCCAGGGTTCAGACCAACCTTAAAACATTGGAGTTAAAAAACGCATCAAGTGATTAAAAGTATATTATATACAAATTTAGCTGTGAAGTTATTTATCTAGAAGGCCTATGTCATAAGTTAACCGAGAAGTTAACTTAATACTACTATCAGCATTCACAATAGACATCAGTGTCACCGTAACAGGAATCTCGTTATTATTAAGAAATGTAACACGAGAAATATAATAATACTTTTTGCTTGATTATTTTAATGCCCTTTTGCCAAAGTGGACAGAATCAGGATTCTTCGAACAATGTATAATATAGTTACGTGTTATTATAGAATGTTTTCTCTTTTTTTAGAATGTCTAATAATCATGTATCTATTTTATTTGACTAGATTATGTTCTTTGCCAAAATAGCAACAAAAACATCACGTGTTACGAGAGCTTCGGTAAGTGTAACGCATTATAACAGTACACAAACCAAGAAAAATACGAAAGCTATTTCTTTTCTCTGAGAATTCAGAAAATAAAACAATACACAAAGAATATCGGTTGATCACTGGATTTTGTTGACTAAATGAAGCAAAAGTGCTAATGAACTAACATTAATTTAAGGGGATACTACACCCCTGCCCAATTTTGTGCCTATTTTTGCATTTTTCTAAAAAGTTATAGAGCATTGGTGACAAGTAAGATATGTATATTATAGGGGCAAGGACTACACCTACTGCACTAGAAAATTTCAGCACAGACAATAGTTGTGGAGTTACAGTCAAAATGAGGGAAACCAACTACTTGCCTTGAGTTGCTGAATTTTCAGTGCAGTAGTTGTAGTCCTTGCCCCTATAATATACATATCTTACTTGTCACCAATGGCAATGCGCTATAATTTTTGAGAAAAATGCCAAAATAGGCACAAAATTGGCCAGGGGTGTAGTACCCCCTTAAGAGCTGCAGTGAATGTCAAAATTATTATGTTTGCTTCGCTGACGTTCTGAAATTTTTTTGACCCCTCCAAAATTAGATTTATTTTTCTGAATGTTGACTAAGAAAAAAATGTCATCTTTGACTGTTAAGGGATCTGGAATGAGCGTTTTGACAGTATTTTTTATGGGACATGAGAGCACATCAGACATATCGAATTGCATTCTGAATACGAAGAATGTCTTTCTGATATCAAATAATTTTCATTGTTTGAAATTGTGCAATATTTCCCATAAGTTTTTTTATATGCCAAACAGGTAAAAATTGGACGATATTACGTGCTTCGAGCGCACTGGCCCATCGAATACTAAACTAAGTATTCGTTCCCTCTAAATTTTATTGCTTCCACTATCTAATGCGCACTGGCCCATCGGATACTAAACTAAACTTCACTATTATTTTTGGGTTAAATAGTCTGCAATTGAACTTTTTTGCACGCCCAGTATAACCGGCGAAAATATGCTCGTTCCCTCTAAATGTTATTGCTTCCACTATCTAATGCATATTTCACTTTAATTATGTGACTTGCTAAGTCTGCTTTCGCCACATTTATCGATCATCCTCGTGACCCATGACCTTTTCGCCATGACAAGAGGAATAGTTTGGAGAACCTTTCAACACCATTTGAACAGTTTGAATTTTGACCTTTATCATGTTTATATGAACTTTGACCCGCCATATCTCAAAATGTCCAGTAAACTTATTTTTAAAGTTGGTGATCTTGAGAAGCAATATCCAACAAAAGCAAAACTATGGACACCAAAACAAGCTTCTGTGGCAGAATTGCGTTTGGCAGCCGGACTATAGTAACAGTTTTAAAAAGTAAAGAAACTCGATGATGAATCATGACTTATAGGGCCAGGGTGTAGTTTACGAAACACCGTGTTTAATTATTATGATCTGTTTACTTTATTTATATTTATTTTCTGTGTGTAGGGTGTGTGTACGCGTGGGGTGTGGGGGTGTGTGTGGGGTGAGTTTGGGGGTTATATCAGGGCCCTGACACTCAGTTCAGAAGTATGTTACTGCGTGGAAGCGGCCATTGACCCTGTAATCGCGTATCCAGGAACTACCGGCCGCGTATGCGCACTTGTATGCGCCCTATACGCGTTATTGATCGCGTTGGACATCGCGATGGACTTGTGCTGGCGACGCGTTCATTAGCACCCCAGCACCCCATTAGCACCCCATGGCAGCGTGTGTCAATTTGTGGTTCGCGGGAACTTTTTTCAGGCTCTGTAGCGTGCAAATTTGGCTGGTGCGATTTTACAGTCTACCGTGTGGTTATATTATATTGATGTTAAATTTAATTATTCCCTCTAATTTAAATATAATTATTCTTCCCTGTGATTTCAAGGAGAACGATTCTTATGCGATGCCAGTATGACTTCTATTCCCAGTCACTGGAGATGCAACGGTAAAGTAGATTGTGCAGATGGAACAGATGAAACCCAATGTGCTGGTAAATAAAATTAGTAAATGATGTTAAGGGGGTACTACACCCATGTGGTAAATTTGTGACTATACTTGCATTTTTCTAAAAAACAATTACACACTGGTAGCAAAAGTTATGTATATTATTGGGGCAAGGAATCCAATTACTACACCGAATTTTTTTCTTAGTTACCAACTATACTCACACTCTGATTGCTCAAGAAAGATTGACCGCGAAAGTCCACTAACCGCCCAGCCCGAAAGGTTTTTCGATCGACGCGGTCACTGGACTTTCGCGATGTCTTTCTTGCGCCATGTGAGATAGTGATCATAGTCTGAGCTGAGTATAGTCTAGTAACTAACATGACTAAGAAAGAAAGGTCCTACTCGTCGGACTATACTGGCATGGGGTTAATGAATTTTCAAATATCGTGTACTAAGCAAGCATAGCTGGTGCAAATAGGGCGCGGCGTTCGGTATAATAGTCTCCCTATATTCCATCATGCACTGTAATATCCGTATAGCCAAACAAGAATGATTCACACTTTCACTCTCTACATTACAATGAGTTTGGTGCATAACCTCGGAAGTTGGTTGCATGAGTTGTACATGTAGACCCCGGATGTAGACCAACTTTAATGAAATACAAGTAGGCCTAGCCTCCATAGCATTCATTCCGGCTGCAATTTTGCTGCTAATCCAAAACTATTCCAGGGAGTCTTGCACTACATATTCTGGTCTATTTGTAACCAAGGAGGGGGAGGAGGCATTGTAAAGCGGGAGGGGGACGAAGGACAAGGAATCCGGATTAATAATAATTTTAACTAATTGTAGCATAATCGTACCCATTTTTTTATATCATCTTAGAGCTTTTCTTTTGTAACCAAAATATCATAAAAAAATCGTGAAAATTAACACATAACTAATTTAATCTAAAAACTACATTAATAATGTGCTATCCCTAAGCAGAAAATAGTACATACTAATAACTGATTTTTTGGAGCATGACGACCAAGAGTGGGATCCTTTTTTTTACACGTTCATAATTCCCCTCGTCATCCTAGTAGATAGGGGCTGTGCAATAATTATGAGCGGGGGAGGGTAAAGTTTCCAAACAGCGTGCCAAAAATTGCTTACCCCCTCTCGGCCTGGCACTAAAAAAAACCACCTTTCCCCCACCACCAGTTATTGCAAAGCCCCTAACAAGATTGAACATTAAAAGTAGAGATGACGCGTGTTGATACAAATAATATATGTGTGCATAAGTGTATCGAGGCCCAAGATTATATTATAATTGTATTTGTTATTTAGAAAAACTTATATTATAATTATATTATTATCATTATCTATCCATTGATGGGGATCATACGACAGAATGGCAATGCCCAACAAACTGGGGTCACTATAACCGGCGTTGTTACATACTGAGTGCAGAGGCATTGGCGAGACAAGAAGCAAGGGAATCGTGTTTACAAATGGACGCAGATCTTGTTGTTGTCCACGATGGGGCGGAAAATGTAAGTACAACAAACATCGGCTAATAGAGAGGTAGCAATGTTCCATACGCCTTACGCCTTACGGCTAATCGTTCATATTGCCGTACGGCATGCAGCCATATGGTTCACACATCCATACGTACCACGTTGTAACTCGAAGGACAACTGCTAGCAAAACATGTCGTCTTAAGACGTTTTTCTACATTATTTCTTTAAGTACCAGCTAACACATATGTCTATCAAAAATGTATGAATCAGCTAAGGGAAACATTCAAAATTGTTCATTTTATCTCAGGATAACAGGCAAAATGGTCCAAAATTGATTTCTGAAATATGCATTACGTTTTGTTACCTGGAGAGATTTTATCATGTCTCACCTCCTTTTTCAACCAAATCGACAGTAATAACTCTTGTAGTGAAGGATCAACATTTAACCACAAATTGCCTCAGGAAAACTGACTTCCTGGGAACCAAATACCACACAAGGTCATTTTTATGTAACTCATTGACCCATTTGTGTTATATCCCAGCAAACATTATACAATCGGCCCGATACTGACTCTATAAAAGCTGCTGTAATGGACCAAGAATGGCAGCCTGTATTGGTCCGGTACGGTCGTGCACACGGGCATTCGACTGGCCCAATAGATATTGCCAGCACTAGGCCAAAATGGGTTGAAATTGGCCCAGTACATGTCCAATTTATTCAATACTGTACTGGGCCAATATAATATTGCCAATATATTCCCATTATGAAACCGTAAGTAAACGGTAATGGTCCAATTTTGGTCCTTTTTATTTTATTTTTTTAGTCCACGTCTAGCTGTGCAGTGTTCTTCTATTCCTCTTTTACCCGGTTCAGGCATTATTGATCAGTTTCACCTGTTCAACCAGATATTTCCTTTGAAAAGGAAACTTACTTGCACTCAGCATTGAATTTGTATTACCTGATGTGCAAAGTATTAAAGTTCGATATCAAACTAAGCTCACAAAACTGAGCCATTGATAAATGAAATATATATTCATCAGATAACAACTATGCCTTGCTCTCGTAGATTCTTTACAAGGCAGTAAATGAAATATTCGGAACAAGCGTAAACTCGCTGCCTCTTCTTTATAATAATAATAATAACATGTGGCCCTTCAAAATGAAGATGATAATGATCAAATATTGTATTGATGATAGTAAAAAATGTCAGGGTTTCAAAACCACGCCCACATTAATGCAACATTGGGCCAATACAGGGCCGGTACTCGGGGCCTACAAGCCTGGCCACCAAGTTTCTGCCGCAACTGGGCCAGTATGTACATGCCGGCTCGATGCCATGTTCAGTAGCCACTTCATCGCCTAAACTTAAAGGACCACAAACTGGTCATGGCGTGTCCAAAAAGAATAAACCAAAAATTCAGAAACCAAAACATGAGCCAAAAAGATCGCTCAAAGTTCTTGTGATCAATTTCCAAAGTATAAACAACAAAACAGCTGAATTTGCTGCATGTTCGGAGTTTAAGTCACCAGACATAGTGATTGGTACTGAGACTTGGTTGAGCGGCCATCCACAAACAGTAGTGAAGTTTTTCCTGACTGTTACACTGTTTTTCGTAAAGACAGAGCGGATGCTCATGGTGGAGTCCTGGTGGCCCTAAAAAATGACCTTGTCTGTGCCCATAGAGTAGATCTCGATTCAAACTGTGAGATTGCTTGAAAACAGATAGATATTGTAGGGGCCAAACCCCTTCTGATTGGAGCCTTTTATTGTCCTCCAAATAAGAAGAACACTCAATACCTAAATGAACTGAGGGAGTCCCTAACTAAGATAAAGAACTCAGACCAGGTGAATATATGGATTGGTGGAGATTTTAATCTCGGTGATATTGACTGGAGTGATCGCTCAATTAAGACTGGTTCAGATCCAAAACATGTCTGTCAACAACTGATTGACATTGCGGCTGACTTTAATCAAATGGTCACGAAACCGACGCGTAAGAATAGAATCATTGATCTTTTATTTACTAACAATCAAACCTTGGTGGAAAACTCCAATGTCATTCCTGGTATTAGTGATCACGACCGAATCCCTGAGATTATGATCAACATCAGACCTAAGATCAACCGTCAAAAACCACGTAAAAGTGTTCTTATATCACAAAGGTGACATAGATGGGTTAAAAAAGGACATGAATAATTTCATGAAGGACTTCACAAATATGTGTAATGAGGACATAAACAAGGAGTCAGTAGAGGAGTTGTGGTTACAATTTAAATTAAGACCCTCACAGCCATGGATAAGTACATCCCCTCCAAAATGGCTAGTAGGCCCATTCTCCGATAAAGCGTCCAAGTTTGGTCTCGGTAATTGCAAAATTCCAACCACGAAGAATTCATGAAAATCATTCAGAATCGTAAACTTTAATAGTTTCAGAGCACAAAACAATGCATGGGTGATTTTTCAACAATACTTCATTTTTGAGCAATATTACGTGTACGCATTGGTGGTAACGTATCAGTGGTAACGTATCTGTGAAGCCCTTTCACACTTTTGTCTTAATCGTGCAAGTGTAAAAACTTACCGACTTAATACTCATACTTGATCAGTCATCACCCAATGTACTAAAGTCTGGTATGGTATTTGGCTTCATTTATCACAGCGTTTTTTCCGAGGGGAGTAGAATTTAGGTAACGTATCTGTGACGAAATGAACGTAACGTCAGGATTTTTTGCCATTAATAGACCTGATTTGTTTTACTTTGAAACCATTGTGTTATGTACCACATATATAATATAACTATGGAGCCTGCTTGATCCATCACATATGAAAACATTCATATAGCTAGTTATTTTGACAGATTGCTATCCATTAGAAATATGGTAACGTATCTGTGAACAATATTGGCGACATAGTCTCAAAGCCCTGTTGGAAAAGTTTAATAACCTGCGTTGTGATGTTTTATACTTTATAATTAGGGCATGATACCAGCTAATGAAAAGTACCTATAATCCATTATTATGCGCGCATGTATAGCGAACAGGGACACATTATACGGAACGCACCTTGGCTGGCGACATGGAGGAAAACAATGGATATGTATAATCAGCTTTATTGTTTTATACTTTCTAGGCATGTTACAACCTCTCTAGCCCCACACACTTTAGAAAGCAACTCCTAAGTATCAGTTATATTAATAAAAGTAATTTCTTTCTGACGAAACAAGTCTGAATACGACTTGTAACTATGGGCGACACAGATTTGGCTTTTTGGACACTTTATCGGAGAATGTGCCAGTAGTCAGAGTAAGGCGCCATGGATAAATCACAAGATTAAAAGATTATCGCGGCGTAAGCAAAGAGCTTATAACAGAGCGCGCAAGAGTGGTAATGAAACTGATTGGAACCATTTTAAAGAAATGAGGATGAGCATAAACAAAACGTCTAGATCAGCCTACCGCAGATACGTGAGAGAGTTCTGCAGGGAGTCCAAGAAACAGTTCTGGAGCTTTGTTAAAAATTACGCAAAGATGCGTCTGGTATCCCAGCCCTTAATGATCAAGGGCTACTCATTTCTGATAACACCAAAAAGGCTAATTTGCTGAATGCACAATTCCAGTCCGTGTTTACAAAAGAAAACCTGACCTCTCTTCCTGATCAGAAATCTTGTGATTTGCCCCCAATCCCTGATATCATAATAAAAACTCATGGTATTGAAAAACTGCTCTCAAACCTGCATGCAAACAAAGCGCCAGGCCCTGACGGCATACCACCGCGCATTTTGAAAGAATGCGCAGCAGAAATTGCGCCCATCCTCACTGTTATATTCCAAAAATCAATTGAAACTGGTATCTTACCTAGTGACTGGAAGCAGGCTAATATATCACCTATTTATAAAAAAAAAAAGGTGACAAGTCCAAGGCAAGTAATTATAGAGTCACTTACCTCGGTCTGCTGTAAGGTTCTAGAACATTGTATACACTCCCATATCATGTCATATTTTGATAAGTACCACATTCTAACACAAAAACAACATGGTTTCAGAAGTGGGCACTCGTGCGAAACGCATTTTATTCAGTCTATTCATGATCTCACCTTTGCTCAAAATAACCGAACTCATACAGATGTCATAATTATGGATTTCTCGAAAGCTTTCGATATGGTACCTCATCAAAGACTACTTCTCAAATTATCTCAACATGGCATAAATGGCAACATCAAAACTTGGCTTGAAGCATTTCTTACAAACCGTTTACAACGCGTTGTAGTTGGAGGTGAACATTCAAATTGGGTCAGAGTGGAATCGGGAGTACCACAATTGACAGTACTCGGCCCTCTGCTTTTCCTTACATATTTAAATGACTTGCCGGATAATTTACATTCCACCGTGCGCCTGTTCGCAGACGACTGCGTGATATATAGAGAGATAAAAACCCAACAGGACTCTAAACTTCTTCAGGAAGATCTAGATACACTTTCTAAATGGGAACAAAAATGGCAAATGGCTTTTAACACACAAAAGTGTTATGTTCTGAGAATTCCAGCTTCCAAATCAACCGAGTCTGTTAATTATACTCTTGGGGGCTGTGTCCTTCAAGAAACAGCATCCCACTCTTACTTGGGTGTTGAGATTACACAAGATCTGAAGTTGAATTCCCATATAAATAAAATAACAAACCAAGCTAGTAAGACCCTTGGATTTATCCGCAGAAACCTGGCATCATGTACCAAAGACACAAAAACCACCGCATACAAAGCCCTCGTCAGACCTAACTTAGAGTACTGTTCAGGGGTATGGGACCCTCACACTAAAGAACAGATACTAAAGGTGGGTAAGATTCAGCGGCGAGCGGCGAGACTAGTTTGTAACAACTACGACTGGAAGGCCAGTGTCTCTGAAATGATGTCAGACTTACAATGGGAAATGCTGTCAACAAGAAGAAAAATAGCCAGACTTTCCATCCTTCAAAAAGCCATAGGGGGGTACCTGGCACTACCAGTCCAGACCTATCTGCAACCAACTCAAAGACGTACTCGTCGTTCAAACCAAAATACAGAAAACTTCAAATACTCGTATGTTCCAAAATCTGACCAAAACTCTAATGTTATATTGCGTTGGTCCTGTATGGACTACAGCGCGCAGCAGGCTATAGCTGCACTCACTACTCAGTGGAGCAGTACAACCATTGACCGCAATGTCGTATACAAGGTTACTCACACAGCGAGAAATCAATTACCCCGGTTATTGTCAGTAGCCTTAGTCAGGTCACTTCGCTAATTATGCATCTCATAAGGTCCGAATAAAATGGCCATGGGTGGCTGTGGATTCAACCTAACATGGCGATTTCTACCATGAAGATATCGGGACGATGTCACTGTGCGCTATCGATGTCATGCTCGTAAAGCACATATCATGCATGTTGTTTACATACTACCCAGTGTTACCACGGCCAAGGTGATAGTACTTGATTTTGGAGAAAATTTTTGTCTATATAGTCCATGGTTGAATACATATTTATGAAGAGGGTTTTTTTCTTCATGCTCAGTGGTTTTAGAAAATGCTCATCCTTGACTGGCAACATCATTAGAAACATAAGAACAAGAACTGTCTTGAGGTACTTCATAATATTAAAAGTAAAAAACAAGTGACAAGTTGAGTGGAATTTTAACCCTCCGTAACCTTAATGCTGCGTTAAAGAAACTTGCACACATTTCCGCCATGAAACATAACTTTCTCTACATTTTGTAGGCATTCGTGACCACTTTGTTACCCAACAACACACGAGCAGCATGCTGGATAGGCTTGGCGTCAAGTATTAACGAACCAAATGAATATACTTGGCTCGACGGAACGGTTTCCAGGAACGGTGATGGAAATGACATAGGTTATACGTAAGTTATGATATCACGTGGCTTTGTTTGTTTGTTAAAAATATACTTTGTTTATTTGTTAACTGTTAGGGTTCGACGCGAATAAACAACTCTCATTTTCAATGTGAATAACACCTCTGCCTTTTAAGACTTAAAAATATAGGATATTCCAACCTATTTAGTCATATTAAAATATGACTAAATAGGTTGAATGTCCTATATTTTTGTTAAGTCAACGACAAAACGGCAAACACAGAATAGTAATACATGTCCCATAATAAACGTGTATCAACTTTGACTATAGATCCTGGAAACTAACAGCTACTAATTACACCTATTATTGCTCCATAAGAAGTTAGCCACATAGGAGATTAGAGCGTGAGATTTCGTTTGATAAAGAACCGTTTTTCGCTTTTCTTCTAACAGCAATTGGCAACCATGGGAACCTAACGGACCCGAAAACTGTGTAGAAATAACAACCAAGGGTTATCATCAGCACAACTACGTACGAGGTGGATGGAATGACGGAGCTTGTGACTTTGCTCCTTGCTACATTTGTGAAAGTTACGGTGAGGAATTACCATATAACGATGCAAATGTATATGTTAATGAATGGAGAGGGGTGTGCTGTTTGATGTATATAGAATTGGCTTCATTATTAACTAAATACAAACTATAGATGGCGCTATTTATCCTAAATCATATTCCTTAATTTACAAGGGGTAGGTGATCAATACTGCCTTTAAAACAGATGGAATAGGTGAAACAAGCAGCAAAGAAATTTTATAAACATATTTCATCAAAAAATTAAATAAATTGGTTGTATTAAAAGCTTGAAAGAGTACTTTTCAGTAACTAAATAGCGCCACCAATTTTGTCATAAATAGATACATTTATATCCGAAAAGCTTTAAAAAATGCTGTAAAAGAGAATAATTTTGTAAAAGAGGGGAAATTTAAAGTTGAAAATGACTGAAAAGCATCTGCATATATTAGCATGATATCACTTTTAGCTGTTTAAGCCTAAAATTTGGTTGTATATGATGTTTGGTTTGAAAAACTAATAAAAGATCACATCAAACAGCCGTGTGCAAGGTTGGGGTGGACAGGAGGGGTGTGTGTGTTTTTACGTGCGCGAGGGTTGGGGTGGGGTATCTGTGTAGGTGAATACATTTTCCGCCGTGGGTTGGTTTGTATCAAATTTGTAAAATTTCATTTTTAATATTTGTAACTCTGAACATTGAACGTTTGAAACTATACCACAATGTTTTCTTTTGCAATATTTATCTACCTCCTTCATGCAGCGACATGTGGACGACCTATTTTCCTCGCCAGCTTATCAAACATGACATCGCCTGTGTACCCATTTAAATCTATTGGGTACCCAAATCCATACCCACCCGATCTTGATTGCCAGTGGGTAATATTCGCCGACAATGACGAAATATTAATCGTCGCTCGAGTGAAATTCTTTGATTTGGAAAAAGGATTTGATACATTGACTGTTGGTAACGGTCCAGTGGTAAGAGTGGATACAATAGCAGAACTGACTGGTGTGTTGAAAGTACGAGCGATTACTTCACACACCGTCGACATCCCTATATCTTCGTGTTAAAAATTGCCGTGGTAGTACGATAAATCATCACGTTTTTCAACAACTACGCATGGTGATTTTGAGCTATTTTGTTTGAGATAGGCCGTGCGACTCAGGCTATGCATACAATTTGAGATTTTGAGAGCCGGCCACACTGTTTCTATTCTATGTTTTACGATTTTCGCATGATCAGTATATATGGCTGGCCGTAACCGCCACATCGTGGAGCTGCTACGCGTAGCTTACTTTTCGCTTCGCGGAGCTAAATTGACCAATCATGTTAGATCTTTTCATTACGCGGAGCCAGTTGATGCATCATCGTTCCAGAGAGAAAAACTCTTGCCAAAATTAATGTTTACTATGTGGATTTTAAATGAATCGAATGTAAATAAACCACAAACAGTTGTACAGGATCAATACCATTGTTTGATTAGTGTATAGTCAATGTTACCTTGCATGCATGTGCCATGTGTGTGGCGTGTTTGTTTGTTTGTCTACTGTGTCAGGCCAGGATCACTGACACCCACGGTACTGATACTGTCATACTATCACGGTGATCATATTGTTGAATGTTGTTGACTTTAAAATAATCATGATGCAGTCATGTCTACAGTAGAATTCACCACGACCTTTGAAGGACTTAAACCCCATTAAAAGCTATTAAACCAAGATAACACTCAATGAAAACAGCTCAACTATGTTACATCAGATCTTCTCTGGTTAAATACACACTGCACTTGTGTCTGTTTTACCTGTGCAATGAACAATGAGCTGGTATTATAGTTTCAGTTGGGTGAATGATTATAAAGCGAACGCAAGGTAACAATACTGTCTGGGCTTTTGTTTACGAAATGAGACAATAGTCTGCTTATTGTTAACCAGCGTTCTTGAAAATGAGAAGCATAATGGTTTGCAGACTTAACACGGTTTAGAAATAATTTGTTCATATTTTTTGGTGTTATCTGTCGTTTACATATCCTTCCTAAAACACAAAAGTACCAATATTTCCAAACACCTAAATTAGCTAAAATTTAGGAAATGTTACAAAACTATATTTTCTAGAATTTCAGAGAATACTTTAAATATTGACTGGTTATTTTTACACAGTGACGTCATATAGGCAATGGCATAATACTTCTAACATACACTAGGTCACGCGTCAATGGTGAGCGCACTGAGTATTGTGTATAGGAAAACGGGCAGTACCGTAACTACAGTATGTATGGCCTACTACTAGTATATAAAGTAAATCCGAACTGGTTTGCTGAAGGTCGAATTCCGCAGGCCACGCCGCGCAAGATGTACAAATCAGCCTGAATTGTGTGCATGGTTTACCACCACTCTGCCTAGCTATATAGTTGTGTACAATACTGTATGAGTTTCTTGTGAGTGCATGTCCATCTTAATAATAAGTCGGTTCGTACTTTTCATAAATTACTTTTTGAATCATAACTATCGTGACCGAGGATATCTTGCAACTACGTGAAGCTCGTCTGGCAAATTCTTAATGACTAAATTCGCTTCACGTAATGAGTAAGTCGTACTTGATTGGTCAGTTTTACCTCCGAGTAATGAAAAACTCTAACATGATTGGTCAATTTGGCTCCACGGAACAAAAAAGTCAGCTACGCGTAGCAGCTCCACGTTGTGGCGGTTGCGGCCTACTATATCAGTATCCCATATGATATTTCTATTGTAAGAAAATTTTATTTGTTGTCACGTAAATCACAGGTTTCGTTTAAATGTACTAACTGGAAATTAAATGTACTAATTAGTGAGGACCGGTATTTTGCTGTGGATATGTTTAACTGCAATTTGCGGGTAAAAATTTGAAATCCTGGGTAAAAATTTTGATAATATTCAACTCTTTGAGAAAATTATTTTATAAAGGAATGCTGGTAAAGCCAGGTGCAATACAATGTACATTATTGACACACTATCACGCTCTTTGTCTTCGTCAATAATAGAATAATCGATTTCAATCGAATTGAATGCATGAGTTTGTAGTTGACTACTGAGCGACCTAAGCGATCGATTGCTAGCCAATCAGATAGAACTCCTTTTCTTGCGTTCAGTGAAATACCACTCGCCTGTCGCTCACTACCACTCGCCCGTCGCTCACCAACGGAGTATTAAATTTATATTTATCGTATAGGACGTCGACGGTGTGCTTCATCAATGTCCAGCATGTGGTTTGTGTTGAAGACCGATAGCACGGGTAATAATTTGGGATATCGACTTGAATTGGAACAGCGGCGAGTTTCTGCTGCTGGAGGTAGGTAATGTAATGTAATGGATTGTTTTTACTGGAGCTAGCAGTGTAGCATACTTCTGGGAAGAGTATAGCAGGTGCATATATATTTAAATAGAACGTGTCATAGGTTGCGTCTTGTAAGAAAGGGGTAAAAAAGAGAGGGAGAGAGAGAGAGAGAGAGAGAGGACATTGGAAGTAGACGGGGAGTTGCAGTTGCGGTAGCCAAGGGAGTGCGACAGCTCCCCCGTAATGGGACATATTGTCTCCCTGCTTGATAGTCCAACCTTTGGGATGCTGGCCGCTGCTCTGAAGCGACTTGGAGTTAAAAGTGGCCACCCCCTTGTTCTGAAGCGACTTGGATGAGCCAGCGCTAAATTAAATATTCTAACGATAGTAAGCCTATAGTATTGGATAAAGGCCAAATTAATAAAGTTAACATTAGCTTTTTCAATGTCATATTTTCATTTTAAACACTATGGGCACACTTCAAACAAGTGAAATATGCAATATTATAATATATAATTAAAATGATGTATAGATATGGTTTCACACCTCATTGACCATGAGCACTGATAGTGGAACGAGTACATTGGGAACAATTGGAGCCGGCGCTATACCATACATGTATTATCTTTTTGGTCTATCATGTCTATCGCGAGAGTGTCTCGCCTTAATGTTTCAGTAAACGTGATCCGGGCATTTGTGCCTCAGATTTCGTTGAAAAAAAAACCCCAATAACCAAAGTGTTTTTTTCAGGTGTATGTAAAGCGGATGAATACTATTGCGGATCTGGATTTTGTGTGACGTTGGGAGCAAGATGTGACGGCTTTGTAGACTGTTATGTGAACCAGAAAGACGAACGACGATGTGGTTTGTTGAACAAAATTGCACATTTCCCCCAATGAGTTAGCCCTAGAACTCTGGCCATAGTATCCGTTTTTACTTCCACTAGGGCCAGAGGCACTTACATTGAAAAAATTGTTGGAGATGCTTGGACGATCCAGTACAAAAAACCAATGCTTGATCGAACCAATACAAATGTGTGCCAGGTCACTAATTAACATGATAAAACCCACTTGAGAACACACAATCGTCGGTCATTTCTAAAGATGCATTTATACGCAATCGCTTTTGCAGAAATCTGAATCGCACGCATGATCAGTGTACTAAATCGCCGTCGTATTTGCCTGCTGAGCATGCGCATGAATCGCTGTTTTTCAAAAGCGACACGTAGGGCTATATTGACACCCTCTGTCGGTCAACGTTCTCTAGAATTGCACACATCTTGTGCAGTTAATAACGACAATGATTCAGTCTGATGATGAGTAACCCATGGGTATAAACACAGCTTTACACAATGACTAATATACATAGGCACAAAAGACCGTGTTCATGTACCGTTACTCAGCCAAACACGGCAGAGTAGATCCCGGATCTTCGGTACATGTTCCTATCTCGTCAACGTTATACCTTTCCAACAAGGAAAGAGATACGAAAAGCGAACGTCTACAAGGAGTTGCCAACCTATTTGCGTGTGGCTCTTTATAATTTTGTTAGTTTCTTACTAGTCACGGACTGTGATGTGTACAACAAATCTTTGATGTTTACCCGCCTCGTATGCAATGATTGAAATACTTTTTGCATTCTATATTCAAACGGACATTATTATGATCAATTTATTCATTAAGAATATCATGTTCTAAATATCATTTCAATAGAGATCGATCCAATTTGAAGTCAGGAAACCGAGACCTTTAACTCAGTAAAAAATATCATTTCAATAGAAGTCAGGAAAACGAGCCCCTACTCTCAGTAAAAAGCACAATATTGAAATTATGTTGCATTCAATTTATATTGCACTATAGTGTCGTACTATTACGCTATGTTTTAGATTTGAGAAGGATGTCGGTATTTACATCCGCTGTTTTACACGTTATTTTCACCCTTTTATGACCGTCTAAAATTCCCTTTGTGAACCTATAGGTGATAACCACTTACTTCTCACTCTATTGCAATACTTCAGGTTTCTCGATGTGCACTGAAAAAAGTGAAATTTCTTGGCTCTTTCTTGCGAGTCAGTTGGAGAGTTCCATACCCACGTTGTCCTGTCAAAATTGATCATGGTTGACCCGGTATGACCTGTGTCATCTTGCAAAGGATATGGTTCATTCCATTATTTCTTGAGGGAAATTCTAGGAAATTCCACCCGCGTCACCAGGCGGTGATGGAAGCGATATCGCTAATTTTGAGGTCGCCATTGGATTAACACATATTCATGAAATCTTCATAAACAATTCTAAATTTGTTATGTGGTGTCAAAGCAAAATTATCTTACTCTAAAACCGTCGGGGTACGACCGTGTACCACACTGCAAGTATGTTAATTTTCCATTTGTAATTGCTAACCGTGTATTCTGTCGGTCCGTGTCACGTCACTTCCGGTTGATGATGTTCGAGTGAAAACAAGTCCCTGATTCGATTTTTGTTGATGATTTCTGTCATTGGTGTTATGTAAATTTCGATCGCAAATATTCAGTGGAATCAAACAACCATTTCTAAGTCTTCAGAGTGAAAGAAACTTACTTGATTTACCGTTTATATACTGACAAACTTACGGGCAAACTTAAAATTAAATTCCATGGTCGAGTGTCGTTTTTTCCTAAATTGAATGTCACTCCAGCAACATCGCTATGTAGCCTCCTTCACAGCCGGTTTCTGTTGTTCACAACAAACCGTGAGCCGCATGCAGTTTGGGCCCGAGACTAGAGATAGCCCGGATGTCCGACCGACAGAATTTTGAACGGGCTGTCAGCCATGTATATTCGCCAGCCTCGTACGTCACGTGCTGCGCTTCCTATGCCGCCTGATGAAATGGTCAGCACGTCCATCAATGTGATAGAAAACACCCCTATTTGAGAAATGGATGATCAATATGCATTACGTATGAGGTCAACTCAATCAATTAACCTTTAGGGTCAGCCATTTTGCATTTAAAAATAAACAGGCAAGACACGACGAGATTGTGCTCAAGACGTGACTACAAATTGGTTTTTTTAACGAATGCAGAACGGCTTTTTACGTCGATTGCACACCCAAACCTTGTACTGTATACAAGCAACAATTTGGAGAGCTCATATATGCAGGTGAGACAAATTAAACTCAAAAGTGACATCAATAACACCATGCCCAAACGCAGTAGGAACACTTCAGTCGATTTTATAGTATGTATAATCGACTGAATATTCGGTCTAATTGCACTATATGTTGGGTTAACCGAATGTTATATGAACATTGCAGCTTACGTCCACTGCCCTGGGTCGTATCTGTGTGACGAAGTACCTGATGTGAACATCTCAAAGTGTGTGACGATTGACGAAGTCTGTGATGGCCAGATAGGATGTCCTGGAGGAGACGATGAAACACGATGCGGTATGTAAACGTTATTTAGGGGATGTTTGACGATCCCTAGGGAGACGATAGATTTATTCGGAAATGAGATTATTTCGATTTTGACGTTTTTATTGTTTTCGACATAATAATGGATCGTTCAATGTGGATCTTTATATTTCGATCTGTTTAAATCCTGTTTAATTTGTGCGGCTTCATGTAAATCTAGATAGCTATTATTATACCACAAAGATTCGCCTAATGGCGCACTTGGGCTCCTTGTCCTTAGGGTAAATTTCATGTGCAAATAAAGAGCCCCCTCCTCTGAAATCCCAACAAGAAATAAGGTTCCATGCCCTTTTTTGCTGGTGGGAATTTTACGGGAGGGCACTTTTAGGTTGTGCCTAAAATTCCACCTATGTCATTAGAGAATGAATTTGGAGAAAACCTTCTGATAATTACAAACACTCGCTGAGCAGTAAGACCTTCCCTCTAAGCTTTTAATCCGATAAACTGATTATCTATTTGTTTTCTTGAATTGGAAGACATTCTTTGATGTATTACTGAGCTCAATCATCTGAAATTACTGGAGCGTGAGCCACCCAGGCTGGTGGCTCAGCATAGTATTTTATTAACAGAAGGTTTTCTCCAAATTCGTTTCCTAATGGTCAAGTGAGCCCATAGCGCCATTAGGCGAACGTTTACTGTATTAATGCCCTGGAAAGGAACGCTCAGAATGAAAGAGGTACATACCAATCTCATTTCTCTGCCACAGCTATAAACTGTTCGAGAAAAAAACTCGTCGTCATCAGATTCACCCCTTTATAGATGAACATATTATACCAGAGCAAGTAGTGTTTGACCAGGCAAGTCAACAACTGATCACGTTCTGCCATCGAAGATGGCTTTGCCAGAGGACAGATCATGACAGCACTGTTTGTTGATCTATCAGCAGCTTTATGATACGATCAACCAACGGCTTATGATACGGTCAACCACAGACGCCTAATCAGCAAGGTTATAGAGATGACTCAAGACTTTCACCTCATAGACTCCCTGCAACCATGCTCCAGAACCGCCGCTTCTATGTTGAATTGGCGCGTACAGAAAGGAGTATTCCATTTCAATCCTGTAAAACATATTCTATAAAAATGACCAACCCACTGACCCAGTAGCTAAGCGTTTCATATTATGCTGATGATCTATACATTACCCCGGGGGGGGGGGGGGGGGCACCCCAACTTTGGAGGTGACGCATATGTAGGGCTGTTAAGACCTCCTTTTTTTTACGAACACATGCTCTGTCACCCAAAGACCCCTATTTTTCCATTTGATCTGTCACTCCAAGACCCTTATAAGTGCAATTTGAACAGCAACTTTCATTTATCACTGATTTTGTTACTTATTTTGAAAAAAAAAAAAAAGAAGAAATTTGAAGCCATTTAGAACTTAAAATTCGATTTTCGAAGTTTCTGTGGCGCTGTTTCGGCTCTCACCCAAAGATTCCATTTAAAAAAAGGTTATGTTCTCACCCAATGACCCACATTTTTTACATTTTGCTCTCACCGAATGCCAAAAATTATGCTCTCACCCAATGACCCCATATTTTTTACATTTTGCTCTCACCGAATGCCCCTTAGTGCGAAAGTGCTAGCCCTACACCTATATCCATTTCATATTGAAGTGCCCCCCGGAACATTACCTCACCAGGTCGTGTTCGGTCATTGTTGGACATAGCCCTCTTAATGATCCTGTCAGTTTTGTTTATTTCTTGCATTTATTGTCCATGTAGGTCCCATGTAGGCAGTAATGCCATCACACCACCTCCACTTCTGTCTTCCTCTTCATCTTTTCCTTGTTCTTTGTTGCCATTCTCTAAGTCGTTTAGTCCATATGTGACTGGACGCGGCGAATCAGCCGTAAAGTCGGCCCCGGTCAATTTTGTTTTATTTCGTGTTTAGAAAATATATACCATAAGCTTTAAAATGGTATATCATTTGACTTCAAACGATATCCAAAAGCGGGGTTATGATTTGTTGAACTCTGTTCCTTCGACAAAATTGTATTTTTATCGGTTCTACATGTGTCTCTTTTTCTACATTTCTGGTAATAAATATCCAACAGTCATAATTGGCGGTCATTTCAAATCATCCCCAAGTCAACGAGGTTCAGAAATATCCTCTCATTGTTCATTGTTGATTATACATACCTAGACAAAATACAATGCTTTGTTATCTACCACTTGAACAGGATTTAGCCAAAGCAAACAAAGACAAGAACTATTCTATAGAAATAGGTAGAAGCTTATTATCCTCTTCAGCAGTAGTATTATTGATTGATTTAAACAGCGTTTGATAAGATACCTGTCGCAACGAATTGATACACCTATGAATACGACCTTCACATACATTTTACACTTTAACTCAGAATACAATTTGCCGAGTTTACGGCTGATTCGCCGCGTCCACTCACATATTATGTTATCTTCTCTTCGTGCAAAGTGACCTGCCCATCTCCATTTTGCTTCTTTGAGTTTCACCATAATGTCTGTAAATTGAATTAAAGTTTTAACTTAAAAACTCAACTATTTTTCGCTCACCTGGAACGTTTTCACTAGTCCGCCTAGCGTCTTCAGCAGATGTTGATGCTGTTGATATCTTGTCTACAATCGGGATATCTCTCACTGATGACGTCATATGATTGACAGAATGACGTCATAGGATGTTACGATGTAGCGCCGCCCCCCCCGGCATCAGCAGGTTATCCCAAATATATAGGATCTATTTCTAGTCCTTGGTCACGATTTAGTCTCGGTTTTTGAGTCCTTATCTGTATGGCTTCAAGAACTCTCCGGGTAAATTCTTTTTGCTCCCGTTCAAGCACCTTGATGTTTTCCCAATCAATCTGATGACCTTTAGATCTTACTACATGTTCTCTGACCGCTAATTTAGAGCTGCCAGCAGTAGACTTGTGTTCACTAAGCCTTTTCTCAAGCTTCCTGGCAGACTCGCCGATATACCTCGCGTCACAATCAGCACAGTCAATTGATACACAATCCCAGATTGTTTAACGGGTTCTGTCTTGTCTTTAGGGGCTACAAGCGCATTCCTCAGTGTATTTTGAGGTTTGAAGGTGGTTGAAACACCCGCAGTCCTGAACTGTCTGCGTAGGTTCTCAGACCTTCTATGTAAGGTAGGGTGACACATCCTTTGTTAGCTGTTTCTGTGTCTCGCTTCTGAGAAGAACTGTCTTTTTCTTTGGGCTGACCACGAAAGAAAGTCCAGTCTTGGTAACCGCAGTTCTTCAGCGCGTTCTTCACATGAGCTATCTCCTCTGCTTTATCTGCCGGGTCTGTGACGACGGTTTCCGCACGGTGGAGTAGCGTTCTAACGACACTGAGCTTATGCTCCAGTGGATGATGAGAGGAAAAGTTCCAATATTGCTCTGTGTGGGTAAGTTTTCTATAAACCTTGACTTTAAAGAGTTCCGTCCGGCTGGCGACAAACCAAAGTGTCAATGAAAGGAAGTTTACCGCCTTCCTCTTCCTCCCGCGTAAATTTGATGTTAGGATCAATGTTATTGATAATTATGATCGGTAAATTCCTCGATATGCACAGTTTCTATGACCACGAAGGTATCATCCACATATCTCTTCCAAACACGCGGCGGGGGGGGGCAGATGTTAGTGCCTGGCTTTCGAAATATTCCATTTACGCATCAGCGGAAAGCGGACTGCAAGAACTTCCCATGGCACATCCATAGCGCTGAAGATAAAAGGTCTCACGAAACACGCAATACGAAGTGTCAAGACAAAAGCATAGACAGTCAAGCACTTGCTCAGGCTCAAGATTTTCAGCCTCGCCTTTCTTCCAGCTGGTATCACTCCTTAAAAGTTCACCGACGACTTCAAGTGTCTTGTCAACAGGGATGGAAGTGAAAAGCGCTGACACATCAAATATACTATTTTCCACAAACGATTGAGTGTTGGTAATATGGTGATCAGTGTTGCCAATGAGAGGAGAGATGATCCCAGACACAAACCGCGCAAGTTCTTAAGTGACCGATCCGATGCTGGAAATGATCGGTCTAAGCGGGGCACCGGCTTTATGGATTTTAATTAAACCATACAATTTTGGTACATCACACACGGTGGGATACGACTTCCAATAAATTCTAGAGTCAATGGCACCTTTCTTTGATATTTGTGTGTAGGGTCTTTCTTTAGCTTTTTATAAACATTCTCATATTGCAGAAGAGCATTAGCTTTCTCCTCATACACTGTTGCGTCAATAACACAAGTGGCCCTGCCTTTGTCACCAGGCACAATAATAATATCAGTGTCATTTTAAGCTTATCTAGAGCAACCCTCGTTTCATCTTTTCTGTTTCTGTTTCGGTTTCAGTTTTCGGTTTCGGATCTCATTGTTATTTTGAAGTGTTAGCTTGGTACGTGTAAACAATCCTTTTATTCTAGTCTTTTGTTGACTACAGAAAAGTTGAACGAAGATAACTTCTGTTTCGGTTTCGGGAGTTATGTTAATTTCTGACCTGAAAAACGTGAGATGAGAGGGTTGATGCTAATCTAGACAAAAGAAGTGTCTAAATTTTACGGTCGTAAATTCGCGATAAATTGTACGGCTTCAATTGACTTGCGTTGGGTGTATAGGTACTTCAGCCTAGGCGGGAGTGGCTCGTGAAAATAGCCCAGCGTAGAAATATACATTAATCGCTAGTAATCAGTGTTGCCAAGAATTACGTATAGGGGGGCCTACTTGTTCGCGCAATCGCGCAAAAATCGGTCATATGATTATGTAGAGATGAAACGGGGAATTATTTTCGTCCCAAATACACCTTAAAATTTCATATGGAAAACTTTGGTGCATCTGCTCACGCCACTTTCAAAAGGTCTTTTTAACACAGGAAATTCCAGTAAAATTTCGACTCTTCTACCTATCTTCAACCACTACAGGAAAATGACAAATGTTTTTAAATATCTTCGCTCAGTATTAAAAACTTTACTATATCTACTTTCAAATAATATAATTGTAAATCCATTAAGTTTTGGGAAAAGGTGGCACTTTTTATTTAGAAAGTTGTACGTTTTTCAATATTCAATGGGAAGTGAGACGTTTTTCTTTCTTTTTCATGTTTTTTGAGCAAATTATTTGATAAATAATTTCATAACATTTCACTGGAACATGCTAATATTTTTCTTCGCGTTGCAATAAACACTTGAGAGAGTTATCTTACTTATGATATAAAATTCATGTTTATTAGTGGATAGCAAATGGTGGCACTTTTTGATCAAAAATAATAATAAATATCACCAAAACTCATTTTTTCAATGTGCACGGGGATTTTTAACAATGGAAATCAATCATTTATTTATTTATTTATTTATTTATAACATTTGGCACAAGGCCAGGCAGCACAATGGGATTTTCCCATGCTTGCCTAATACAAGGTCATGCAGTAAAATAATCTTGCTCTTCATGCTACCACTTTTCTGCTCATATTGTGGCCAAACTTTTTCATATGGTAATATGCAACACCAAAGAAGTGCGTTGAAGTGAAACTAATTGGATTTCTTTCATTGGAATTGGTAATCTGATCATTGCTTCAGGCAAAATTACCAGACTATCTATTTTAAATGTATATTATTTGTCATTTATTGACCAGGTTAAGGGCTGGGGTATGAACGTTTGGACAGTATTTATTTTGGGACATTAGAGCACATCAGACATATCGAATCGCATTCTGAATACGAAGAATGTCATTCTGATATCAAATAATTTTGATTTTTGAAATTCGCAATTTAATACACATTTTATGGCAAATCATTAAAATTGATATTTTGATATTTAACAGTACTCGAAGTAAACTTTATAAATCTGATGATTTATACTTAAAGTGTATGTAGGTGGGATGAAAAGCCGACGATCAATTGAAAATTTTGACCTTTCGTATTGAAGATATGGATTTTTTTCCCAAAACACCAAAATAAAATTAGGTCTTTTGGGAAAAAATCCATATCTTCAATATGAAAGGTCAAAATTTTCAATTGACCGTCGGCTTTTCCTCCCAGCTACATACACTTAAAGAATATATCATTAGATTTATATAATTTACTTCGAGGACTGTTATATATCAAAAATTTGAAAAATATCAAATTTTTATCATTTGTCATAAAATTTGTATTATATTGTGATTTTCAAAAAATAAAAATTATTTGATATCAGAAAGACATGCTTCGTATTCAGAATGCAATTCGATAGGTCTGAGGTGCTCTCATGTCCCACAAAAAATACTGTCGAAACGCAATAAACGCTTATTCGAGATCCCTTAAACATGTTAAAGATGGCAAATTGCGAAGTAAGGGGAAATGAGAGAGTGGGGATGATGAGACGAGGAGATGATCGGCTGGAGGGGTGGAGGGGAGGAGAGAGAGAGGAGAGGAGAGGAGGGAGAGAGGGAGGAGAGGAGGAGAGGAGAGGAGGAGAGGAGAGAGGAGAGGAGGAGGAGAGGAGAGGAGAGGAGAGAGAGGAGAGAGAGAGAGGAGAGAGAGAGGAGAGGAGAGGAGAGGAGAGAGAGAGGAGAGAGAGGAGAGGAGAGAGGAGAGAGGAGAGGGGAGAGGAGAGAGGAGAGGAGAGAAGAGAGGAGAGGAGAGAGGAGAGAGAGGAGAGGAGAGGAGAGGAGAGGAGAGGAGAGGAGGAGAGAGAGAGGAGAGGAGTGGAAAAGAGAGGAGACGAGGGCGAGTAGAGGAGGGGAGGGGATACTTGAGATTGACATACTGAACAAGTGAGAGCGTGAGGGGTGGGACAGGGGGAGGGGGAGATGGAAAGACTAGAAACAGAGGAACATGAGCGGATAAATAAGTTGCCAGGGAGGGAGAGGGAGACTGATTCGGGGGGCTAAATAGGGAGAGCCACATTGATACGAAAAAGTCAAGAGGTAATGGCGACACTGCCGCCTTGTACAAGTCCGTTAAAGCAAGGATTTATTGGGGGGGGCAACCAGCTAAAAAGTGGACCTTTTGTGATTTAAGGGCTGATTTTAAACGTTTTTACAGAAAAAGGTCGACCTTTTCATTCGGATTGGCATTTTGTGAATCAGTTTACCAACATCAAAGGCCTATCGGTATTATTAAAGTGACAAAACAGCAATTTTGTCGTGCAATGACAGAGTTGCGCAAATACGTAGCGCAAATACGTCAGTATGTGAAACGGCAAATTCTTCAAATTGCATACGATATACTGGGCTTGCGCAGTATAGGTGATCGGCAAATACGTCGTTATGTGATGCAGACAGTTTTTGCAGACAAGGTTTTGTAAATAATTAATATCTTACTAATTAAGCCACTTTGAGGCATGGTTTTTGGTGAATATATAGAGTAACAAACTAATTACTAATTTTCTCAAAAATGTTAAAAATTTCGAATACGTCAGTATGTGATACGGCCGACGACGTATGTCATCAGATCTAATATGACTCAGAATTGATGTGAAGATCCACTAACCAGTTATCTGATTACTAGAAATTAAACCAAATACATGGCTAGTAGATCTTCCATCTGAGACGGGGAAAGACTCAAACAGAAACAAACGGAGAGCAAAATATAACTTCACAAATAAACTTTAATTACTCATCAACCAAGTGGTCACAACATAATATAGCTGAGTAAATATTCTTAGCTCCATTCCCGGCTATGGCTGGCTGACAACTGCCACGAATAATAGGCCGGGGTAATTGAGGAGACGGAGCCGCGGAGCGATATATATTTAAATTAGCTATGGAAAGCAAATAGCGTCATAACACACGCCCTGCCTTTCTTGAATTGGCGCCTGACAATTCTAATTTAATAATATAACTTTAAAATAGCGATTTGAATTGATTTCAACATATGATTTAAAAATAATTATATCTTTTTAACACAAACTTTTACATCAGACATAACATTCCATCAAGTAACTGCATGATTAATAATTAACTGCATCTTTTAATCTGAAACATTTAACTCCAAAACACGATTGGATGGGATGAAAATTATTATTATTATTTTTTAAACAACATCTTTTAAAACTCGTACAGCAGACAAGGAAAAGGGGAATAGGGGATGACAAACTAACACAATTCTGAAAGACATCGACCAAGACCTTGCACAATCCCCAAACTGGGCATTTACAATGTCAAGTTCCATGTGTTTCAGAAAGTGCGAAGATCTTACTCTACACCTTAAACTACACCTTAAAATTAACCCTAGAGTTCATAATCTTGAATCGCTGAATCCCTGGCCAGTAGATCCACCGCTGTCGACTTGAACCCATTCGCTGCACTGTACTTGACGCTGATCTTGACGTTGAACTTGACACTTGCGTGATGAACTTGACACTTAATTTGTCGGTGTGATTCAGATCATGTTTTCCATAAAATTTTAAACATGACGTAACAAGAATTGCTTTTGCAATTAGACGATAACTGATGACGGATGTCAATATAAATAACTGAAGAATTAATTTCTTCATATAACTGCAGTTTTCAATGCACCAACATTGTGAAATAAGACGCAGTTCCTCCCGTAGATACAGTACTTGACGAACACGACGAAACAATTCCACACGACGAAATTGCACTTAGACATTCAGATCTGAAGACACATAGCTGGATAATATTTGATTCAGAATATAACGGGCTTACATGAAAATCGTATGCAAAGTTTACGTACTACTTTGCATGAAATGAATGTCATGTATCAGGTCACAGTTAATTAACCCGTATAATATTTCTTTATTTCTGAATCAAATCTTATTCTGGAATCACACAAATATTGTACTGACGAAAATTCACAATCATTTCAGAATCACACATATTGCATACCAACTGGAACAAAATTCTTCTGTGTCAAGTTCAAATCCAAATTGCACCCCCCCACGAAAATGACCGAAGAACTCCATAATCCATTCAGCACGACTCGAATTCTCTGAAATATAAACTCAAGCAAAATACACAGTACAAGTATAACACATACATACTATCTAATTTAGCATATTTCTTAATTCCATAATCATAATAATACCGTATACCATGTACAATATAACATGATTTATACAGTATAACATCATAACATAACACACGCTGCCTTTCTTAAATTCTTCACAATTTTGAAAAAATAATACAGCCGAAATTCCATAAACACGCAATTTTCAATTCAAAAATTCATAATTGAAATTACAATCTGCTTTATTCTCCACATAATTTGGAAAATGAATACATCCAAAATTCCATAAATACACAGTTTTCAAAAATTCATAAATTACAATCTGCTCTATGCACAACATTAGTATTACAAAATTTAATTGCAACACATTCATCTGCTTTTGCCAGATATCTTCACAGGATTACTTTTCAAAAAGTCCAAAGCAGCTCGGTTTAAATTATCAGCAGGCTCCCAAGTATTTCTAGAACTTGGGAAATCACGTCACTTGATAAGATACTGAAGCTTGTTGTCCCTGTACCTACCACGTAAAATCTTCTCTACTTCATACTCACTACTTGTGGTAACAGGATCAGGAGTCAAAGGTAGACCCGGTATTAAAGATGTGCGCTTATCCAATTCTTGGGATGCCATAAGTGGGGCAAACGAGTCATCTGGACAATCAGCATCTACAACATCTTCTAGAGGATCCCTTTGCACAAAATCTTTGGGCATGACATGATTTTCTGGTCTGGCATATTGATCATAGGCAAACTTCATTCGATTAACATGCACTGGGGCTGACATCAACTTATTGTTTGTCAGATTTCGAACACGGAAATTCACGGGCCCCGTTTGCTCTACGAGTAAGTATGGTCCTGACCAAAATTTCATGAGCTTCTTGGACAAGCCTGGTTGAGTGGCTGGAATATATAACCAACTTATTGTTTGTCAGATTTCGAACACGGAAATTCACGGGCCCCGTTTGCTCTACGAGTAAGTATGGTCCTGACCAAAATTTCATGAGCTTCTTGGACAAGCCTGGTTGAGTGGCTGGAATATATAACCAAATTGTATCACCCACCTGAAACTGTACATCAAATGTTCATCATAACGGTCTTTCATGCTAGCTTGATTAAGTTCAAGATGTTGCTTAGATATTGCACGGAACACTTCTAATTGAGATACCAAATGATGGATATGTTCTCTCACTGTCTTCTCTGGGGATTCACTCTTAGCCATCAATGTCACATTAGTCTTGCTTCCCTGCCATATAATAAAAAGAAAGGGCTAAATCCTACAGAATTGTCTGCTGGTGTAGACCTATATGCAAATTGAATGGCTGGAATATACTCATCCCAGTTTGTCTGATACTCATTAGCATAGTGTGACAAGGTATCTAAGATAACAGAGTTAAAACGTTCCTGAATAGCATTACACTGCGGATGATAACTACTTGTATTCAACTTTGATGTACGCATAATCCTACACACTTCAAGCACCAGTTTACTGAGGAAATTTGTACCTCGATCACTAAGCATATATTGCGGACAACCATGTTGACATATAATATGATCAAAGAATGCTCTAGCTACTGTGGCTGCATCAATAGTCTTAATTGGAACTAAGATAGGCCATCTGGTACAGTGATCTGTAAAACACAATACATACCGATTACCATTGGTTGTAATAGGTAGAGGACCCAAGATATCCACACTTACACGTTCAAATGCACTGGGGACCTTCATGGTCATCATGGGAGCTCTAACTTTGTGTCTATGTGTTTTTCTGTGAGCACAAGATATACACGATCTTACCCAATTGTCAACATCTCTATACATACGTTTCCAGAAATATCTTTGGCGGATTTTGTGATATGTTCTCTGAAAACCAAAATGAGCTGCTAAAACATTATCATGACAGTTGTTAAGTATGATATCAATCATGGTTACAGGTACATAAAATTGTACAGTATTTCTTTCTGGCATGTGACGTTTGGCGGGTGTGTGCCATATATGATACAAAATACCTTCATGGACATAGTATTGATCTGACTGCAATAAAATATCACGTGCTTGTCTTTGATTATCAGGCAATATGTCTTCATCCAAAAATCTTATCATGGGACCAGCAAAAGGATCAGCTAATTGAGCATCTTTGAAATGGTCCACATTAACATCAGTTGGTAAGGAAGGAACTTTTTGAATATCTACATACTTTTTGTCTCCATCCAGTCGTCTATTCCTCTGAAATCTCAGATTTCGAACAGTATTCACTTCTGGATCTGGCTTTGTCTCTGAAGCAGGAGAATCATTGATAACATCATCAGTCATTGTCTCCAAGCCACATTCTGTCCAGTTTGGATCTGTTGCTGAGGAAGTAGGGGAGTCAACATGATATGAGTTACATGAATTACAAGATTCTGACACTTGAGTTGGTATTCTACTTAGTGCATCTGCATTACCATTCTTACATCCTCTTTTATGGACTACTTCATTTAGTATATGATTGTAACTTCAGTACCCATCTTGCGAGGCGACCTGTTGTACGCTTTTGACCAAACAACCATTTCAATGCACAGTGATCAGTCTGAATTATGAACTTTACAGTATGTTGAAGGTATGGGGAATATTTCTTAATCCCTTCAACTACAGCCAAAGCTTCAAGTTCAGTAGTTGTATACGTCTTTTCGGAATCATGCAAAGCTCTTCCTCCATAACAAATTACCTTCTCTTCACCATCATGTACCTGTGCTAAAATGAAACCAAGACCTCTTATACTGGCGTCTGTTTGCAACATAAATTGAGTACCATCAAAACGAGGGTAGGCAAGAATTGGAGGTTCTACTAGCTTTTGTTTCAAGATTTCAAACGCTTCTGCACACTCTTTTGACCAAACAAATTGAACATCTTTCCGAGTGAGATATGTTAAAGGTGCGGCTATTTTACTGTAACCTCTAATGTACCTATAATAGCCTACAAAACCTAGAAATGACCTTACTTCCGATACCTTCGTTGGAACTGGATACTCTTGGACTACTTTGGTTTTCTCTGGATCAGTAGCTATCCCATCTTTACTTACAATGTGTCCCAAATAACGTACCTGTTCTTGAGCAAAAGTACACTTTTTAGGCTTGAGCTTCAAATTGGCTTCTCTCAACCTCTGAAACACTTGTCTCAAATGATCTACATGTTCATTAAAAGAATTGGAAAGCACTATTACATCATCAAGATATATTAATACAAATTTCCAATTTAAACCTCTGAACACTTCTTGCATAACTCTTTGAAACGTGGCTGGAGAATTTGTACACCCCATTGGCATTACATTAAACTCATACAAACCATCTTGTGTAAGGAAAGCACTCTTTTGTTTTGAGCTTTCTTCAAGTCCAATTTGGTAATAACCTGACGCTAAATCTAGTGTGGAAAAATAATTTGGTGTTCCTGCGCCTAAGCTATCTAACGCATCATCTATGTGAGGTAGAGGAAAATTATTCTTTTCCACAATTTGGTTACATAATCTCATATCACAACAGAATCTTAGTGTACCATCAGGTTTAGGAATCATTACAACAGGAAAACTCCAACTACTGGTGGATTCTCTGATTAAACCATCTTCTAACATCTGATTGACCTGTTTACGTATTTCAGCTTGCACATGAGGAGGTTGTCTATAAGGCTGCGTTCACATAGAAGTATACTATTCGGGTATACGGTGCACGTTTTGCAGGTGCACGCGTATAGCTCAAATCGAGCAAGGCAATTTCATAGTACCGGGTCACATAAGGCTACGATCGCATAGAAGTATACTATTCGGGTATACGATGCACGTTTTGCAGGTGCACGCGTATAGCTAAAATCGAGCAAGGTAATTTCATAGTACCGGGTCACATAAGAGCTATTCGAAAAGGCCGTATACCTGCGTATGGTATAGTATAGTGGGTATCGTGCATGTTCGATTTTAGTGCAGCGTATACCGTCCTAATTTTAAAAACCTAAACCATATGTGGGTAAATTCATTTTTTTAATAGATGCACCATCTAATTCTGCACATTATGACACCTCATTGAATGCAATGTGACCTCAAGAAGTAAAGTTACAAGCATTTGATAAGACGAAGAAAATGAGTAAACTGACATACTCGCTATTTGCTATACGAAATACGCTCATTCGATCAGGCTGAGTTCACATAGTATGTCTCCTATATGAACTCAGCCTGATCGAATGAGCGTATTTCGTATAGCGAATACCGTATACCGTATACTTCTATGTGAACTCAGCCTAAGGACGACATTTGATTGGCGGATGATTACCAGTTCTTATGACATGCTCAATTTTCGTATATCTTCCTCTAGGACTATCTTTGGTTTGAAAAACGTCTACATACTCAGCTATAAGATCAGATAACATATCAGAATCGGTTTCAGTTAAATGAGAATCATTGAAATTGACCTGAGAAAGAACTTCACGTACCTTAGGATCTGGCGAATTCTGTGCCTTTACATGGACTGATGATACAGGTACTTCATCTACTACAGAGTCATCTATATCGGTAAAATGAATGATTTCACTGTTATTTACAAGTGTAAATGTACCAAGTTTTGTTCTAGGATACAACACAATTGGTTCATTGCTAGTGTTTAACACAAGTAATTGAGTACTACAACTAGATTTGTTAGCAATAGGTTGAACACTTGATACTGTATTGGCAATCAATACTCCTAAAGCAGTGACTCTCCGTCCTCCCTGACATAATCCTATTGTGCCTTTTGGAAGTTTATTCGATAACCTCGCACGCACCACTGATTGTGAATGAGACGGAATTTCTTGCCTTTCAATTACACGTAAATGACTTTTCTTAAACAACCGCAATTTCTGTGTGTTAAAATCTAATCTGGCCTTATGCTGTTTTAGGAATCTCTTTCCCAACATGATTTCCTGACTAAGATTTCGAGCAATATACATTGGCACGAGAAATTTGCACCTTCAATAAACAACGGAACAACAACAAAACCACTGATTTGCAACACAGATTTGTTAGCGGTACGGGCTTTTGTTAATCGCGGTCTTGACACTGCAATTTGGTGTGACAATTCTAAAGAATGCCAGTACTCATGATCGATTAGATTCATTGTACAACCAGTGTCAATTAAACAGTCAATGTTTTGGCTACCAATAGTGACAGAAATATAAACTTCTTCATCAAAATCTGTTTCAACGTTATCACTATCGCATTCAGACGCGGCAAAATTTGAATCAAATTTTCCATTGCGCGGAACTTGGGCTGAATTACACGGAGAATTACTGCTCTTGTTTACATTACAATCATTCGAAATAAATTTCTGTACAGTTTGTGCATGTATTACCTGTTCTTCAGTTGGATACAAAGTATGACTCCGATCACAAACATCTTCACACGGAGAGTAATTGTTCACAGGAGTTTGACAATTTAATCGTTCAGGTAAGATACCTATTTTCCCATCTGAATTTTCCTGAACTTGTTCTGAATCTACAGTTTGAATAGTATCAGATGGGTCAGTTAGTTTAAAGGACGCCCATCAATATGGAACCTTTCATAACAACGACGACGCATATGATTATATCGTCCACATCTATAGCATACAATGGGCGGCCTGAAATTTCTGGACTGGCCTGAGTTGAATGACCCATTTGCATTGTTATGTGCTTGATGAGGCGACTGATATTGATTACGATGAGTTCGTTCAACCCTTTCAGCGTCTCGAACATCTTTTTCCAAACTCTTGAATCTATCGTCCATACCATGGAATTTACCTTTAATACTCTGTATTACAGCCATTACATCGTTTATTGAAACTTCACCTTCGCCTTGACCTCCCGCACCTTCACCTGTGTCTAAATAGGCCTTGCCTAGGGCTAAGTGGCTTATTATAGGAGGAGCCATAATCACATTTACTTTTCACCATTAATATACACTGTATCAATACAAGAATATCACGCTGCAATATAATTCACAAAATGGCCGAAAACAGAAAACACGCAACAAAATTCTTCGCGCCACAATTCAACTTTGGCGGGAAATCACTAGAAGCGTATTTCACTTAATCTATCAAAAATATCACATAATATATATACAATGAATCAATCCAATATTGCTATAAATAATAATACCAAATTAACTTACCTGGGGGTTGGTTTTTCCCACCAGGGGGCAGCTGACAGCCAGTCACAGCTTGCTTGGTACCGGAAAAGATTGGATTCTGCACCATTTAATATGACTCAGAAATTGATGTGAAGATCCACTAACCAGTTATCTGATTACTAGAAATTAAACCAAATACATGGCTAGTAGATCTTCCATCTGAGACGGGGAAAGACTCAAACAGAAACAAACGGAGAGCAAAATATAACTTCACAAATAAACTTTAATTACTCATCAACCAAGTGGTCACAACATAATATAGCTGAGTAAATATTCTTAGCTCCATTCCCGGCTATGGCTGGCTGACAACTGCCACGAATAATAGGCCGGGGTAATTGAGGAGACGGAGCCGCGGAGCGATATATATTTAAATTAGCTATGGAAAGCAAATAGCGTCATAACAGATCTAAAGCTTAGTTCTGGCTTTGGGTGCATTTATAATGGCTGCGTTACTTTTTGTGAAGACTTTATACCAATTGTGCATAACCCAGAGTGGATTTAATATACTCATACTCATGAGATGTCGATACATTCTACATCCAAAACTTTTTGTGCAGATATTAAGAGATGTCCTGAGGAATGTAACTGTGCCTATCAAGGAAATAATCTGCAGATAGATTGTAGTGAAGGCTGGAGTATGGAGACTATAACAAATATGGCTCGAACGACCAATACGTTGTGAGTATAATGTGGAAGTTGATAAGCGCCGTTAGAATGTTTGGATGCCTCTCAAAATAAGTGTACTAAAACTAAATTTGCGATCAATGGTTATTAAATGCAAGCATTGTGGCATGTAAAAACCGCCATAATCTAGCGCTGATTCCAAATCAATACAATTTACTGCTACTTTTAAATTCGGTTTTTTTCCCCTTTAACGGAGGATTTCGTGATCTTAGCATCCTCTTTTTATGACATTTGTCAGTAAATATCCACGAGAAAAGCTTATTCCCAAAATTTCAGTTGATTCCAATTTTGCTTTTGCGAGTTATGCATGATTATGTGTATTACACTGCTCCATAGACCACTGTTGTAATTTCGTTCTGGTATACTAGAACGAAATTCAAATTTGACGATATTTTTGCTAAACGAATTAATATGCAAGAAATTTTGGAACATAAACATGTAGCCAGAGGTTTCCAGTGGTATAAAAATCTCAACTTTTTTTGAGAAAAGTGGGGGGATGAGGCTGTGGATCACGAAATGCCCTTTTAAAACATACTGCTGCGATGTTAATATTGATATAATATTGGATGGCTGAGCATGATACCATAACATATCGGATGAGTCATAAAAATATCGGACGAGCCAACGGCGAGTTCGATATTTGTATGACGAACCCGATATGTTATGGTATCATGCGAAATAAGCCATCCAATATTATTATTATTAGGTTTTCTTAACTCCTAATAACCCTGAAAACATAATAATGAACAATATTGGTGGGTTATAAAAAATGCGCGTAAAAATTTCCTTTCGTCGTTCTGTGTTAAAATATTGTGAATACTATTTATAGTTCTGAAGCTATAGGGGTATTTGTAACGGCCGAGTTACTTTTTGTGAGGTTAGAGTATACTATAGTAAGTATATTATAAGCCTACTGAAGCATAACACGGACCATGGTTTTATGCTATCGGAAGGCAGAGAATGAACGAAAAGGAGAGAAGATGAACAAAGGTTTAACTTGGTACCTCCGGGAATTGAATCTGGGACCCCTCGGGTGCCACGAACACGATCACGGACCTCATATACCACAGGTTTCGCTGGCCCGGTGCGTATATATGACTTAGGGTGATTGCGTCATTGCATCAAATGGGATGCATGCGCAGGGGTTTTCTTTGTAAGATTTTGTAAGATTTTATGCGGTTATAATGGAAAATACGTGTTGATTAAAAGAATGTACGTGTTCCCATAGTATAGTCCCAGTTTACTGTACCGAAGTGCAGTATCAAATGAATGCATAAGGACATATTCTTCATCTTCACCACATTAAAGATGCGGCTTTTTGTATACAGGAAACTTACCGGTGGACTAATCAGTACTGTTGAACCTGGTTTATTCAAAGGAATGTTTGCATTACATACACTGTGAGTATAAAGCAATAAACAGATCGGGTTCAATTTATTATTAAACTAGATTTAGCTCAGTTGGTCGATCATCGGTCACGTGATCCGAAGGTTACAGCCTTAAAGCGGAATATTGGAATGTCATCTTTCCCTGGGTAAGATCCAGACCGCGGGCAGACAGTAACATGACCCGGTAGCATGAGTAGGTTTATTTTACCTTGAAGGCATGGATAGTCTTGCAAATAATGGGCTAACTTTTCCCCAAGGGCATCATATAGGGTTCGAATCCCAGGTCCGCCTGAGCTCGGCTGGCTCTTTGTGTCCTTGAGCAAGGCACTTCACTCTATTTGCTTAGTGCTTCGGAGGGCACTTTAAGCTGTCGGTCCCGTGTACATGCATTTTTTTAAAGAATGTCACAGGCTGTTCGAAAAGAGCAGGGGATCATCCCGGTACTGTTGACTGTACTTCAAAAATACACTCATCTACTCTAGGTTCCGGAGTAAAAAATAAGTACAGCTTGTCTGTACGCAGTGCGATAATACTCATACATATGAGGGAGGCACTTATAAGGAAGAAGAAGAAGAATATATGCTATTAATTAGTCGGACTACAATTGGAACCTACTGGTCAGTTTATACTCTTATTTCCACATCTGTAATTTTTATATGGGTTTTAAGTTCAAATCCTGGATGAATTTATCTCACCGTCATTTATGTATGTGGAGATTTGTGTTTAAAAAAATTTCTCATAAGTTTATGGATAGGCTTAATAAATTATATGAAATTAAAATTGGTTTCAAATGGATTTGTAATCTGTGATATTTTCAACTTAGTCATGTTAGTGACTCTTCATAACAATAATTACTATTTTGGCGCTCTAGGTCCAATGCCTTCTAACCTTTTCCCACACTCTAATCTGTATTTTAACATGTTTAACTAGAGTACGTTCTGTTCTTGTTGACAGGTCTTTAGAAAGGAACAGTATTGATCGTCTCGAGCAAGGTGCATTTGAAGGCCTTACCAATTTAACATGGTTGTAAGTAACCCGATAATATGTGACCAGATCAAGCAAACTAAGATTTTGATCATAATAAAGAACCTTTGAACAGGTTTAAACTTATGTAAATGCCAAACTGAAATCATAATTTGGCTGTTTTAACAATAAAGGACTTATTGTTCTTATTTTGGTTCATCTGTTGTATTTTAATGATTCATGAATGATGATAGTAAACTTAAACCCGAGTGAATTAGTACATTTCATTTCATTTTATTTGCCAGATAAAAAACATTAAAGGAAATCTGTACCATAAACTAATCAATGGCTAATATAGTTATATACCCCTAAATTAAACATACCAGACGGTCTATATGAATTTCGGAATATTCCTAACAAAGAAAAAGCACTTTTAATCCTTCGTTTCTGCGATTCATGGAAGCCGCCATGATAGCTGCTTGCGAATCCTTTCTGCCACAAGCGGTAGTGTAACCTTTCACACAGACCCTCGGCTACCTTCGGCGAGCGTGTGTTGCTTTATGGCATTCGCGACCCCCACAGCGAATTTTGTTTTTAGTGCTCTTTTTACACTTTTCGTTCTCAAAAGACATTGCTGATCATAAATATTACTTGAAATACATTTTTTTATGTTCTTCTGTAGTTTTATGGGTAAGAATTGTTGCGTTTTTTTTTAACGAATGTTGAATCTGAACTTTGGTAGTATTCGCTTCGTGTCACCAAAGTTCACGAGGGACGAGGCTTGTGGCACGGATTTCGCTGGTTTCAAAATCGGGGTACCGTTACAGCGTAATAAAAATACATCGGGTATCAATATGGCATGAATTTCTCCTTTATTTGGACGTATATAAGTGTGGGACTTTTACTGTTTGTCGTTTTTATTATTACTGCAACTATATATAAAAACAGGAAAAATCTGTTCCAACTGACCAGCAGGGAACCAACCTATCATCAGCGGCTGTGGAACTGCTACAGAGAAGATATCATTATATGTTGATTTACATCTCAAGCCCCATGTCAAAACTCTGAAATCATATGTGGAGGATGACAATGACTTCCTGCGTAGACTCTCTCTAATCAACACTCAACATGGTCCTCTACTCAGAACACCATCCTGTGCACCATGGATGTTACATCCCTCTACACCAACATACCCACTGATGAGTTCATCGCAGCATCCCAACACTACCTCAGTCAGCAGCATTCTCCCACTGAGATCAACACTTTGAGCAAATTCATGGAGCTCGTTCTCACCCAAAATAACTTTGAACTGGCTGGCAACCAAAAGGGCCCTGAAGACCCGACTCGAACACTGTGGAGACACCAAACACAACCGAGACAAGCCAGTTGCTAGACACTTCAACCAAGCAGGTCACAGTACTGAAGACATCACCATCATGGCCATCGACAGACCTAACAGCCAGAATTACTACCATCGGTTGGCTTTGGAAGCCAAATGGATCAAGACACTACAGACTACATCACCGAAAGGCATCAACATCAAGGGTCATTCATAATCTCCCTCTCCTTGCACATGGCTCGGTCATGCAGGTCACTGTCGCATACCTTTTTCACTTCACTTTTTTGTCCAAAATCGGACCACCTCGTCACTCCTGGCATGCCGTCTTCATGGTCTGGGAGCGGGAGCCAACGCACATAGACGTTGGTACCGCTTGGCTGTCCCACCTAGGCGGGCGATGTTGTTCCGTGTGCCGGGTTGTGGGGTCAGTGGTCCTCCTTTTCATTAGATTTTGGTTATTTTCAATTTTCCCTTACCACGTCGTTTTCCCCCTTTGTGACCTGCTTGGCCTACCATATGTTTTTTGTGCCTTTCCCTAGTCTTTTGTCCCATTTGGCTCTCCATACTTTGCCTGCTGTTATGGTTTTCACACCTCTCTTAACCCACTCTAGGCTCTACTGTTATTTAGATTTCTTTTATTTTCTGCTGCTTAATCAATGTTTTAGTCAATGCAGCTTTTTATCTTCTTCTTTTTATGATCAGAGCTGGTCTCCACTATATTGAGAGCAGGTCTCATTTTTACTCCTTGAAAAAGAAAAGTTTTGTCTTTTCGAAACGTCGGGTTTTTAACTCTGTTTATATATTTTGTGTTACTCCCCCATTGGATGTTGTGTCATATTTTCCCTGTTTTTAATTTTGCAACTATATAGCCATTGATTAGTTTATGGTACAGATTTCCTTTAAGGGATCTGGAATGAGCGTTTTGAGCGTTTCGACAGTATTTTTTGTGGGACATGAGAACACATCAGACATATCGAATTACATTCTGAGTACGAAGAATGTCTTTCTGATATCAAATAATTTTCATTTCTTTAAATTCACGATATAATACAAATTTTATGACAAATTATTAAAATTTGATATTTTTCACATTTTTGATATATAACAGTCCTCGAAGTAAATTTTGTAAATCTAATGACATATTCTTAAAGTGTATGTAGCTGGGAGGAAAAGCCGACGATCAATTGACAATTTTGACCTTTCATATTGAAGATATGAATTTTTCCCCCAAAAGACCTAAATTTTTTTGGTGTCTTGGGAAAAAAATCCATATCTTCAATACGAAAGGTCAACATTTTCAATTGATCGTCGGCTTTTCATTCCACCTACATACACTTTAAGTATAAATCATCAGATTTATAAAGTTTACTTCGAGTACTGTTACATATAAAAAAATATCAATTTTTAATCATTTGCCATAAAATGTGTATTACATTGCGAATTTAAAAAAATCATTTATTTATCAGAAGGACATTCTCCGTATTCAGAATGCAATTCGATATGTCTGATGTGCTCTAATGTCCCACAATAAATACTGTCCAAACGTTCATACCCCACCCCTTAAACATACAGTAAAACACATACATTGTATACTTTTAGTACACTAACTATGTTATACAAGTATACCTTCAACAGGTCCTGAACCAGTATCAACTTTAGGAGTAAAGTGATGAAAACCTTGATCTTATGTTGTTTTGTCCGTATTTTTTACAGAGACCTTTCTCGCAACAACATTTCAATGCTAACAAGTCACGCCTTTCGAGGTTTACCTCAGTTGAAAGTATTGTAAGTCATGATTTTGTATATCATAGTTCACTGTCGGGACATTTGAAATGTAAAACTTTACCACAGTTTGAGCCACATAATGGGAAGTGGGAAATATAATGGGAAATATATCGTAATCAATTGTGTGCCGTAGTTATCTTTATACTCTCTTTGAAATGCCGTGTTAGTATTGGCCTGTCCATAACATGGATAATCCCCATCACATTACAAGGAGGCAGGACAATACGGATATTCTGATGTTTCTTATTTCTATCAAAAATAATGAAAACAATTAAACTATTACGATAAGGATAATTTACTGAGCACAGTGAATTAGTCCGGATACCCGCACAAGACAGTGGAGTTATTGCCTTTAGCTCGAGATCAGAAACGAAACTTTAACATCATTGCTTCTTTTTTTTTATTATCAAAGAACACAATAATTCATTTACAAGTTGACAACGTATTTGGATTGGATTGGATTTTTGAAGAATGTAAATTGCACCCTTTATCTGGATATTGATATTAATTTTCTCATTATCTAACTCAAAAATTTATTTCATCAAACTATAGAAAGTAAAACTAACATGTAGCAAACATTGATTTCAGATACTTATCGGATGTGCCAATATCTACGATCCAAACCGACACCTTTCTTGAAACTACAAAGCTTGAGATTTTGTAAGTGTGTCATACTGCAGTTACTGTCCGTTTTCCTATACACAATACACAGTGCTCTCACCATTGACGCGCGACCTTTACAAATAGTGTATGAAGAAGTATATTGCATTCGCCTAGTTAACATCACTGTGTGAAAAATAACCGGCCAATATTTTAACTATTCTCCAAACTTCTAGCAAATATATTTCTCTAACATGACCTAAAATTACAGCTAGGTTAGATGTTCAGAAGGGGTCGCACTTTCGTAGAATATGAGTGAGGGCAAAGCATAGCTAGCTCATAGCTAGCCAACTCCCCGTGTTAATTGAATGGAGATTTGACCGAAAATATTGAGCTATATTGGTAACGGACCGCTCCGTTCTGAAGGATGCCACAAAAAAACGGTACAAGCTACATTTAAACTATTCTATGAAATTCTAGAAAATATAGTTTTGTAACATGTCCTAAATGTTTAGCTAATTTAGGTGTTTGGAGAGGTCGCACTTTTGTGTTTTAGGAAGGATATGTAAACGACAGATAACACCAAAAATATGAAGAAATTATTTCCAAACCGTGTTAAGTCAACAATCATTATGTTGCTCATTTTCAAGAATGCTGGTTAACAAAAAGCAGGGCATTGTCTCATTTCGTGAACAAAGGTGCACATACCATTGTTTCCTTCCGTTTCCTTTATAATCGGTTACCCAACTGAAGCTATAATACCAGCTTTATTGCGATATCGCACATTGAAAACAGACACATGTGCACAACCAGAGAAGATCCGATTTAATCAGTTGAGCTGTTTCAATGAGTATTATCTTGGTCTAATAGCTTTTAATGGGGTTTAAGTCCTGCAAAGGTCGAGATGAATTCTACTGTAGACATGACTGCATCATGTACATTTTCAAGTGCTCCGATCGCTGTCGTTATAATATAGTTATAATATTAAAAAGAACGAACTCATTTATTGGCATATTTAGATAAAGAACCCTGTACATTTTATATGTACGAAACTTATATCAAACTTGTCAATTTGCAAATATTTGAACAGGTCTTAAAGACATTGCGTAGCACTTTGACTAGTTCAGTTTGCCGGGTGTTATTTCATACTTTGTAAAAGCTATATCCGTATCCCCCTCTGATGCTTACACGGCACGCGCAGGCTCGCACCCCAACACACCCCCACACCCCCATCCCCTCCACACACACCCATAGGTACCCTCACCACCGTCCAGCACCACACCAACACACCCATCTTTCCCAGAGAAGTCCTTTCAGCGGGCTTAGCTTTCGGAACTCCATCAAGTGCCATCTTCAGAGCGTTCTGAAAATGACAATCGATAGAGTTCTGAAAGATCAGCTCTCTGAAAATAAAAGGACTTCTCTATGAAAAGATGTAACCCTACTCATGTTGACCAACCTAGAGTACCAAGTAATTTCAAATCGTAATGCTGAGAATTTCCAACTGCTTTGAAGTTTCGCGGGTTATCGTAAATCATACGAAGCTGACAAATACCAACATGGCTGAAAGTATATTTTCTCAACTTGTTTTTTAGAGTTTTGATACGACGGAGCGGAATGGATACACCAGTAGATGTTGAAAAGGGAGGATTTCGCGGTCTGCACAATTTGAAAAAGCTGTAAGTTTTTTGGGTTTTTTAAACGGAAAATAATTATTTTGCCAATATCGCTAAAGAAACTAATAAATAAAGTCTGTATCCCGATAATGTACTAAAGTGAGCTGATTCAAGGAAAATGGTCTCAAACTATTGTTCCTAACACAAAAAAAGAAAAAGCACAGTTTGGTATAATTATGTAAATATGATAAAAAACCTGTCGGTCAAAGATCAACCTCTATGCGACCCTATGTGATATAAAAAATCACTATATAGCATTAAATTAGGCCCAAAGCGATGCAAAACTATCAAGATAAACAAATTCGAGAACTGTTTGTTTGAATCATTTAAAAAAATATTGTGCAAAAGGTCACTGTCCTTTTGCTTATTTTATCCTCTAATTTAACAGCCACTTCATCCTTGTGTTTCTTATGATTAGAGAAGCATAGAGAGAAGGAAGTTACTCGATCGGAATGTGTTGGAATTTTTATATTTATATTGGCCGCCATTGGATTTGACACCCTCAACCACTTCATAAAAATACACCCTCTAAAGACACAGAATTAATCAGATTTGCTTTAAACAGACACTCTGTACGGATTTTGTATTCATCACAGTCTCTCCTAATCATTTTGTGTAGATGAAACATTAAACATCTTTTTACCAACGGAAACCTCTTCCTACATAATGTTTATATGTAAAAAAAGAAAAAACACTGAAATTACAACACAGTGGCTTATGGCGCACTGTAATACACATAATCATGTATAACTCACAAACGCAAAATTGGAATCAACTGACATTTTGGGAATAGGATTTTTGTTGTGGATATCTACTCATTCTACTGAAACATGCCATAAAAAGAGGTTGCTAGATTCATAAAATATTCCTTTCAATTTATTATAGCCATAACAAATGGCTGAATATTTTATGAATACATGTCCCTTACATTGTATTCATTAGTTAAAATATATTAAGAAAAAACGCTATAAGACCCCGAAAACTCTGAAATTACAGATAATTTACAGTTCGATAGAAGCTGTGGGGAACTCAATTCTGGTGTTGATTGGAAATTGAACATGAAATTAGTTTCAACCAAAGAATGTTTATAATAACTGCTTAAAAAATGTTTGTGCAAAATGCCATGAACATTCTCAAAATAGCAGCGCATAATTATGTTATGAAATGTCATCAAACTGCACTAGTTATTTGCTTTGCTTATTAATTACTTGACTGTTGAATATATTTCATCAAAATGTGATATATATAATGATAAATCAAAGTGCAAATTAAGTTTTTCTAAAGTTGTACCTGTAAGCTAAATATGGGGTTTACCTGTACCGATAATCATTAAAATAGAAATGTGTACTTTTTGGCGTATCTACGTATCACTACACAACGTCTGTGCATTCAGCCATTGTAGAGGTGATAGGCAGCAAAGCTGCGTGGTTGATGAGTGCTTTGAGATGCTTTTAAGCAGTATGCAGACTTTTTATTAGACGTACAATATTGTATGTAAGTAACATATCTACGTTATTTAAGGTCATGTTTTTTATGTTGGGCACCAAATGCGTTGCATGTGTATTTTTCAAGCGAATCACATGCTTTTACAGGATTGGTACTATAACTTTAAAAGTTGACATTAGAACCCAATTAAAGTATATATATTCTGAGAGCATATACTCAGATGATTTCAGAAACGATACAATAAGAGTCATTATACAGGGTGACCCATAAAATATACAGGGTGTAACAAGCAAAAATTAGGATGAAAATATTAATTCAGTTAGGGGTGTCACCCCCCGACGTACATTGATAATGTAAAAATTTGACAAATGTTTAATATAGCTAAATTAATTGCCCACCCAGTCATATGGAACTTATGACGTTCAAGTACTTCAATTATGTAGATGCAGGGTTGTCAAAAATCTATCTATATTTATATAAATTTCTTCAAAACACCCCTTATTTGGCACTGGAGATGCACATTTTTATGATTGAGGTATGTAACTAGATGTAAAATAAGCTCAGCAATCCAGTTTTGAAAGTTAAAAGTGAATCTGACAAAGCGTTTTCGTAAAAATTGACTTTTTGGATCAAAATTGAGCGTGAGGGCGCTCTTTCAGATTTGTCGCCTATCTTCTATGTTTTACTAGTTTTTATTTTACTTAAGTAAAGAGGATCACAACCAAGGTCTGCTTAAGAAATTTGAGTCTTTTATCATGTTTTGTTTGCCCGTAGCACCCTTTTGAATGTTCCCTACATTAAATCCCTATTCAAATGCATAGGTCAATGAACTTTATTAGTGTAGCTACAAATAATTAGTAAATTTTAATTGTCTAATTAACAAATACTGAGGCAATGAATACTAAACATGATATCACTTGGCTGAGATCAAGTACAGAAACAAGTAGAAATCCATCAATAATGTTTATTGAAGATCATGTGGTGGAGGATCACCATTGTACAGCATTGTGATCCTCCACCACATGATCCTCCACCACATGAGCCACCCCTGACTAATTAGACTTAACGAGTTACAGTAATTAGTACAAATGAAAATCATAAATTTTTGTTTCAGAAATTGAAAGGCCAATGTCTAAGGAACAAAATAGTACTAGACAAGCTCATAATAAATATCAAATAAATAAACTACATGCATGTAAACATGTCTTGATGAGTAAGAATGCAACAGAGCCACCCTTTATAGGTGCCCATTATAAAAAACATGACCTTAATATATTGCCATTCTATTTCCAGTAATGTTTAAGTTCTGATGAATGTTTGATGACGTAAAATCGATAATATATTTCTACCAGATAACATATTATCGATTTTACGTCATCAAACATTCGTTAGAACTTAAACATAATGGAAAAAGAATAGGACTAACTTAAATAACGTAGATATGTTACATACAATATTGTACGTCTAATACTCGGAGTCTGCATACTGCTTAAAAGCATCTAAAAGCACTCAACAACCACTCAGCTTTGCTGCCTATCACCTCTACAATGGCTGAATGCACAGAAGTTGTGTAGTGATACGTAGATACGCCAACAGGTACATATTTCTATAAACTCTCATAGTTAAACTATACTGCCCGGAAAGTAAATCGAATTGGTCATTTTTATATTTAACAGGTACGTTGATGATCGTTTCTTGTGCTGTCACTTTGAAAGCTTAGAAGAATGTGTCATCCTGAAACAGCAACCTCCACTTTTCAAGTGCGGAAGTCTCATGCAGAACACCATCCTTCGTATCTCCATGTGGGTGTTTGGAATCAGTGCCCTTGTTGGTAACGTGTACGTTGTCGCAGTGAGAGTTAGAGAAAAGAAAACGACAGCCACTCAAGCTAAACAGTCTTTCTTAATTGGCAATTTGGCAGTTTCAGATTGCCAAATGGGAATATACATGCTAATTTTGGCGTCTGTTGATTTGTATTATGGCGATGAATATTTCGTGTACTCAGATCAATGGCGTTCGTCCAAATTATGTAAATTTGCGAGTTTTTTATCCCTACTCTCGAGTGAAGCTTCTGTTTTCTTCATAACATTGATATCAATTGATAGATTTATTTGCATTTTATTTCCCTTTGGTAAATTCAAGTTTCGTAGCGTGTCCACCAAAGTAGCGGCAGTAATCATATGGGCAATAGCCTTCGTATTAGGTTTAGTCCCTACTTTGCAAGCGGGACCCCAGTCTGATTTGTACGATTTGTCGGATGTCTGTATCGGCCTTCCGTTGATTACCCGACCTTCAAGTTATAGCATCCAATCAAGCGATGTTGGCGGTCCTGATTCTGGGAGATCATTTGATCTTCCTGTTCCAGACAAATTTAAGCCCGCTTGGTATTATTCCATCGCAATTTTCTTAGGCATCAATTTAGTCTGCTTCCTGGGAATATTTGTGTGCTATGTTGTTATGTTTATCGCAGTGAAGATGTCCAGAAAAGAAGTTCAGCAAAATAATTCGCAACGGGATGATATCAGAATTGCAATCAAAATGGGGGCGATAGTTGGTACGGATTTCATATGTTGGATGCCGGTTATTATTATGGGCATCCTCTCTCAGACAGGGGCCGCCGTAATTCCTCTAGAGATGTATACGTGGTCTGTGGTATTTATTCTCCCTATAAATTCATCTCTTAATCCGTATTTGTACACAATCGCGTCGCGGATTGCCGATATGCGACAGAACAAACAAGCACGATCATTGTCCCTGAAAACATTTAGTACCAACCCATCAAACACAGAAAAATCAGAATCCAACATATAGGCTATAGTCAAATTAAAAAACCACCCACCAGTAATTGCAACAGAAACCATTTAATCACCACCAATTTCAGGAAAGTATATTTAAGAACATATCAAAAGTCCCCAAAAGTCCAAGTAGTGGAACAATGCCTAATTTGCATAAACCCAAAATGGCCGCTTATGCAGGGGTGAAATTTCAAATTTGGTCAAATGCTGTTAAGAACCATACCAATGTATTCCTTTCGTCATAAGGATTCAGAATAGCATAGTTTGACCTATATCCGATGTTCATTTCTTGAGTTACGGGGGAGAAGGTAAAATGTCAAAATTTGGATTCCACAGGAGGCACAAATTGAAAAATGCTTTGATTGTGATAAAAATGGTTTCATACTACTCCGCTTGCAGAAACATTTAATAAAAGAATAGTTTGCCATATCTCAGGTAGTTTGTTACCTTAGTAACATGGCAAAGAAGATCAATCGATCATATGTAGAATCAAATTAGAACTAACAAGATGCTGCACGTGACTGTGTCAATCAAATCTTCAACAACATAAGCATGTTTAGATTTATAACGGGTTATATAAGTAAGGAATTTCTTTTTGTGTTTTGTTTACTTCCTGCAAGGATGCTGAAATAGAACCCTTTGTATCAGAGGATGATTTAAGCACTTCCCAACACCACTGGTTAACTGTGCAGCAGATGAGCAGTGTGAGTAACATGACACCACTGCTCTGCTATGCTGCATATAAGTGCATGGTTAAATTTGAATTTGTACAGTTATATTTGAATTAAAAACCCTGTGAACATGCTGGTCGATTTCACATTTTATGTACAGAAGGTGTGCATTATCCTTTAAACACACATCACTTTAGTTCTGAAATCGACGAAGTAATAATGACACACACACAATTCTAAAACAACATCTTTTGCACAGAATGCAATGGGATTTGAAAAGTAAAGTGGCAGTTGAAACTCTAGTGATAACACTTCTGCAGTGCATGATGGGGCTTCCTTAAATCATCCTCTGCCTTTGTATGAAGGAGGTCCGTTTCGGATACCTTTCTAAACTTTCTTGACATTCATAAGCCTATAAGAGTTTTATATCCACTTTATACGCATATAATTATACTTCTATGTAGAATGGAATACATTCATTAAAAAGTATTTAAATATACTCTTTCAATTATTCGTATTAAATATAATACGGTATATACTGTTTTTCGTTTTAGGGTAATATTACTTAATATTTGCGTGAAGTTAACTATATCATATTGCACGACACTTTATATTGCACGAACAAAATATTTAATGATAATAGTTTCTGTCTTAAATTCACTAATTTATTTTAATATAAGCTTAACTTGACGTTCATTGTGTAATGTTTGTTTTCTAATTCTTATATCAAACATAGATCTCAGACCTGTATGTGATACATGTCATGATATAGGACAGAACAAAAATCGGTTTCTTATTTTGGGGAAAAAACATATCTTGTGATGTGTGAGGGGAATTATTTGAAACATTGGAAGAGGATAATTATGGGCATAAGAAGTTGAATACATGAATTCAAAACCCACCCAAGTCCATGGGAAGTGATTTTGAGAAAAAAAACCCGTGTATCATTTTAATTCCTTCAGTTAGATTTACCTGGTCAATATGGTAAGTTTTGCGTGCAAATGAGTGGGTTAAACTGTATTAGGAATGACGATTAGCATATCAGGGACTTCGTGGGGGTTCATTTTAAATGCCGGACTTGGGTGTTTTTTTGAATCACATACAAAGACAACAATGTTAGATTACTACTAGTAAGATAATACAAAATAAAGCACACAGGTATGTATAATGTTGATAAGCATACTGCCATGTAATATAAACCACACACGTTCCCTGATTAAACCCTTCTTTTTTTTTCAAAAGTCACTCTCCAGCAATGAATGTGTTAAAAGTGGACTTTTATACATACTGGATTTCAATCAATGTGTTACAAGACTCAAATCCTGGTTCTTTCATACATGCTATTTTTCACATGCTCAATAGACACAGAGGATGATTTTAAGTTGTTCTTTCATACATATGACAGGCCTATGTATAGCAACAATTCCCCATGCTTAACTCAAGTATGGACTTGGGTGGGTTTTGTATTCATATAATTATTCAGTTGAAATGAAGAAGTCTAGCAAAACGCAATCAGGCATGAAATTTTGCCTTAACTTGAAAAGGATTTGTCATGGATATCAGTAGCTGAAATAAAAACGAAATGTCGTGAAATGAGTTTTTATAAACCAATAGTTTGACGACTTTAAAGTGTTTCTCCAACTAATACTATTAACCAAGTATAATTAGCTCTTTCAAAATCGACCTTTTGATGTTTTCAACAATCTGAATATACTACTTCGCCAATTACAAAATTTCAAAAACGACACTTTTTTTAAAACTTTTCAACTATTATATTCATACATTAGAATTAGCTTTTTCAAAATTTGCACTTTTTTATGTTTTCCACACTCTTATACTACCTCACCAATTACATTAGTAATTTCAAAAATTACACTTTTTCACCTTTTTAACACATTTACTATTATATGCTTTATTAATATATTAGATTTAGCCTTTTCAAAATCGGCACTTTTTCATGTTTTCCACAATATACCTCACATATTACATTCGTAATTTTAAAAATGACATCTTTTCAACACATTTACTATTATGTACTGCTTTCACACATTAAAATTCACTTTATCAAAATCGGCACCTTTTCCACGTTTCCACACACTTATAATATCTTAATATTAAATTCGTAATTTCAAAAACGACATTTTTTCAACCTTTAAGCACCTTGACTATTAGTATTATATAGCTTTCACACATTAAAATTCGCTTTTTCAAAATTGGAACTTTTTCAAGTTTTCCACACTTCACATATTATATTTGTAATTTCAAAAACGACACTTTGTTAACTTTTCAACACATTTACTCTTATATACTACCTTCATTTCAAAAGAGTAACTTGAGGGCATTTTACGATGGATTTGAATGAAATTTTCACAGAATGTGTGTTTTGTTATTTGTAAAAAAAATGTGGAAGTAGATTTTTGATTTATGTTTTTCTTTTTTTTGAGGCACTGTCACATTTTTAGGTCAAAAATTGCATTATTTTGGCGTTATCAGGTCAAGAAATGAAGCATTTTATAAGAAATCTACTTCCATAATTTTATTTTGCTGCTTTTTAACTTTCATTGACGGTTGCGTTCCGTTACTATTTTGAAACACGGAACCTAAAATCCAAGATGGTCGCCAATTAAATATGCAAATGAGATTTGTTTTTGCATTTTTCTGTTTTTTTGGTCTGAAGTGTTATTTACACCAAGTATGAAGTTCCTAGCTGGTTTAATTTTTTTTAAATGATTTTTTGTGCACTTCTTCCCTTAAAAGAAAAAAAAAAATTGGGCTAAAAACATTTATGTTTTAGTTTTAGCCCAAAATGGTTTTTTTTTATAAAAGCCACAAGCTCGGCAGGGTTGAGGCCGCCGACTTCCATAGTAAAGACTTGCAATTGACGGAGTTCCAAAATAGAAGAGCCCCGCAGGGCATGCAAGGAAGGTGAATGAAATGGGTGACTTAGACACAGCCTGTCACCTATTTCTTTTCTTTTTTTATAATTACCCCTCAATTTCCCTCTTTCTTCAGCTCTGCCCTGTATTGGGGGCTAATTTATAGTTTAATTTTAAATTTATTGTTTTTGTAGTCCTGCGGGCCAACCTTGATGGCTTATTGCTATTTCGTAGTTTGCCCCCTCCGACACACCCGCGATGATTAAAGATTTAACAATGTATTCATTTATGTATTTCATTGTTTCAAATGTATCTTCAAAACGTTTTATATGTGGCATAAACTTAACAACAATAGATAATTCATATGTTTATTTTAAGACCGTTTGTAGAATGATTAATATGATCATATTAGTAGGGAGACAGGGTAAATAATTTTCCTTAATTTGAGGGCAAAAATAAATTAAATTACCTACCCAGAATATTATCTTTATTTACCTTCCTGCCAAGTTCCTATATCATATTGCATTCAATATAATATTGCACCACACGTTTGCACAAACAAAATAATATCATTTACAGATAATAATATTATTTGTTTGAAATTGATTAATATCTCAACATGGCATAATATTTTACAGACAGTTTAATAATTAGCATAAGTTACAGTTTAAAGCCATATTATAACATTTGCTGAGGAGAACGCCCTCAAATTTTTTATTTTTAAATTATGGTTTTTACACGATTGTAATGTACTTTAGTTAATAAAGATACTCTGCAAAAATCAAGACTTTAGGTGCTGTAGTTTTGTCAAAATCCGAGATTTTGAATAATAACCGGCGTTTTATTATTACGATTGAAATAATAGTCGAACACGTATGCACAGTACGTACACGGCGTGCGGGATACACATACACAGACACCCCGAGGATCGTATCGTATTACAACCGCGGGAGTAACATGCATGGGCGTTGGTTAGTAGTAAATTCCAATTTTCTATGCTTTACCTCACTTGTTCGGCTCAAAATTGAAAGGGCACATATCTGACAGTAAAAGCTAAAATTTTATGGAAAATAAATACAAATCTATTTTTACAGAAATGTTATAATATGGCTTTAATGTACAATGTGCATTTCCTAAAGCTTATATAGAACATAAATTTTGTTTCTTGCAAGTTAAAGGACAGATATTGTAGTTCTAATCCTGTTAATTTTCTTAATGGTCGAGTGAGGTATATATTTGGGAACTAAGAGTATTGGTACTAATAATTTTGAGACAACCTTTATGTACGAGTTATATACGAGTTATTATCGCACTAACCACTGCACTGAGTAATATCAAATGGATTAATACCACCGAGTGACAGGTGATGGACCATATTCACACGATTTTGAGAATTTTCATGAAAGTTACTCAAAACTTATCTAGCTAATTTTTATGCAACAATGGACCCCATCGTCTGAAAGTCACAAATTTTGGTCTAATAATAATGGTCACCTTTCCCAACTTCCTAGAGGTAATACTAGTACAGTGATGGTGTCAATAAATATTGTTTAAAACAAGTTAATCAATTTGGTATTACTGACTGATAATACGAGGGTCATTCAAAAAGTTCTGCCTCCCTCATATCTCAGCTTCTGCAAGAAGTAGCCCTTTGATATTTTTCACGATTACAAGTTAGGGTATTATCTTTTTCGTAATATCTTTTTCCATTTGTTGTAGACATGAAATCACGATTCAGGGTACTGAAATGGCTCAAATCTGTACTTATATCTACAGGGAATACAAAGTAAAAACCCAATTGAAGTGGCCATGATATACAAAGAAAAAATATTGAAAATTATGTAAAATTAAAAAAAAACTGCATCACTCCAACGAAAACGTTGCTCTTTTTTTTCTTAAAATGACCAAAAGACATTTATGCAGAAATTGTCTGTATTAGAAAAAGGGCTAGAAAAAAACTAGAAGCATGTTTTACCTGGAGATAGTTCGTACTCCTGCAAGGTGTTGATTTTGGGCTGCGGGTCTCTCCTAATGTGAATCGCTTCAGGCATTTTCCTTGTGTCGTTCCTGCTGTCCTTTTCCAAAATGGTAACTCCATCCCAGTCAATATTGTGACCGGACCTGGTATATTCTACGAAATTTTACCGTTTCCGGTATATCAAATCTTATTTTGGTTCTCAGGTCACCTACAAAAATCTGGAAAAGGTATCAATATAGATGAGGTGACATGTGTTTACATTTGATACGCCCTCTGTTGGTCTGTGATCAAAACTGTCAGGCAAAAAACACTATAGTTTACATGGAAGAAGTTGATTTTTATTCATTAACTTTGGTTTCAAAGCAAATAATACAAAAATGGTATCAATCTTGTTTATAAATGCATCAAGCTATATACATAATATCACACAAAACTTCTAAGGTTTTTTGAAAGTTGAGTTTTAAAGAGATTTATGTGGTCTGTCATAGACACTTCTGTGTTATTTTGCCTGCTTAGAAACAACAGAGGGCGGTCTGAATGTAAACATGTGACATCATAGGTCACCTCATCTATACATTTGCCATCATTTGTAGGTGACATTTAAAGGAATTATCATGCCAAGTGTGCAGAAGCTAACATTTACAAAACCAAAGTTATAAGAGTGAATGTGGAACTTATTGAATGACCTTCGTAGTTATTATGATTATTATAGATATCACATTTGCCTCTGCCCAGCTTTAGACTGCTTAATAGAAACCTGCCGCATAACACCCATGGCTACCCTCACATATAAGGTCAACAGAAAACTGGCTGTCTTTGAACGACAGACCCTTACTTGAAAAAAAATAATAATAAAAAAATAAAACCCCCCCCAAAAAAAAAAAAAAACCACAAAAAAAAAAAACCCAACAATCGATTCTCTCTTTCTTTTCTGACATCCTTAACACATAGAGTTTTGAACAGTACTGTTTCTTCATACTTATAGTTCTAATGTTTTATTGCAGCATTACAAGAATACAATATACCAATTCACACATTCTATGACTATTTGGTTAGATAGTTGTCCAAGTTTTGGCCATGATTTTTATTAAAAGGTTTTGGATTGAGCCACCTTAAGCTAATGGGTTGAAAGTTGCAATCTTGCAGACACATCATGGGCGCAGGGTGCAAATTTGAGATTTTATCAATGTATAGGAGCAGACGCCATAGTATGCCTCTGGGGTATTTGACATACTCGTTGAGCTTCTTGAATACTCCAGAAGTACTAAACTTTGGCTTGTTCTAAAGCTTGACCAAGGTAACTAGTCAATACTATTGTCTGTATATTACTTTAAAGAAAATAAAAATTACATACACTCACATTATGGTGTCAAAATCATTGAAGATTTCTATTACTTTCATTGTAATAAGTCCCTATGCTAGTAAATAAGATCTAACACGTTGGGTAACTTCCCTAACTTAGGGTCTTTTTATCTTTTCAGTTTCTGTTTTCGTTTTCGTATTCGTTTTCGTATGTCATTGTTATTCCGAAATGTTAGCCTCCTAGGTGTGACCAATCTTTTTATTTAGCATAAGGACTTGATCCCCCTCCTTCGTAGTCCGCCTAGCGAACCTTAGGACTAGCGAACCTTCGGACTAGCGAGCCTTCGGACTAGCAAACCTTCGGACTAGCGAATCTTCGGACTAGCGAAACATAGGACTAGCGAACCTTCGGAGGAGCGAATCTTCAGACTAGCCTAGACCGTGGGGCCAGGAGGGTGCAGGGAGTGTGACGCGACATATGGGGGTTTTCAGTGCAGACTAATGCGCCAAACTGGATGCACATTTAAGACCAAAATGTTGCTGAGTATGTAAGGAACTGAGAAAGGCAAATAATACAGGCGGGCTCATCTGGTAATGGCGGGGCAGATGACCTATGATAAAAGACCTCGTTACAGTCGGTTCCGATCAGGGTAATCAGCCCGATTGTTGGCTACACTTGCATGTCCTGTAAACAAATTCAGGTCAGCTATCTGTGCGACCCCTTCACCAGGTCATTTGTGCCTGGCCGAAGTTTTGTCAGCGTTATCTTCTAGATTTTGGCTGTTAATTCCTAGATATGCTTGACATAAAAAGAAAAAAAGTCAGTACATGCAGATTTTATGGTACAAAACTCTCATTTAAACTACTTCTCTAAGGCACTTCTTCATCTAATTTGGTCCGATAGCGCTATCGGTGGCCTAATAGGTACTGATGGCTCTTTATATCGGACCCTTAACATTTGTACAGTGCATTCGTTTTTTTAAATTAAATGAAATTTAATGAATTTATTACATCCCAGGGAGTGATGTTAAGTGTCATCGGTACCTAATCGGGCACCAATAGTTCTATAGGACCGAATTTGATGTGGTGCCTAAAATAAATTCAGTTTTAGCCGGTTTTGTAGAAAATATAAATACCATAGACTTTGGGGTAGTGAATTCAGAAATGTAAACACAAAACTAGATCCGGCTATTCCAAGTAACTTACATACCGCCCTCTGGAATGGCTGTTCTAGGAATGCACATACCCATCTGTTGTACATCACTGTCTCGCAATTTTTAATGAAACAGAACACTTCAACAGGTTATATATAAGTATGCCAATCATTTCACACTAGTTTTATTCGTAAATACACCTACAGAAAACTATTCAGAGACTTTAAGCTTTAGTGCATTAGAAAAAAACCTAACAATTTAACAGAATACCAAATTATTGAAACCAAGTTTGGTACAAGATATATTGGAACACTCGATACAGGTGAAAATTGCTGGATGCCAAAGAGTCTACACAACAAGATTAAAGTTTACATAGGGATGGGGAATGATTAACATACATTACGAAGGTTTATCTTGGAAGTGTTGTAAGAAAAAGAGGAATGTTTTAAAATTGATCTAATAAGTGGAAGGTTACGAAAAAAAAAATAAAAACATAATTGTCTTCTTTTTAAATTTAAAAACGTGTTTTAGTATAAGAGCTGAGGGGTTTATGAGTTGAATATGGGTAGGGGTCGTAGTACCCCATTTTTAGTTAGATAGTGGAAAATGCCTCACACATTACCATTTTTGCATCCAAAGCCTCATACATTACCATATTTTACATCAAAAGCCTTACACATTACAATATTTTACATCAAAAGCCTTACACATTACAATATTTTACATCAAAAGCCTTACACATTACAAAATTTAAATCTAAAGCATCACACATTACAATATTTTACATACAAATCCTCACACATAACCATATTTTACATCACACGCCAGCCTCACACATTCATGACATTACAATATTTTATACTCAAGGTCTCACACATTACCATAGTTTACATCCAAAGTGTCACACATTACCATAGTTTACACACAAGACCTTGCACATTACCGTACATCCAAATCCTCACACATATCCATATATTTACACACAAAGCCTCACACATTCCCATATTTTACACAGGGCCTTACATATTACCATATTTAACAACACCCGCCTTGCGTAACTAATTATTTAAATTAGTAAAATCATTGGAATCTTTACCATACGTGATATATATACCCCTCGCCGCATGTCCTGTATCACTTAGGTCAACATGCTCAAACAAATGTTGGCAGTTATATTTGCTTGTCTTTTTAACGGAGACCCGAGCTATCGCAAGTTTTCATGCGTTGAAGGCATCATGTACGATTTCCATCAAAGTTTGTTATTCTTTACTCAAAATGCTGACAACTAATGTCTGAAAATGATATTATGTCAAAATTGATCTCTTGACCTGACAAACACAACGAATTCGAATTTGGCCGATTCCATTTAAGTGCAAGTTGAGTTGAGACACGTGTAAACATTATAAATATGTTAGAAAAATCAGGTTTGAAAAAAAAACACCTCTAATTTAATTTTATAACATCGTACATTATTGCTTTAATGTGACCTTTTAAAAGCGGTCAACTCTTTCAGTTGGTGGTTCAAGGTATTATACCAAATTATTTCACTTCCATGTACGGTGAATCGTATTGAATCGGTGTCTCTTGTTGAACAGGCTGATTCGAGGGTATGGACGATTCATACTCGTGTGGTTTAGGTGGTTTCAAATCTGTGTAGCTGGTGTTTTGCAATGGTATTGAATAGCCATCTGATCTGTCCCTTGCTGCTTCAGGCAGAGTATATCCTTCATTGTCATTACCATCAGGTCCCCCTCTTTCACCATTGTTGGAAGGGCGGTTCTGTGGTTTACCCTTCTGTCTTTGCCTTACGGAAATATAAAGAAGAGATTCAAAGTGTGTTGGAGCAATTAAGGAAGATCTACGCATACAACATGTACAAACCGGGGAAAATGACAAAGCGAGGAACGAACGAGGATTACAAAGCGAGGATCTCTACATTATAAGATAGGAAAACGTCACTTGGTATGGGGTGTATGGGGTGTAGTATGGATGCCTCGGTATGTATGTACAGAACCACTCCTCTATTCGTCCTACATAAATTCTCCCAGCCACATTTCCCTAACATAATAATAATAATATGAAATTAAAAAAAAAAGGAAACTGTATCCCTACAGTATCGACATATTACCAGCACCTTAGTCCGCTCGGCCAGCTGACTTGTTGGTGCCAACTTGAAAATTTGAACATATAATCGCAACTTCATTACTTCAACATACCACGTGACAAGCAAAGACAGAAAACGTACCATATTTTGGAATTTCATCTGCTTAAAAACATTAATGTGTATTATAATAGAGCTATCATTATTAATATTGTTGAATTCTCAAGCGCATACAGACAATACGAGGGGCCTATGATACATACACAATACATAAATCGATTTTGATTTCGTGGCACGTGTTCTGTGCTCAGGACATCGCGTCAGTTGCAAGTTAGGGAGCCTAGTCAGCCTACAATTTTTCTTGTAAGACGGTCTGATTTTTTACAATTTATAGGAAAAGTCCACATAAGTCCCCAAAGTTTCTGTCAGATATTAAAAGATTAGATTCCCATAAAGACGAAACAATAATCTTTAGTGGGGACCAATGTAAAATTTACATAAAATTTTCACCAACAATTCAGTGTTAATTTTTACTAAATTCAGAAAATATTTTGGCGTATATAAAATGGAAATAAAGTTCTCTGCCTTCTAAACCACCTAAACTTTAGAATTTTGGGTATCACGAATACTCTTTTTGGGTATCACGAATTGTTATATATGATGTGCAGTAATATTCATATATTCTTTTATACATAGGGGTGACATAAAAAAATATTTCATTGAAAACCCTCCCACTCGGCTATTTCAAAAAGGTAACCACGCTTCCCTAGAATGTGCAATAAATTAGCATTAAAATTTTTCTTATTTTAGCAGCATTCTAGAAACACTTGGCTTTTGGCAAAAAGAGGAGTAGTACAGAATTTTTTATGTGAAATGCGTTGGGCACCTTCGCTTTCAATGGGATTACACGTAATGGTGTGTTTAGCAATTAAGCATTATAACACGTTCTAAAAAATGTCAAATTCATAACAATGTCATGTTGTATTCATACTCGCGGAATGTCTGTATACTGAGCATAAAACAGTGTAACATTTAAATGCCAAACTCATGTTTTCCGAAACAGTCGCGGTTACTCTGTGCTGATTGGTTCCTTGTAATCATTTGACGTGTACGCCACAAAGTAAGCTACGCAGTTTTTGACGCCATTTCGTTGGTCCTGCCTAATACTTAATCCCAAATGTCCTATCACTAAACATTTCCAGTTTTTAGCATCACATGTTTACAAATCGAGGAGAAGGTGCATCTACAATAGTGTTTAGGACCTAAAGACTGTGTTTTGTGTGTGTGTGTGTTCATGAAAAACAGGAGAGATAAACAAATGATATATTTTGGAAAAACTGATGAAATTAACATGCCCCTCCAGTCTACATCACTACCCAGGATATGCCCATCCTGTCTACATTCTATATAGGAATTTCGTTTGAATACTACATTACAATCATGTGGTGGGGCTATTAACTTACCGGTAAACGAAAACACATGCAACGGGAAATACGATGATGACAATCAAAACGCCAATTGCTACCCCAACGATTAAGCCAATATTTGCATTCTTGGCACCAGGAGCTTTTAATTGGAAAACAAAGAATTAAGAATTATTTTAAGTGCTTTATAAAATTTACATTAAATAAATAAAAAAATAAATAAAAAAAAAAAATAAATAAATAAAAAAAATAATTAATAAATAAATAAATAAAAAAAAAATAACACCAAGGTGCCCTATTTATGGAACCCCTAACAGCTCACCATTTTTAGTTGGGTGGAATTGGACAAGCGAGACACGTTGACTGCTACTCAAACTACGCCCCTTTAAAAGACCAAACTTACCCTCATCAGTTGACTCTTTGAGACTTGCAAGTACGTGCAGTTGATTATCCACTGTTAGTCCTGTGATCTCAATGTTGTATGAGGTTCCTGGTGTTAAATCTTCAAGGACTATGATTTCTTGCTGCGCATCTACAATGTCTATTTTCCTAGCGCTTGTTCCTGAATGGTATAGAACCTAACATTTGAAGAGAAAATATTGTACATGTCGAGTCGAAATTCAAGTGAATGAGTCAATTATAAAATCGCTGTGTTAAAGAAGTACGACTACTATACATTTGGTATCTTCTGGAATATTCATTATACAAATGTCTACTTAATATTAATTATTAACCGAGAGTGCAAATCATTGCAAGAATATCACAGTTCGCTAAACAATATTCACCTTGAACAAATCGAATGATTCCAAGTGCAGTAGCTATCGTGGTAGCCAGATCAAACAAACAAAAAACACCCAAAAACAAATTTTGTAAAACTATTAATATTTTATTTATGTTATTGCCTAAACATGCTAAAGAAAGTACGGAAGTCATGTTTTAGTGTACCTGATATTCAATGTAGTCGTCATCAGAGTTGGAAATCTGTATACTAATAGTTGTGTCTGTCGTGGCTATAATTCGAGCAACTGTAATTATCAATTGCAAAATTACATTACATTACATCATTACAAAAAGGTAAATCGCAATGTATTTTTATACGGTCAATCTTATACAGGTTTCAATGGACAATCTGTACGTATGAACCGCGCGTATGAATGAAGTCAAATTGTCACACCTCACTGTTGCTTTTATTATTATGCATTCTTACAATCAAAAAGGATCATAGTTAGACTTTCCTTCGTTTTCATTTTCCTATTGTTGAATGGCACATTTTGTGCATTTTCAACGTTGTCCTCACGTTCATTTCGTACTTGCAAAATCTTCAAAACTGGCTAAATATGCGACTTCGCTTCGATACAAGAGTGTAATTTTGAATAGATAGACTGGCGTACGATCACGACGTTTGGAAATCACAACCTTTCCATGTTGGCAGTCGCGGTATTACGCAAGAATAATAATATTGTAGTATAGGAGATCAAATCCTGTCTAACTTAAAAATTATTTCGACGTACATTATAATAAAATCAGTCCATGAATATAATAGAGTTTAATGTTAATTTATAGTATACTAAATACCTGTTGTTATCTTCGTGTACGTGAATGAACACGCCGCCGTATTCGCGCCATCTGATGCAGATACGAATATGATGTTTCTGCCAGTCGCAAAATTAAACTTGTCGTCAAATGAATGCGTCTGTTGAGAAACTGCAATTTGTTGAGACTGACCTCCGTAAGAGTATGTTATGGTAACAATGTCAGGGTTTTCAAAATTGGACAGAGTAGGACTGTCGAATGAAACTTGGCTGGATGAACTAGAATTGACAGTTGGGCAAATTATTCCTGTAAAGAATGTAAGTGATTAAGTGAGTCAGTATTATGAAGAGCTTAGTTTCAAAACCCCTTACATCCACTTGCCGAATTTTGAGAACACATCAAAAAATCATCAAAAAAATCACAGATATATGGGAGTTTGCTACAAAAGCAGTTTATGGTGGGATGCTCATCCTACCCAAGCATCCCACCAAAAACTGCTTTTGTTGAAAACTCCCTTATATCAATGATTTTTTGATGATTTTTTGATGTGTTCTTAAAATTCGGCAAGTGGATGTAAGGGTTTTGAAACTAAGCTCTTCATATACATTCTCATCATCTTTCAGTATTTTGATTTGATGTTTTTACAACAATTTCATTTTCAAAATGCAGGCGTCTATTGTTTGATATGAACAATAAAGTTCGGTATAAGTTCGCATTTTCAAGGTTAGCGAAGTGAAACACATTATTCGACCTTCAGGCTTACCAACAGCTAGGACTTGAACAGTAAACTGACACAAAGCTTGGTCACCAGCTGCATCGGTAGTTGTTGCTGAGGCAGTTCGTGTGAGTCCCAGTATGAAAAGTACTACCAGAAGTTGGAGTGTAAAGCAAGGTATACGGAGGTGTGCCACCTATTGCAGTTACTGAATACGTCACATTGGTAGATGTCTGTTCCGAGTCTACTCTTCTCACTATGTTTGGACATTGCAGATTAAGCGGTGTCTCATCAACTTTAGTAGAATGGTGTTTTGCGAAGGGAGAGAACACGAGACAGATAAAAGTTCATTCAATACTAGTAGAATAATGAAATTGTGATATATGCAACAATAAGGCCATAACTTGACATAACAAGTTCATTACTTTGCAGTCTATACCGGGGACATCAATAAGCATAGGTACTGAATAATTTATTAATGACAACAACTCAATTTCCAAGATTTCCAACGTTGGTCTAAGTGGATCAGATCAGGTCACATAATGTATATACTTATTCTAAATCTCGACCCTTGGCACCACTCCTCCCTATGCCATAAATAAATTTGACTAGCCCAATTGCCAGAAAGAACCCGCTAGATGGCACAACAATGCATGACGGCGTGGATGGCTGTTAACGCACTTGTGGGACATTTGTCGATGGACTGAGATTTCCCTAAAATGAAATTTATCGATCAATGAATACAAAGAAACAAAATATCACAAGGCATATATGATATACAGTGCGCAAAATAATTACGGTAACAGATATGTTTACTCCTGTACATCCTAAACGAAGACAAGTATGTCAAAATTAAAGTAAGTAGCCAACACCTTTAGCTCTCAATTAAGATCTCGTTTGTTGAAGTTGGTTGAGAATTAAAGAAACGGTGATCTAAAATATAATGAAGGAACGAAATCAAAAGTTGCACTTTTATGTTCTAATCAATGAAAGCACGACGCTAGTTTAAAGTGCTAATCAATGGAAAGCACGGGGCTAGTCTTCTTGTTCGAGAACGTTTTGTGCACAGATCAAAAGGGCATGCAATGGAGCAAACTGTATGCTGCAATTATAGCTTTTGCATCTGACATATCTGTCTTTTTTTACGATAAACAGGGTAGAACATAACTGGTACTTTAATTATTTTGCGCACAATATAAGTATCATGTCTTCTATACATGTATCATGTTTTTACTTATGCGTTTATATGTACAGTTACAAACAACTTATCAAAATGATGCCATTGTCGGCTGCTGCATGTGTTTCTTTTTACATACAGCTCAAACATCTGGTCGTCACTAAAAGGATATATATAGTACCAGTTGTCATAATCATTGAGTTGAGACGAATTGGCAACCCAGCAAACACAAAGACGTTTTTTAAATGTTTTATACATGTTATATTTTGAGTTTTTGTTTAGATAAAAACGTTTTAATAACATTAAATGTCGAGTTATATAAAGATGACGGAAACGTTTTAAAACGTTTTGTATGAAAACACACTACAACAATAATTTTGTTTTCAAAATGTTATCGTAGACATGATAAAATATATTTTGCAAACATTTTTTGCCAAATATCTTGTCAACGCTTAAGGTTAGCAACTATTTTAAACTGTTGCGATTTGATAGTTCACAGTATCTTGCAAATGGTAGTGAGCTTTTGCAACAATTGCATTGATCATTTCATAGCTAGTGTTTAGAAGAATTCAAATATTACATATATACTTTTGAATGCCATGTGGTTCTTGAGTTATGTTGTAAAGAGGGCTGAAACAACAACACTTTCGTAAAACGTACATAACTCATTAACAACAATAAATCAAGCAAGTTTTCAAAGTATATGATTTGTAGAATGAACTTTTGCAAAACATCAAATTGTTATTTTTCAATAATATATTGATTTAGATCATGAAAATCGATCTTTGGCTGCTTCGACCAACAATACACCGTGTAGCCTTAAATAACTTTATGTTAGACTATTTGAAGTAGATTATCAAAAAATGTTTTTGAATGTTACCAAAACGTTTTATACCTTTATATGTCCCTTTTTTTGGCGTTTTTTAGCAACCTTTTGCGAAAACGTTTTGTGTTTGCTGGGTAGTCCCCCTAACAGCCGCTTTCTGTCCGTCCCAACACTCGTCGCTCCTTACAAACCATAACCACATGCAGTATGTGCCTGAGACTACGAATCGGATTGTAAGGAAATGTCAGAACGCACATATTGTCGGAAAGTTGCTGGATTTTTATACTTTACACAAAAATCCTCATAGAACCCGAAAGTTAACTTCAGAAAATAAAAGATTAGATTACTTTAAAAACAGTAATCTTTAGCGGGGTTCTATAGAATTGCCCAATTCATATTTAACCATCTTTTCAGTTTGCATTTTCACTAAATTCAAAAACAAATTTGGCGTATATAAGATTAAAATAAATGCTCTGCCTTCCAAACCAGATCAATTGTATCACGAATCGTTATATATTATGTACAGTTACTATTCATATATTCCGTTATACATAGGATGCTCAGCTTTTACACAAAAATATTATATTAATTGAAAACCCTGCCACTGGCATATCACATTTTCATCAAATAACTTTGATTTTATAGCCGAGATTTATGAGTATAATCATGGGTAATTTCAATATCCTGACACGTAAGATAACATAGATGTGATGATGGTGGTAGAACTTTTTGAATGACCCTTGTATAAAATAACACTATCAGTAACAAAAATATCACAAAGCAGCAAATGGTGCAAGTATATAAACTTTTCATATGCCCACTGTGAGAAGTCTCTCAACTCCCTTGCCTCCCTGTGGGATGCTGTCCGCCCTGATATTTAAGATTCTAGGTCTTTTTGCACATTGAGCCGATTTTTGACTATTTTCGTAAGGTGCTTTGCATACCCTCTGCAAAAGTGCTGGCTACGCCACTTTTTAAGGGGCTGTACAATAATTATGAGCCCTGGGGAGGGTAAAAAAAAATTTTTTTTGGGGGGGGAAGCAATTTTTGGCGAGCCGAGGGGGGGGGGCAATCGATTTTCGCACATATTCATGGGGCGCATTTAAAATAAAACGCTCTAAAAAGGCTTAGGAAAACAGTACGGAAACGCTTTATCATGCAAATTTTCCTGCTCGCTTGGCGGACCGGGGGGAGGGGAAGCGATTTTTGGCGGGCCGTTCGGAAATTTACCCCCGGATAATAATTATTGCATATCCCCTTAATACTTCTATACCGAATAAAACAAAGGATAACAATGCTCGGTTGATATAAGGGATATATATGTTACATAAAATAAATAAGAATAAACATTAACAGCAAAACAGAATTTCTATTCCTATTTTCGATATGGAAAATAAAATAAACTAAAGCAAATCCACCTTCACTTTTGAAAGCAGTGAAATAAAAATCTATTTTATTTTGCCTATGGTAAACATGGTAAATGGAAGAAATGGTACAACAGAAGTTAATCCATGATCTTTTCACAATATTGCACAACCCGAAATGTAATCTTCACTGTTTTTCTTTGTCCTGTTTGATAGAAATATACTAGAGAAAAGAATGATACGTCCCCCGCTGAAATTTAAAATCAGTTTCGTTTCCGAAAATGATAATATAAAACATACCATTTTCTCACTTTAACTTTCAATTATAAAATGAGAAATATGTATTTTCCCCCTTTTCGTTTAAAATTGTTCAAATGGGAAAACGAAATAACGCAGTCCATTAAAATCGAATGTACATGTTTTTACTAATCCTGCTTGCTATATTTTGGGTTCAGATCCACTAAACAAGGAACAAATCTTTGATTATAGATCGTCACAATTGATACATTCCTGCTTATACATGAGCATGCACACGAATAGGAAACTTCACTTACATCCATAGGCGTTGATCCCGGGGGGATGAGGGATAAAGCCTCCTAATATTTTGCCAGGGTGATGGTCCATACAATCCCCCCCCCCCCCCCCCATGTTGACACCTGTATTGAGATTCTGACCAAATTAACCTCATATTTGGCCATTTTTTCCCCAAAAGTGCCATTTTTCAAGCTTCGCGCGAATCTATTCCACTTGTGCGCTTATATTTCATCAGTTTAGCTTCAATATGACAATTTTTTCGCGGGCTTTGCTCGCATTTGTACCATAAACTTATTATGCCGCCAAAAGGTGCTGGGTTCACTATACTTCAAGAAAGTTTTTCTAACTCCACCCCCCATGTAAAAAAAAAGATATTTACGCCACTGGTTACAATGCACCAACATAGTACCAAAGTGGCCTGATTTAAAATCCAAACTCCACTTTAGTACCGCTTCGTGGCAAAAACAAAATGGGTTCCTTAAATTTGAATTTGGCGTCCTGTAATATATTATTTAACCAAATTTCTTACCTGCAGTGACTGTAACTGTTATAGTATCAGACATTGAGATTCCACAATTGTCAGTGGCTGTTGCTGTTACAGTTGTCACTCCAGTTGGGTAGGTTGCACACTGTTGATTTCCTTGAGGAGTGAATTGAATTGATCCACTGCTGTATCTTACAGTTGGAGTCCCTAAATTGTCTGTTGCTGTGCATTGGTTGAAACACACTTGTGTGCTAGCTTGTCCACGCTGAACTTGGGAACTTACATCTTGTCCGCAGGAAATAAATGGCCGGACAGTATCTATGATTGAATAAAAGTAAATAAATAGATGCATATTTTTAGTCCCCATGAAGCGTCATTGGTTGGAAATGGAGGTCAAGGTCATTAAACCTTAGTGGAAATAGTAAATGATAAAATCGGATCATATGACAGAAGATAAAGTTAATTGCATTTGGTTAGTCAAGCCGCATGTACCCAAAGGCATAATGTTTGAATGTTATGCCATCGATATATTATTAGGTCCATGAATGCCAGATAGCAACTACTAGCAAGGCAGTCCTGTATTATATTATTAAAAAGATTTCTTACCTCCAGTGACTGTAACTGTTATAGTATCAAACATTGAGAGTCCACAATTGTCAGTGGCTGTTGCTGTTACAGTTGTCACTCCAATTGGGTAGATCGCACACTGTTGATTTCCTTGAGGAGTGAACTGAGTGAATCCACTGCTGTATCTTACAGATGGAGTTCCTAAATTGTCTGTTGCTGTGCATTGATTGAAACACACATTTCTGTTAGCTTGTCCACACTGAACTTGGGAACTTACATCTTGTCCGCAGGTAATAAGTGGCGGGACAATGTCTCCTATGATTGAATAAAAGCAAATAAATAGATGCATATTTTTAGTCTCCATGAAGCGTCGTTGGTTGGAAGTGGAGGTCAAGGTCGTTAAACCTTAGTGGAAATAGTAAATGATGAAATCGGACAATATATCATATGACAGAAGATAAAGTTAATTGCATTTGGTTTGTCAAGCAGCCGCATGTACCCGGAGGAATGTTTGAAAGTTATGCCACCGATATATTATTAGGGTCATTGAATGTCGATACTGTGATTCTTATCGTCAGCTTTCTTCAAGTTTGTGTTTAACAGACTTGTACCCGAGTCCAACTTGTCCGAGTCCGAGCCGAGCCGAGTCCATTTGTATCCGAGTCCGAGCCAAGTCCGAGTCCTTTTGTGTCCGAGTCCGGACTGGAGTCCATGTCCGGGGGTGCCGAGTCTGAGCCAAGTCCGAGTCCAACAAAAATAAGACCCGAGTCCGGACTCAGTCAGAGTCCATGCCCGGATGTGGGGGGAGGGGGACACCTTTGTTTCCAATGGACATTAATTGTGAAATTTCATTGTACAAGGAATACATTTAAAAAAATTCCACATAGCCCCCGCATGAAAAGTATTTAATTATCTTTGTAATCACTCAAAAAGCATTTTGTGTGAATTTTACATCCGAACTAGGTGCTATTAAATTTTTATGAACCACTGACCCCTGACCCCCCGGTTAATGAAAAACATGATAATTTGCAAATTGACACCACTGCATCGAATTATATGAATAAACATAATTTTTCACCAGGTTCGCCGTCGCAATTTATAAATAAAGGAAACAAGCAAAAAGTGAGCCTGCCCGAGAATTGAACCCAGGACCTCAGGTTGACAGGACCTGTGACATCACAACGGGAGCTTCGTGATTAGACTGGTTGAAATTCGAACCTATAAGTGTTCTCTTAAACTTATCTCCTCCCCGCTAATAGCCTAGGACCGTAAATGCTAGAAATAATCTGTACTTGTATAACGTCCACTTGACACCAATGATTAAATTATCATCGCATGGACTGAATTCTACAATTAAAATTATAATTGTTAACTCTTCAGACTACTAAAAAAGTAAAAGTAGCAGACAATGCGAGACCACAATTGTCAGTGGCGGTTGCTGTTACAATAGTCGAACCAGATGGGTACCCTTGAGGGATGAATTGAATGAATCCACTGTTGTATCTTACATTAGGATCGCTTCCTGAATTATCTGTTGCTGTACATTTGTTGAAGCACACTTGTGTGCTAGTTTGCCCACACGGAACTTGTGAAGTTACATCTTGTCCACGGGTAATACGTAGTGGGATAATGTCACCTGTGATTGAAAACTAATTGAATTAATTAAATTCAAATTTTTGGCTCTCATATGAAAGGGATTGAAATACCCTTATATTGATTGGATGTGGATGTCAAGGTTATTAAACCATGGTGGAAATAGCAAATGATGAAGTCGGACAACCCAAATCTAAATTATTTTATGGGAGTGCCTTTGTGACTTGTTCCTGTATAATGTTGCTTTTTAATATCATTGTTGGAAGCACATGTCAGCTACATAGCTTTTCCATATTGAACTTGGGAAAATACTAGGCGGGACGCGGTATTTTTACCGTAGTTAACATTTGCATCGCATACATCATGTACGTAAGTATATGAGTTTAGATTCCACGGTATTCAGTTTGATGACACAAGTTTCTTGGCATTATTATTTCCTTTTACTTAACAAAAAGAAAAGAAATTTATTAAAATTCTAACATGGTTCTACAATGTTTCTCATTTTCAAAAATGTGTTTAACAATATGTACAGTATTGTCTCATTTCGTGAACAAAGGCCACACATAAATTGTTACCTTGCGTTTGCTTTACAATCGTTCACCCAACTGTAACTATAATACCAGCTCATTGCTCATTGCACAGGTAAAACTGAAACTTGTGTGTGTGGATTTAACCAGAGAAGATCTGATGTAACATAGTTGAGCTGTTTTCAATGAATGTTATCTTGGTTTAATAGCTTTTAATGGGGTTTAAGTCCTGCAAAGGTCGTGGTGAATTCTACTGTAGACATGACTGCATCATGCATTTCTGTCTATCCTTCAAGAAAGTTCTCCTGAGCTGGGTCATTTTATATTATATAACTCATGCAAAGATACTTGTCATTCGATTGGTCAATTACAGTTGATTATGTTTGTCATTTTTAGAAAAAAGACTATTGCACTCCGCGCGAGCGCAATAGTCAATGTTCCATTGTACTAACGCGCAGTTACCACGCCAACGCTGTTTTACGCGTGCGTATAGCGTGCGCAGTGACCACCTGGACACGCAAATTATAGGTGTGGTGTCGCTACTAAAATAAACATAGTTTATATATTTTTCAATTTATTTTCCTGGTGATTTACAAAATTAAGTGGAAGAAAAGAAATTATATATGAGTTATATATAAAAAAATTAATATTGAATGTTTTTATTCGTTCAATGGAAAGAATATTTTCATTCGGTGAAATATGTAGCGTTCCATCCAACTCGGCAAAGCCTCATTGAATGGACGACAAAGCCTCGTTGAATGGAACAGCACATACTTCACCTCATGAAAATATTCTTACCATTACAGCCTGTCTCAAAAAAAATTGTGCAAGTGAAAAACGCCCTCTGTGGCAATTATAAAATACCTTTGTGATATGAGGCTTACATCAACGTCAAGGGCAAAGTCTTAGCTCTCAAATGCCGTTTGTTCTGTTAAATTTGCTTGTTTTAATCTCGAGATATGTTTAGTTAAGAGCGAAAGGGTAAACTCACAATTGTGCCACTTTTACCAGGAAAGAGGGCTGTACATGTAAATCAATGATAGCATCAAGTTTATCAAGAGTTCCTTCGTGAAGTCAAAAGAATGCATCACACAGTTGTTTGATGTGATCATTTATTATTTTTTCTAACAAAACTTTATAATAATGTTCAATTCTAGACCTGAATAACACCAACAGCTATCACAATAATAAACTGTATATACAAAAAATATTTTGTACCAATTTTTAACATAGATTTTCGTTTCTATATCAAATTATTCATCTCTTTCTGCTTTTTGTGGTAATTTTAATTCTATAAACTGTACATTTGTGTGCAAATTGAGGGCGCTATTACATATAGTTTTGATTTAAATAATCCAAATAATATGAGTTATATCTTACATTTCATGATAAAAAGATTTTTTGAAAATTCCCTTGTCATTTGTTAGTCTGTTTGCTGATGTTCCAATACCATTTTACAAGTGTCTACCCCTTGTAAATTTTAGATAAATAGCGCCATCATTGTTCAACATTTCTTAAAAATAACTCAGTTTTACATGTCATCAAACAACTGTGATCAATTACACAACGATACAAAAATGTTTTCACTGTTTTATCATGATACAGGCATAATGATTTATGATTCTCTTTTCCACTTAAAACAGATTAAAAGATAAATTATACATATTTCGCATTCTGCTGTAAAATTAAATGCATGTGCATACTGCATGTCAATGATTTTATGATGGTAAATACTGTTTTCTTTGTCACTCAAGACATGTTAAAAGACAATCAAATATTGCAAACTTATAGATTAATGAACGCGTATTACTTGTTGGGAGAGAAATTATGACAAAAAAAATGCACCCGCGCTGATGTTGATGCGTTTAATGCACGAGCCCCGATGGGGGAGTGCATTAGACGCATTAATATCAGTATAGCCCGCTTCCCTGGTAAAAGTGGCACAATTGTGATTTTACCCTTTCGTTGTTAACTAAACATATCTCGAGATTGAAACAAGCAAATCGAACAGACCAAACGGCATGTGAGAGCTAAGATTGCGTCCTTGACGTTGATGTAAGCATCTTGTCACAAAGGTATTTTCTAATTGCCATAGAGGGCGCTTTTTACTTGCACAATTTTTTTGGAGACAGGCTGTATACTCATAAACATTCAATATTAATTTTGAGTGAAATGTTGTGACGGCGTAGGCATACAATTTAGCTAGTACCCACAAATCATACGATCCATGGGTATGGTCATAACACGCGTATAATAGTCATGGATTTGGGAAATTCATTTAGGCCTAATTAGTTTCACTAAATTAGTAGACACCAACAACATTCGTAAATTCAATATTTTTATTTTATCATTCGAACATACTTTAAATAAACATGATTTTTTACCAGGTTCGCAGTCGCAAAAAATAAAGGAGACAAGCAGAAAAAGTGATCCCGCCTAGGAATCGAACTCAGGTCTGGTTGAAATTAGAACCTAAGCGGTCACTTAAACTTATCTCCTCCCCGTCGATCATACCACTGTCTTCCGGTTCATACTGTAAATGCTGTGTTTTATCAGAGCAGGTGTAAGAAAGAGGAGGGTTAACAAAATTATATACTTGAGATAATCCCGTAGGTAATCCTACGTTGCATCTATTCATAGTACTTTATTCTCAAGAAGTTAAACATACACTTGAAATACCCTGTGATGTTATAAGTGTGACCGCCCACGGTTGACCGACTTGCACTTCGGAATTGGAAATATTTCCAATGTTTCTATACAGAATTTGTTGAAAAGTATGAAACATGTGTGTTAAGGAACTGCTGCTTGGATGGGATACCACAAGTGGATAAGAAAGAAATCGAGTGTTGTAAAATTTCCCTCAAAATCCGCCCTTTTTGGTAAATATATAAATTTCTAAAGAAGAAACTTTAAGGATTTTTATAGAGAAGTGATGATTGTTGATCTTTTTTTTTTTTAAATGTATTTTCCTATCATTTCCTGTAAACCTAATAAAGATATTCTGATAATTGAAAATCTTCTCTATCATAAATAATGAGGCTGAAAGTGACAACAAGCGGCAAAAATTCTTTGAACAAGTTCATTTGGATTGTTAGATTTCACTGTTAACATAGTTCGTTTTATGCAAATCCAAGAAAAATGAAGATGTTAAACTCACATTTTTAGTGACGTTTCACGACTACACTAGTGGTTTCATCAGACTGGCAACTCATCACATCTGACTGCTTCCTTTTATAATCAACAGGAACCGCTATAGAGGGCGTGATGAGTTGGTCAAAGATGTTGTTGTGTGAGTAGGCCCCCTCGTCCTTGTTTAGAGTGTCTTTTCCTTTTCGGCGTATCCAGATGGCTTCTTTCAGCCATCTAGTGGTCTTGTCAGCTTCTCTATCGATGACCTTTGAGTCCTCCCATTTGATAGAATGATTAGTGGAGACAACATGATCAGTGATAGCTGACTTGTGAATGTCTGTGATCGATGACGTGCGGCTGGCTCTAATGTAGGGCTTCGTTTCATATTTCTCCACCTCTTTTTGGTACTCTTTGAGGCGAACGCCAAAAGGGCGCCCGGTTTCTCCGATGTAGGTACTAGTACAATCTCCGCAGGGGATTTCATATATCGCCTCTGCTTTTTGTTTAGGGAGAAGTTTGTCCTTTGGGTGAACAGGCATACTTCGGATGGTGCGGTGAGGTTTCGTAGCGGTAGAAAAGCCATGTTTTTTGAAAACTCTAGATACTCGCTTAGTAAGCCCCCTCAACGTAGGGAATTACAACCATACCTTTAGACTTTTCACTGTCATCTTTATTCTTTGAGGTAGTCTTTGTTTTTGGAGTGGCTCTATTTTGTTTGACTTTTTTGATCGACCATTCTGGGTAACCACCGCCAGATAACGCTTCGCGTATATTGGTCTCCTCTTTCTGTCTGTCTGCTTCCTCGGTGACTAGCGACTCACCCCGGTCTAGTAAAGCTCTGACGACTCCTAACTTTTGATGGAGAGGGTGGTGGGAGGAGAACTGAAGGTACTGATCGGTGTGCGTTTTCTTCCTGTATGTACTAAGTTTCACTGACCCGTCTGGTTTCTTGTGATCAGGGTATCAAGGAAGGGAATAGAACTGTCCTGCTCTTGTTCATAGGTAAAATTGACGCTGCCGTTGGAATCAATGGAATTTAGATGATCGGTGAGATTGTCGACTTGTCCTCTGCGTATAATTTCTAACACGTCATCAACGTATCTCTTCCAGAGACGTGGGCGACAGCTTTCCGGGGCAGCGGCAAAAATTGTAATTTGCCATGGAACTTCAGTCATACTTTATCTGAAATCTGACCGGATGACAGGGCCTGCATGTATGGTATTCATGGCATACTGAAATGAAAGCACTAACCTATCATTAAAAGTAGTCATCTCAGATCTGTAACTTGTGTATCACACACGTCCAACCCCATTGTGGCATTCTATTGTTAAGCGGCTAAATAGGTTATTCATCATTTATTTTGAATGGGCGGTATCACACATATTTTATTTGAGGATAGCTCTATGATGTCAACCTCCTATTTTTTACATCTTCTCTGGATTTATCATGTTCATGTTTATTTAGGCATTGTGCCATAACCATACCTGCAGTAACAGTGACAGTAAACTTGCTGAAGTCGGTCAAACCACAGTCGTCAGTTGCTGTTGCTGTAACAGTTGAGACACCGCTTTTAAACGTAGCAGTAACCGTACCACTACTATAGCTAAATGTATGCGTTCCCGCATTGTCAAACGCAAATGCAGGTTGGAACTGAACTTGCCTATTTGTAGATCCACATTGAACATCAGACCTGACATCAGCTGGGCAAGTAACCAGTGGTGGTTGCACATCACCATTAAAGGATGATTATACGACAGAAGTTAAAGTTAATTTGGTTAGTCAAGCCGCATATGGCATAATGTTAGAATGTTATGCCATCGGTGTATTATTAGGGTCCTTGAATGTCGATACTGGGATTCTTATCACCAGCTTTCTTCAAGTTAACTTTGGTGGAGTTCGTTATGTCTTTGACAATTCGCGCTGTGATGATTTTGCTTATTCGTCCTAGTTCAGAACAAGGATTGATGAGTCGGCACGGGCGCAATTTTAAAGCTACACGCGCGGGACGCTGAGATAAGCGCATGTTATTGCAAATATGCCATGATTTAAAAGACCTTGTAGATGTGATTGAGGTGTAATTTTGCCTCATATATAATTATGGATATACAATTTACTCATTTACTCGCTTATTGACCAACGAGGTAGCTCGTTATTCCCAACGCAACAAAAAACACTATGTTCTCATTGGTTTACAGCCTGTCTCAAAAAAAATTGTGCAAGTGAAAAGCGCCCTCTGTGGCAATTAGAAAATACCGTTGTGACATAATGCTTACATCAACGTCAAGGGCATAGTCTTGGCTCTCAAATGCCGTTTAGTCTGTTCAATTTGCTTGTTTTAATCTCGAGATATGCTTACTTAACAACGAAAGGGTAACATCACAATTGTGCCACTTCAAGAGGGCTATACATGTAAATCAATGATAGCATCAAGTTTATCAAGAGTTCCTTCGTGAAATTAAAAGAATGCATCAATTACACAACAATACAAAATTGTTTTTAATGTTTTATCATGATAATGGTATAATGATTCTCTTTTTCCACTTACGACAAATTAAACGATAAATAAATATTTCACATTCTCCTGTAAGATTAAATACATGTGCATGTCAATGATTTTACCATGGTAAATACTGTTCTCTTTGTCATTCAAGACATGTTAAAAGACAAACAAATATTGCACACTTATAGAATAATGAACTTTGACAAGTTCATGAAATTTGATAAATTAATGAAATTAGACAAAATAATGCACGCGCGCTGGTGTTGATGCGTCTAATGCACGAGCCCCGAAGGGGGGAGTGCATTAGAATTGATTTACATGTACAGCATGTACATCCCTATTCCCTAGTAAAAGTGGCACAATTGTGACATTACCCTTTCGTTGTTAACTAAACATATCTCGAGATTAAAAAGAGCAAATTGAACAGAACAAACGGTATTTGAGAGCTAAGACTGTGCCCTAGACGTTGATGTAAGCATCATGTCACAACGGTATTTTCTAATTGCCAGAGAGGGCGCTTTTCACTTGCACAATTTTTTTTGAGACAGGCTGTATATAGCTAATTGCTCGTGCACCGCATATCAGGGAATACAGTCTCAGCACAGACCCTCTGGGTCTGTCAGGTCTGTGGTCTCAGTAAACATACTGATGAGGTGGTATTTCCTGGCTAGCTTTAAAGATTTGTAAAACAACAAGAGTTATAATACACCAACATAGTACCCAAATGGCCTCATTTGAAGTCAAAATTCATCTTTAGTAGTGCCGCTTCTTAAAAAAAAGCGGGTTTCTTGAATTTGGCATGCACCAGATAGCAACTACTAGCAAGGCGGTCCTGTAATATATTATTTAAAAGATTTCTGACCTCCAGTGACTAAAACCTAGAAAATCTAATTTCTAGTTCTAAATGGCTTCAAATTTCATTGTTTTTTCAAAATAATTAACAAAATCAGTGAAAAATGAAAGTTGCTCTTCAAATTGAACTTGTAAGGGTCTTTGGGTGACAGATCAAATGGAAAAATAGGGGGTCTTCGGGTGACAGAGCATGTGTTCATAAAAATATGGGGTCTTTGGGTGACAGCGATGCTGAAAAGGGGGTCTTAACAGCCCTACATACGCGTCACCTCCAAAGTTGAGTGCCCCCGGGGTAGCACGCCTTTACAACAATTGCTCTCATTGGTTCATAGCTAATCACATGTCTTTCAGCTACGGAGTGTAATTTCAGCTAAACACATAAATAGAAAGATTAATCTTACCATCCGTAACAGTTGCTGTGAATGTACAACTTGCTGTCTGGCCAGCTGTATCCCGAGCAATAGCAGTAACTTGCGACGTTCCCGCTGGAAATGTTGCTGAAATCTGGCTTGGGTTTTGAGTATTGAACGCAATAAAATCACTGTCATATGTGATCGTTACCAATCCCACTCCGTTTACCGCGATTGCGGCAGGGAAAGACAGGAAAGAGGTGCCTTGTCCACAAGTAACTTGACTGTTTTGGTTTGGAGGACATGTAATTATTAGCTTGGCTGTATTGTAAATTAAAATAGAAAATAATAATGTTACTGTCTTAATTTATGATAAGTACATCTAAGATTATTAACAGTATTATTTAATGTGCACATACTTTCACATGGCATGGCAAAATGTGAATAATATATTAGACCATTTCTATAATCTGAGACTAGTAACTAGTCTCAGCTATAATTGGCACCTTCCTGCCGTTGATAGGATGAACATCGATATCACGTACTATAAAAACAATGAAGGCGAAGTCATGACGGGTATAGCGTGAATATGAAATAACGAAATAAGGGACCGTTCATTATTTCTACTGGAGGGGGGGGGGGCGGGAGCAGAGAGAAAGTCACTGCCGAAAACGATATGACCCCCTTCTCCGATAATAAAAACCATATGACCTCCCCCCGAGCTACATGAAAATCTTATGCCCCCCCCCCCCCCACCACCAACCAAAATAGAAATTCCTGCGGAGGAGTGGGGTCTTTGTAATTTTGGTTACAGGGATGTGCCACACAGACCTTTGAAAGCTAACTTTCTCTGTACCACTTTTCATCACCATGTACATGTAGCAGTGATGTCAGTGTGCATTTCATTAGGCACAGTTTCAAGTAGCTAGTGGACGCTTAAAGCGCTGACGTATGCACACACGCAATGACGCGCAATAGATGCACGAATGGATCACATCACTGCCACATATCAGGCTGAAAATTATACCTTTACTGTTTTTGCCACCCGACTATTAGTATACCAATTTTTCACAAAAGGCACCCAAATTTACCCTAATTGCAGTAATTTGGCACTTTTCTCCAAATATTGGTCTTTACTGAATAGCCACCCATCAATATACCAAAATCGCTGAAAAGGACCCCAAAATCGTGGCACATCCTCAAATACCTTCAACCAGGTAGAACCCCACGGGATATTTTAACATGTTTTTTTTTTTTTTTTTTAATATTATTTATTTCACATGCATGTACACAGTTTTTGGTTCAAACTGCCACCCTGTGCTCCAGCTAGTACATGTATGTACTTCAATACCACAGGTTCCTGAACAAACCACAGTGATATTATCCATAAGACTGATTAAAGTTACATTTTTTTGCACCAAGAACAATCTTTCAAGTGGCAGGTTTGGAAACTTGGGGTCAAAATTATTATAATTCATTAGTTTTATGTAATTAGGCTAAAATGGCTGTAAAATGAATTTATTTCATTTTTTAATTTAAATCATTGACTTCAAAATGTCTTTAGTAAAGAGGTTGTAATTTAATGCAATCATACTGAATATAAAAAATCAAATGAGTTTAATTTCTTCATTTATCAAACTATCAAGCTGATTTATTAATTTTCAGTCTCATAAATTGTAGTAAATATGCATCAACTTCTCATACATGTTGATACTGGGTGCAGATGATAGCCCCTTTGGTGTAAAATGAATGAGTTGCAAAATCTTCTTCATCAGTATATTAAAAGGAATAAAAAGTAGTTTGTGACATCTTTTTTTTTACCATACATGAATCAGTGATGTATCGATCGGACTCAAGTCCACTTTTGCCGGACTCAGACACAAACATACTCGGTTCCGCTCACTTGGACACAGAAGGTCCAATTAGATCCATGTAAAATGATTATATCTAAATGTCAAAATATATCTCAAATTTGATTCAAAATTTGTTGTCATAATATCCTACATATCCACCAAATTATTTAGATTTTTCTGTCACTTCCCAGAATCATTACTGTTATCGTTAATGGAATAATTGATAATTATACATATTTTGAATAGATATAAAATATCTACAATTTCTTTCATGGAACTTTCTAATTCATTAAACTCTTGAAAGAGAGAAATCATGCACACAGACATGTACACCCCATCCATGGGGCTAGGGTGGCTGTGGTTTGTGTGTGTTCACTACTCACTGGCAGTCACTGCACATTTCCGGAACATTTGTCCATCACACAACCATATTAAATATAATGTCTGAAAGGGTGAATTTCTATTAGTATTATTATTATTAATATTATGATGATGATGATGATGATGATGATGATGATGATGATGATGTTATTGTTCTATAATGTATTTGAATACATTGCCCAAGTTTACTGTCATGGTGGTTTGGGCGAGTCTTTGTAGTGTAACTAGGGTATGGAAATGACACCTGTGTGGAGTGGAGTTTGATAGTGGATGTGTATTGGGGGAGCGGTTTGGGCTGGTGTAGCTGTCTCTTTTCATTATAAAAGAGCAAAGAAGAGTCTGACCACAGCATTACTGTGCAGCAGCTTGAATATTGGTTTGGTTCAAAATTTCTTATTTCAGCAAATATGTATTGCACATTTGGCAAATTAGATGCAAAATCTAGAATTTTTCTCCATTTTTTGGAATGTTTCACCCATTGACCCATTTTTTCAAAATGTTATAATCAATTACTTAGTTTTGGTTCAAATTTATGTCAATTCACACCGTGGCAGGTGAAAAACAAGCCGCAGATTCCTCCGAGGCCAGACTTAAATCGGACTAAGTGTCGGCCGACACGCAAAGCGCAAAGTCTAATGGCCAGGGGCCCAGGGGAAATGTTCCAGATGGGGGTCCAGGGGGCGAAGCTCCAGGATTTTTGAGGTGCAAAACCATTTGACCCCCCTTTCAATAACTAAAAAACCATCTGACCCCCATGTATTCTCCCGCCCCCCTCCGGTGGAAATAATGAACGGTCCCTAATCACGTAATACTCTTCTTGACCTCGTTTTCGCTGCACTATAATGCGTGATATCGATGTGATATCGATGTTTGACTTGTGATATAAGACCCGTTCTTAATCATGTTAATTTGGAAACACATATTTTTAATGGTTAAAGATAATATAAACATCCTGGGCTAACTTCAACGCATATGGCAGGGTTTTTTTATCATTTTTAAATCACTCTACTGTGGTGTTCGATTCATGACTGATTTTTATACCTATCGCATTGGCGTAAGAAATGTATCTACTTTTTATCTACTTACTTAAAGGAGTATTTCGTGATCCTAGCATCCTCTATTTATGTCATTTTTCATTAGATATCCACGAAAAAAACCTATTCCCAAAATTTCAGTTGATTCCGATTTTGCGTTCGCATTTCGTCGACGGGTCCTTAAAGAACTTTAGCAAAATTACCCTCGATTAGAGAAAAGCGAGGGTAATAAATTTTGTTTCACTAGTTTCATTTTCTGATATTGGATTTCATAATTTGATCTCATATACCTCGACACCTACTGATGTTCGACCTTTTGCATGTCAACACATTCCTGGTGCTCTGGAGGTCAGCTGGGCAGGGGAGTGAGTTTCAGGGCTGGAATTGCCAGAGGGCATATAATATGGTGACCCAAGTGAAGTCCAGCTGGTTAGGATGACAGATTGACCACTGTGTTCTTAAGACTAACTTTCATGCTCATGGCAATTGCCATGGCAACTAGCTGTCAAAGCTGAAAACATTTGTAGAAAGCATGGATTCAAAAGTTTTAAGGATATGTACATGAAATGGCGAGTTATGCATGATTATGTGTATTACACTGCTCCATAGACAATGCGTTGTAATTTCGTTCTGGTGCACCAGAACGAAATTTTAATTTCACGATAAACATTATGTAGCCACAGGTTTCCAGTGATGTAAAAATCTCAACTTTTTTGGGAAAAGTGGGGGGGATGAGGCTGTGGATCACGAAATGCCCTTTTAAGATGTTTCAGTGTTACTCTGTGGTGGACTGATTAAATAGATTACAGTTTTGCCATGTAATTTATAGGAGACTCATACGGCTTTCAAATAATTACCTGTAATAATATAGTTGTATGTACAAAACACTGAATTTCCATTTGTATCTGCCACAGTCAAAGTTACCGTATTTGTTCCTACTTGGTATCCCTGAAGAAAGTGTGTCGTGGCCTGATTGAACTGGAATGTACCAATTATTTGACCGTTATTGGTATATGTGTAAGTTACCAAAGCGCCAACTGGGAAGTTGAAAATGGGACGAGCGAAACTGGTAAATGTTTGCGTCGACGGGATAGGATGAGGACAAACAACACCTAGAACCAACAATAAGCAGATTCAGATTGTTATATAAATACTAGTATAAAATTGTTATGAAAAAGTTTATATAATTATATTAGTGACAGTAAAAGTAAAGTATACGTGGGCATATATTATTGTATGCAACATATCATAATGTCATGATTATATTGGCACTTCAATACTGAACAATTCTGATTTTAGAATCTACAAAGCTTGGAAGTACAAGCATGGTACAAGACGCGCTCGTGCACCTTAATGTTCCCGCCAACACAAAGGCCGCAAAGTTGTGTACCATGTAGTTATTAATCATCCATAGACAGCCGTGTTAAGCATGCAAACCGCAATCCAAAGTCAGTAGTCCACTTGGGAAGCTAACAAACAGAGGGGGTACAGTGACTGAAAAGATCAGTTGTGAAAATCTATCAATTGTGCACAAATTAATTAAATCAGAGTTTTAAGCTTAAATGCAATAACCAGAGTATGCACAATGGACAAGTGGACTACGGAGTAGTCTACACTCTCTCTGGTTATTATTCCAAAGAGCAGCCCAAAATACCTTAAAACAGTTTTTGTATTTCTAATCACTAGGGTTACACGAATGGCGCGTTGATTTAACGGTGTGCTCTTTAAAATGTGTAAAAAAATTTGGACAATTGTCATGATTCTTGCCTCAAACCGGAACATAATAATTATGTTGAAGCATTAACATTTAGGGGGGAGGACGAAAATAATTTGTGCCGATTCTACTAGGAAAATAGTTCAATTCAGACTATTTTAGCTCCAAATGAAGGTGGCGACTGGTATTTGATGGACCAGCAGTGTGCGCAAAGCGTGCAAAAGTTAGCAAGTTTACTTCATTTTGGCCCAAAATGCAGTGTTGAATCTTAATGGCGTATATATATTTTAAGCACGGATTTTGAATTCTCACTGCACGGATTTTTAATCTCACTGCACGAACGTGCCAGGAAGCACGTTACAATAGCCCCTGGTCACTTCCGGTATGAAACCAAATATTTTCAAAATGCTTCTGTTTAGTTCACAAATTACAAAGTACAATGATATCACTTTGTCACTAGAATCAATGGCTATTGGCAAAAATGCCACGTCATAGTTACGGGGTCAAATGTTACACGTAAACCCAGCAAACACAAAAATGTTTTAAAAACGTTTTAAACAAGTTATATTTTGGGCTTTATATTGGTAAAAACGTTTTAGTAACATAAATGTCGGGTTATATAAAGGTCATGAAAATGTTTTTTAAAAACGTTTTGAATGAAAACACACTATAACAATAATTTTAAAATGCTTTCAAAATGTTATTGTAAACTATTTTTTGCAAACATTTTTGCCAAATATTTTGTCAACACTTAAATAACATCATGTTAAAATATTTGCAGTAGGTTATCCAAAAATGTGTTTAAATGTTATAGAAACGTTTTATACCCTTTATAAACCCTTCATATAACCCGACATTTAAACGTTTTCTGACAACCTTTTATATCCTTTTGCGAATGATGTGGAAAACGTTTTGTGTTACCAGGGTGTGTATGTGTATGATTACACTTACAATCAAACATACTCTTACGTTATAGTCCGGGAGACTGTGGTCGGCCGTGGGATTTTAATGATTAAAACATCTCACCTATCTAGATACCTTCTATAGGACCCAAAGAGCAAGAAAAGGTTTGGTGGACAAATCTGAGGTGTGGCAGAAGGCGGCCATCTTGATTTTCAAAATGGCCGCCATTTTTAATATTATTTTTACTATAACCCGAGTTGTGAATATCCCACGAGGCTAATTTTGGTGGCAATACCCATATTTCCAATACCTAGGAGTCTAATAAACGTAGTGCCAGCATGCTAGGGGAACAATAAGACTGGCAACCATCTTGATTTTCAAAATGGCTGCCATTTTAACATTTTTTACTATAACTTGAGTTGTGAATATCCTATGAGTCTCATTTTAGCGGTAATATCCGCATTGTCAATACTAACAAGATCAAAAAACATCGTGCCAGATTGCTAGGGGTACAATGAGATAAAGAGGCACCTGGAATTTCAAAATGGCGGCCATTTAGGGTCTATTTTCATTTTTCAACAATGACTCTGGCTCTGAATGTTGTACAAAGTTCGTCACCTTTCATGAGAATTGCTTAAATGCTTGTAAATTACTACTGAGCTGAAAAGGCATGTCTTTCAGTCATTTGCGCTTGAACACTTTTTTAATACTGAATTTGTTTTATATATAAGTAAATCTGTTAAAACAGTATTATACACATTATAGTTCATTACAACTATCATCTTTAACATCTCAGAGGTACACATTTTCTTATCATATTTATCTGATGCAATAGAACAGCCATAAAGTTCGGTACGATTCAGTACGTTTCTTCGACACTTGCAGCGATAGTTGTCACATTTTCAGCAAATGTATCAGATTGTGCAGCAGTCTCGACACCATCCATTACCTCAGGCAGTGTATGTATTGTCTTTGGTACTCATTCAAGGATTGACATTAAGCTAGTCTTGAATGTAGCATGACGAAAGAAACAAACAGCTGCAAACAAAGATCTTGGTACAACTGAACACTCATTGGTGTCAACCGCCTCTCTGAAGTCAATATCTCGTGCGCTCGAGACAATAAGCAAGCGATCAAAGAGTGCCCATCCCTGAGTTATACCAGCTGATCGCCAATATTGACTTTCCCTTTCATCCCAGCTGATCACCACATCTTGAGCTGCAGCATTTCATTGGAGCCTACAAATTCACATTTCCTGTTGTGATTCTGTCTTGAAGATATTGGGCAAATGTTTCTTTTTCTTATTGGAATTCGTCAGGCATAATTACTTAAGTTAACGAAGTTGATCACTTTATCACATTCATTTGCAAACAAACTTTCTGAAATGGTTGATGATATGTGTGAGGAGAGCAGCATTCTCCACCTGAAGCTTGGCCGTTGCTATTGTGTTCATTTTGTATTTTTGCTTTATCTGTGTGGTTATATCAGCAACTGTCTCTGCTTCTTTTTCTATACAAGCAAATTCAGGAGCAACCAGGAAAAACTTGTGTGGGGAACTGGTACAAAAGCAATTATGCCTAACAAGCTGATACCTCTGCTGCAAAATGTGTTGCAGTCATTGACAGTATAGTTTATCTCTAATCACAAGATACACTAAAAATATTAAAACGAGCTCTGACTTAGCATAAAATAGCAAGGCATTTTATAGAACGACACTGGCAAAAGTACGATGAGTCGGTGACTATGATGAAGTGCATTTGCATTAGAGATTTAGAAGGTATCTCATGTTTCCAAGAAGAAAGCTAATTCTACATTGTAATAATGTCTCAGCACATGTCCATCTAGATTGATTCCCCAGATACAGATGTCCTAGTCTCTGCCATTAGATGCTACCCAAATCTTTGTAAAGATAATCTTTTGTGACAGTTGCAGAAACCCGTAGGGTAATACCTACAATGGTTTGAGTGTCGGAAAGGCAGCATCTCTCTCTGGATTCCACGCACTATTGGGGCAGACATCACTTGGAGATTTGCTGACAAGGCAAAGCTGCAGTTTTGGCAGACACTGAAAGAACTTGACTCAGATAATGATATAGTGTATGCACTTTCACAGCTTGGTGTAGCAGAGAGATGCATCCGATGCAGTCTTGTCTGCCATTGAAGCATTTAGTAAGTTGTAATTTGCCTCGCACAGTTTTAACAAATGTAGCAGATGTTAGGTGGTGGCTCTTGAAAAAGCTGCCGCCAACTAGAGCTTCACTTGTACCACACATCATGAGACAATGATTTGGCACAATGATCTTGTCCCAAGTCCAGAGGTACCACGACCCCAGCATTATGGCTGTGATGTTGTTGATGGAAAATTCCTACCAGTGATGACAACTTTGCCTCCCGCTCCATCCAGCTAGCAGCAGCAGTGACCCATTTGTTGAAATGTGAATTTTTAAGTCAAAATGTGACAATAATTGCTGCAATTAGTGCCGAAGGAATAATAGACTGAACTGTACCATATTTTGTGGCTGTTCTATTGAGTCAAATGAATGTGAGAAAATGCATGCATCCCTATGTGTATGTATGGGGTTAATTACCATAATACCGTTTAATCCTTGATGTATTACAAAGCAAGTTCAGAGAAGGGTACAAGTAGAGAGTGTGGAGTAAAGTGTACAAGTGCAGTAACTTGTACAAATGACTGAAAGTTGCAAAAGTGAAACTAAAATGCATTTTCAATTCATTAGTAATTTACAAATATGTGAGCATTTCTCATTACAGGTGAAGAACTTTGTACAACATTAAGAGCTAGAGTCATTGTTATCAATAGACCATAAAGGGCAGCCATTTTGAAATTCCAGATAGCTGTTATGTCATTGTTCCCCTAGCAATCTGGCACCATGTTTTTGAACTTGTTGGTATTGAGAATGTGGATATTACCACTAAAATGAGACTCGTAGGATATTCACAACTCCAGTTATAGTGAAAAAGGTTAAAATGGCAGCCATTTTGAAGATGACTGCCAGTCCATTACTCGTTGATGGTCGATAGACGTCCCAATAAATTGGACTTAGTCACCGGTCAGTTCTACAGCATAGATATCCATGGCTAACGATGGTTAACTATGGAAACATGTTAAAGGACATCAAGAAAATTTTCTAAGTTATTTATTTTGAGCTCTTTCGAGACGAGTAATGGATATATTCTGTAGATTTAGGTTTTGTCTGTGACTGCTAATGTGAGGCCGTCGTAGGTCGTACGGGGCTCAAACTCGGTGGGTGGGTGTAGTTCTGTCCTGGCAAGAAGAAGTTTATGTTCGTTAAGTCATCCGACCCCGGGGCCCCCTCCAAGGGGTCATTTGAGGTCAAATGACTAAAAACTGTCATATGGGCATGAAACTAGGTCCTACGGGACTCAAACTCGGTGGGTGGGTGTAGTTCTGTCCTGGCAAGAAGATGTTTATGTTCGTTAAGTCATCCGACCCCGGGCCCCCTCCCAGGGGTCATTTGAGGTAAAATGACTAAAAACTGTCATATGGGCTTGAAACTAGGTCGTACGGGGCTCAAACTCGGTGGTGGGTGTAGTTCTGTCCTGTCAAGAAGATGTTTATGTTCGTTTTAAAGTCATCTGACACCGGGGTCCGCTCCCAGGGGTCATCTGAGGTCAAATTACTAAAAAGTGTCGTATGGGCATGAAACTTGGTAGGTACAGTCAACATTTAAAACAACATTTTTGAAGGTCATTTTGGGGTCATCCAAGGTCACCACAGGTCATCTGAGGTCAAATTAGTAAAAACTCATATATGGGCATGAAACTTGGTGGGTACAGTCAACATTTAGAGTTATAAGTTTAGATCATTTTGGGGTCATCCAAGGTCACCCAGGGGTCATCTGAGGTCAAATTACTAAAAACTCTTGTATGGGTATGAAACTTGGTGGGTACAGTTAACATTTAGAGCCAAATTTTGGAAGGTCATTTTGGGGTCGCCAGGGGTCATCTGAGGTCAAATTAGTAAAAACTGTCATATTGGCATGTCACCATCAGCCTGGTAATCGCGCCCAGGCGAGAACCGCCAAATATGGTAACCGCCTAGTCTATTTTAAAACTGATGCATCAATGACTATGTTCATCATGTCATTATTGTATCATTCTCACATACATTAGGAAATGAATTTGGAGAATAGAGGCCTTGCATGTGACATATCATCCCGTAAATATGCATTCAACAAAAGCATGATTGCAATCAAATAGGTTGATGACAACATTTGATTGAATGGACTGCACTCCGCCATAACAACGGTGAAGGACACCGGCTCAAATCCTTTGTTTGGAGCCAATCGATAATTTCATGCAGGGCCTCTATAGACGAATCCAAATACACGCATTCCTACACCTGACTAGCAGCCTTTAGTTGGGTAGCCGTCGGCTACAATGCACTCAAAATGTGAAATGATTCGGCCTTGGCGGAAATTTTAAACTGCATTCCATCACCCGTTTTACACCTTCCGCGAAAACACAGGTAGACAAAAGAATAACACAATACAGTTCCTTCGACAAAACACACAGCATGGTCTATTCGTTGTTGAAGTGACATAATAATCGGATTAACTATACGCGGTATCTATGCATTGATGTACTTGCGAACAAAAGGACTATGTATATGAATAGATGCGACGGGATTATCTCCATTATATATATTATTAGCTATTCTTCTATTAACATTAACCCTCCTCGTCCTTGCATCTTCTCTAGGTGTTAGGCGGTTTTTATTTGCACAATTGGACACTCAAAACACCAGGTTGGTGCTAGCGGCTACCCAAAGATGTCCGACCAAATCCTGACCATGACTTGGCTACTTGGATTCGTCTATACTTTCTGTTAATAAAATACTATGCTGACCTCACACTCCAGTAATTTCAGATCATTGAGCTCAGTAATACATCAAAGAATGTCTTCCAATTCATATGTATATAATATAGCATGTGCACACATTATCATGTTGTGGATGGTGAATCAAGCTGCAGTGCCTACCCATTCCCAAATAAATGCAGTGACCAACCGGTGTTCACTCATGATTGACGTACTGATCATTATGTATGATTTAAACTCATAGGTTTTGGCAATTTGGGATGGGGTGGGTTCAAAATGACCCCATAGGATTATACGGGGGTAAAAATTTCAAATTTCTCAAATACCCCTTTCAAATATATCAAATTATTTAAATAAATAAATAAATAAATAAATAAATAAATAAATAAATAAATAAATAAATAAATAAATAAATAAATAAATAAATAAATAAATAAATAAATAAAAAAAAATAAAAAAAATAAAAAATAAATAAATAAAAAAAAAAAAAAAAAAAAAAAAAAAATTGAACAAATTGTAGCGTAGCATTAAAATCGAACCAACGATATTGACATTACCAGTCTGATGCTCGAACACTGAGCTATGCCATCATCTAGTAATGAGGGTCGAGTTTTTAGCGTATACAGTGTTTGTCTGTGATAATGCCGCCTTGTGAAATAAATAAATATAAAATCTCAATTTTAATTTAAATTTATTTGGTAATTTTCTAACCTATATTTTCTTTAGAGCAGGGACAAATATTTCCCCTTTTATCCAATTTGGCCGCTAAATAAGAATCTACTTCTTTTATTACTGATTTAATTCCGCGATTTGTTCCATTCAGCAATATCAAAATATTAATGTCAAGCATCTCACGACAGATATCTAGTTGGCTTAGTGGTTTTGCACAGTGCTTTTTAACCGGGAGGTACCGAGATCGATTCCCACCTCTGCCTGCAATTTTTTTTCAAGACTGGGAAATAATAACCTGACATTCGCCGCTGACATTCGTACTGCAGAAGCGGAGTTGTAACTTGTTAAACTTTGCTCCTTCCGTAAAAGGGTACATTATTGTGGCACTACATTATTTCTTTTTTCCACATTGCTGGTATTAAATATCAAATGGTCATAATTGGCAGTCACTTCAAATCATCGCCAACTGAACGAGGTTCAGGAATGTCCTCTCATTGTTAATTGTTGGTTAACCCACCACTTGAACAGTATTTAACCAAAGCAAACAAAGACTTAAGCTTTTTTACGAATGCTATACATAAGTATAAGCTTATTATCCTCTTCAACAATAGGATTAAAGATTGGTGCTTGACTGGAATTACGTGCTAGTGTCATTGGTTATTGTTAAAAGGCAATAAGGTGTGTAATTGCAATATTTCCTCTGAATTCAGTATCGAAGTTACGTAATGTTACTATGCCAACGGGATCACGCGCCAGAGTAATGAACTACGATCGAAACAATCACCACACAAAGTATATGGTACTCGAAGGATATAAAAATAGCGTGATCCGGTAACCAAGAGAATTACGTAACCACTTCGATGCTGAATAGGAAAGACTCTCTACATCGAACCATGGATGCTGGTGGTTCGAATTAAGCCCGATCCTGACTCCACTTTGCAGCGGTATGCGATGCTGCGATGCTTTTCAAACATCTCAGCATCCCGCGATGAAATTAAAATGTACAGGTGGAGTCAGTATCGGGCTTTAGGAGAATGTATCTTCCAAACCCAATTCGAAATGATGCGCTTGAGAATTCAACAATATAAATAATGGTAGCTCTATTATAATACACATTAATGATTTAAGCAGATAAAATTCCAAAATATAATACGTTTTCTGTCTTTGCTTGTCACGTGGTAGGCCTATGTTGAAGTTGCGATTATATTTTTAAATAAGTTTCAAATGAATAACAACAAGACAAGTGGCCGAGTGGTCTAAGGCGCTAGGCTCATAGAGTACTAAGCCGTGCGCCGTGAGTTCGAACCCCGCCTCTGCCAAACTTTAAAAAGTAAATTAAAATTTTACTTTAATTTTAATTTCATATTTGGGAAATGTGACTGGGAGAATTTATGCATGGCGTGGAGTGGTGGGATAGGGCATGTACTTTAACTGGCCGGCGCGGTCCGGTGACTAAGTCTTTATTGGGCGTTTTATCGTAGGTCAACGAGTAATGTCATTGTACCCCTAGCAATCTGGCACCATGTTTTTTAAATTGGTTGGTATTGACAATGTGGGTATTACCGCTAAAATGAGGATAGTCGCAGCTCAAGTTATAGTAAAAAATGTTAAAATGGCAGCCATTTTGAAAATCAAGATGGCTGCCAATCTTATTGTTCCTCTAGCAAGTTGGCATCAGGTTTATTGGACTCATAGGTATTGGAAATGTAGGTATTGCCACCAAAATTAGCCTCATAGGATATTCACAACTCGGATTATAGTAAAAAAAATATCAAAAATGGCGGCCATTTTGAAAATCAAGATGGCCGCCCTCTGCCACACCTCAGATTTGTCCACCAAAACTTTTCTTGCTCTTTGGGACCTATAGAAGGTATTTAGATAGGTGGGATGTTTTAATCATTCAAAATGCACGAGACATAATATCATACCACAACCCCCTGGACTATTAGGGTCTCAGGCATGCTCATCTGTCTTTTTCCACAATGGGCGCCTACATGCTTAGAATAACCTTTAAGTGTGTTGGGTACAAAAAAACCCACACAGCTTGTAGACAACCTTGATGTCAACATTATATGCTTGTTAAATGCAAGTTATTGCATTTTGCCACGGGTGATGAGTTCAATTTGGCTCATAGTGTAGCTTAATCAAAGTCTCAAAGATACAACCAATCTAATAGCAGTAATATATACTCACATAGTCTGAAGTACGTAAATGTGCAGGTTGCAGTATTTCCGGCATTATCAGTTGCAGTGACCGTTACTATGTTTGATCCACATGGCAGATTATTCAAAGAATGCGTTTGTTGTGTAGATTGAATTATCGTCAAGAGTTGGTTGTTAGCTGCTGGGGTGACATCGAAGTTGCTGTATCTATATGCCAGCTGAACGTTAGCATTGTTCGGGAAGTTCGCGAGTGGTGGACTGCTGAAGCTGACTTGAGATGAGGGGTTTGGTGGCAACGGATTCAGACGGTTTGCAGCCAAAATGTTGATAGGATCCGGACAGGTTACCGTTGGTACTGAAAATCAAACCATGTACTTCTTTCATCAGCAAAATATTGCACTTTCTAAAAATATTTCGGCTTTAAATTTACTACAAGAAAACCATGTCCTTATATTTCTATCCGCCCTTCCAAGCAAAACTACAGTACGTGTTTGCTAAGTGCTAGCAAATACTACATTTTAATTTGGGAGCAGATTGGTTAAAATATTTGTGTACCAGATATTAACACGGTCTGTTACTTGAAGTTGCTGTATTTGGACTTCGTGACCTGTCTCCCTAAATAACAAACCAGCATCTGTTTAAGCAAGTAAGCGGGGCTGTCTGAGTCATCGTGAAATTATATAAACATGCGCTCTAAACAATAGTATTTGCAATTTTAGAATATTACTAATGCGGTAACTAACCCCTACAATGTGTATAATTACAACGAGAAGAGAACATACAGGGTGTCCCAGAATGATGTAAGTTCAATTATTTTAGGTATGAAGAGCGTTACTATTGGTAATATGAAGAGCGTTACTATTGGTAATATTGTTTTAAATTCCAAGATCTACATATATTTAGCTTTCTTAGGAATTTTAGATTTTAGAAATTGGACGTTTCTAATAGAAGTTACAGGATACTGCGTAAAAATGGTGATTTCTAGGTTTTGATAAAACAACCTATTTTGAAAACCTGTAAAATTAATAACTGTTCAGCAAAGTTTTTTGGAAAATGTTATACAGTTAGATCTATTCTTACCTCCACTAAATGTGACGTGTCATGTTAAGGAGACACTTTTGACATGACAGGATCGTAAATGGAGATATAGCCAAAAATTTGTCCGGGGTGATTTTTTCACCATTTGGGTTTGTTGTGAATTTGTGATGTTGTTACTGTTAAAAATATTGTCTGATAGTTTCAGACCGGAATATAACTGGCATCGTGTATTTTTTGAGACATTTTTCAAGGTAATTCCTACTCTAAACACTGTCAATAATATTTTTAAAGGCCAATATCTCAATTTCCAATTTTACTGTACCACACCTTACGAACTTTAATATCTTCGCTTAGGAATGTCCGATTTCATTGGGGAAAACGGCGTTGTGGAGCAAAATATCTTTATATTTAAGATAATTTATGTAAAAACCTCAAAACTGATAACCTGCCCAAAAGTGTCTCCTTTTGACATGACACATCTATCGATTATTTATGATGCTACGAAGTAATACTTATATGAAATAAAGGATTTGTTATGCTTGAGTAACAGTATGGCGACAGTTTGAAGATAATTATTGCGGTGTGTGAGTTTCATCATTTTAAATGCCGGCAAAGATGGATTTGTCACGAAAGTACAAGGAATGTTTGTACTTTGTGTTGTAGCATTTATTTATTTCCACAGTTTATTGGTAAACCGACAGCTACATAATGGAGAAGATTAAAATTGACTGCGGAGGATCCTTGCGGAAGTTATATTCTCTGTAATAATGACATTTCTGGGTAAAAATTGTGGTAAAAATCACATACAATTTATGTTTTTTAACCTAGATATCTATAGTCATATTAAAATATTTTACTTAATCCCATACCAAGAATTATTCAACGTTGTAAGTTCTACACCTGTGTCAAATTTGGTGTATTCCCTTTAAAATGTAGGATTTCTTTAATATATTGCACAGTGTGGCGGGACGATGCTGATAACGCATCGATGTGTTATGTCTTTGCGCTGTAAAATTACACAAATGCAGTTTTCGTTCATTTTCAGTAATATCGATGCCACTCCAAACCGAATCAAGCTATTTCCATTAAAGTCACAGAAAAAGTAGAGGACGTAGACGTGTGCCAATATATTGTACTTATAAAAATTAGATACAGTGTTTACTCTATATTTTTAATATTTTTCAAACACGGTCACCCTGTAGTTATTTCCGTGTATCAATTCAATTACCGTGTTAATTATATATGTAACCTGGGTACAGAAGGCGGTTGAATGAAAACAATAATACAGTAATAAAATGAGAGCTAATATGTACGAGGGTCATTCAAAAAGTTCTACCTCAATCATCACATCTCCGTTATCGTACGTGCCAGGATATTGAAATTACCCATACTTAGACCTATACTGTTAAATCTTGGCTACACCATAAAAGCTATTTGATTAAAATGTTAGTTTTGGTTGTTAAGATGTGTAGATTTGGTACGTCATTCATTTATTATTTTATTATTTCACTCATCAAACAGCAAAAAGCTAGAATACATATAAAATCATAATACAAGTGAGAGTGAAGGAATTACAGGAAAGGCCAAGAAGAGGCCTGAAAGTCTGTGATCCCTTGATTAGTTAATTCATCATTTGACATGGCAGCAGACTGTCACTTCAATGAAGTAACAGTAAGCTGTCACATCTTGATATGAATTAACCTAAATACATGAAAAATAACAGTTAACAATAGTAAATAAGAAAATGCACAACACAAATAAGTAATATAAAATATACATTTAAAATAGACTTGGTGATTTATTAAAGCATTATTTACAATATTGTTTCATGCAAGCCAGCCGAAGCCGACCTAAATTTTGACTGTAAATGTATGCCAATTAAAATGTCTAAAGATCTAGCACTAGCTCCGCGCGTTTTACGCTCGGTGATCGCGCTTCGCGCTCGCCGTCGCCACTTCGCGGCGTGAGCATTCCGCGCTAGAAATAGAAATCAGTTTCCAGTGATAAGCATATTCTGACGAGTGTAGGTCGGCTTCGGCTGGCTTGCATGAAACAATATTGTAAATAATGCTTTAATAAATCACCAAGTCTATTTTAAATGTATTCCAGCTCCCTTCTTGGTTGAGCACTTTACTTTGGATGATTTACCTTACTTGGATTTATTTATTTAATATAAAATATAAATATCTAATGTGGTCATATAAACCAGATACAATAAGAGTTAATAGTAACTTTGCATAAGATGTTTTTTAAATACATGGCGAAATTGATTTTATAATCGATGATGAACTTTTAATGCTGTTATCAACATTATTCTATAACTTAGTAGCTGCATATTTAATAGATTTTTCACAGAAAGCTCTTTTGATAAATGGAAGCCTCAGACGATCTTTATTGCTGGTGTTTAAGTCATGGATCTTAGAATGTTTTACAAACAAATCATCAAAAACACTTGGTAAAAATCCATTATCATGTTTGTACATAAATAAACCAAGTTCAAATGTATACATATCCCTGACACTTAAAGTATTATATCTAATCAGTAAAGGATTAGTGCTACTTCTATAATCACTTGCACTTATAATACGAAGTACCCTCTTTTGAATCTCAAAAAGATCATTTATGTATGATGAACATGCACATCCCCAAGCCAAAATACCATAATTGATATTCGGTAATATCAAAGAGCAATACAATGTATATAACGCCTCATGTGGGAGGAAGTTTTTTAATTTATTAATGATACCGACATTTCTTGAACATGTTTTTACAATATTATCAATATGTTCTCTCCAAGTGATATTCTGGTCAATTTGTAGACCTAGAAACTTAGTGCTCGGCACTCTTTCAAGGGGTGTTCTTACTGTAGAGTGCCTGTCAGAATCAAGACACAGTAACAAATTGTACTCGGGTTTTGTGTTCTTCTTGGTACCGAGTAACATATAATTCGGTTTTTTAGCATTGACAGATAATTTATTTACCTGAAACCATCTATTCACATTAATAAGCTCTTTGTTGAAGACTTCCTCAACAACATTAATCTGATTGTGAGAGTAAAATAAATTGGTGTCATCAGCAAATGAAATCACATCAAGTGAATCAGTAATTAAGTTAATATCGTTAAGGGGGAATAACACCCTGATTTTCATCAGTACCCCTCTTCTTTTTTTTCTTGCAAATTTATAAAGTACATATATATGTTCATCACCTCATGTCATGAACTTATAAAATATATCTACATACAAAGTATTTTAAAACCATTTTAGTAAGCCATTTTAGCCCTATATATTTTTTGTTTACTGTAACCTAGTAACTGAGATGTGTGTTTCATAACAAACCATAATTTATTCTATTGAACATGTCTAAGTAGAATACATGAATAGAATACATTAAATCCTTTGTTATACTATCTATAGAAATGTACTCACTGATTATAACACTGAATAAATTAAATACGCCTAATCTCTTCCACATAGACAATTTAATACTGCACCATGTATGTATCTTCAATAATGTGTTTGTTAGGAAAAGAGATTAAAAAAAGGCTATAAGGTCATCAAAGTTCAGGTTATAGGTCAATTGGTTCAGGTCAAATTCAGGCATCAATTTTGAACACATGTGATAGTCTGTGATATCATACATGTCATAATGAGGCATCAATTTTGATATTTTGTCTGTTACTGGATATATAATGGAAATTTGTGAGGTGGATATACTAAAATAAATGGTGATTACAATTTAGATTGCCTAGTTGAGATGGATTGGGCGAATAAATATAAAATAGTTGCCAAAATCACAAAAATGAAGCTTACGGAAAACTACCTAATATGGTGGTATAGATGATAAAAAATACAATCTTTTTCAACATTGCTGTAGTGTGGTTGTGGTAACCTGTTACCTATGGCTTAATTAAGTTTCAGTGAAATAGTGTCGCAAGTTCAAAATACAAAATATAGCTCAACATTGAAAATAGAAGCATTTTAACCGGTTCGTTTTTGATAGTTGTGGAGCACGAAGTTCATGAAGTCATAAAAGAAATCAGGGACCACTTATTCCCATTTTACATATCAACATTATTTCCCTAATGTGTTAGCAACACATATCCAAAATTTTAACGAAATCCGTTGATAGTAAGCTTTCCAAAATGAAGTGAATTTAAAACATCAGCGATGTACCACTTTTTGGCTTATACCATTAGAAGTATGTACGCGTCATTGATACTGATGCCACCAATTGAACGAGAAGATTTGCCCCTTCATTTTGCATACCACTTTGTCCAATTTCTTTTTCTCATTTTCTTCACAAAATGCACAAAAAATGCACAAAAAAATGCAATGGGTGTAGTACCCCTTAACGTATATGATGAAAAGCAGTGGACCCAGTATTGAACCCTGTGGCACACCGCAAGTAAGATTTTGCTGTTGAGATGAAACACCATTATAATAAACATATTGTTTTCTATTACTCAAATAATCCTTAAACCATTTGTGTATAATACCTCTAAAACCATAGTGATAGAGTTTATCAAACAATATTGTATGGTCTATAGTATCAAATGCTTTTGATAAATCTAAAAAGACATCTGCTGTAAAATTGTCATTGTCAACAGCTTCAGTAATTTTGTTAACCAAGTCAATCACTGCCATATATGTGCTGTGGTTTTTTCTAAAACCATACTGACGTTTGTATAAAATGCGATGATGATCTAAATATGACATGCACCTGTTCGAAAACAAGTCATTATCATCCTTCTTATACAGTGGAATTACCTTCGCTACTTTAAAACTGTCAGGTATTTTACCAGTGCAAATAGACTCGTTAAAAATTATCTGAAGTGGTTTTACTATCATAAGAGCAATTTTTTGTATTATAAATGAACCATCATGCCCTGGACTTTTGTTGGAGTCCAATCCATTGATTATTTTTAGGATTTCGTGCCCAGTAATAGGTGTAAAAATATGCTGTTGTTATGACTGAATTTACTCATTGACAGATAATGCGAGTAATCAATACCTGGAATACATTCAATTGATGAAGCCAAATTTGGACCTATGTTAACAAAGTATTTATTGAAGCCATTTGCAATGTCATTTGGATCTGTGTATACCTTATTATTATCACGAAATTTGGTGGTGAAGTTTGAACTTTTGTTTTTATTCAGTATATTTTTAAGTATTTTCCAGGTGTCCTCATATTGTTTCTGTATTTATTTAGTTTATTTGTGAAGGAACTTTTGTTGGCTTTCCTGAGGAGTGAATTTAATTTATTTCTGTATATTTTATACCGATCTTGCTTGGCAGTCGTACGATTTTTCAGAAAAGATTGATAGAATTTATTTTTATGGTTAATTGATTTTAAGAGTTCTTGTTATCCATGGAGAATGTGGTTCTTGATTATTTTTACGATTAATTTTTTTATTTGGTACGCATTCATCATATAAGTCATTGAATTTAGATATGAAATTAGTATTGTGATGTGCCCTGAATAATTTAATTTGATGATTTATCTTTGTTTACAAAGTTACATGAGTGATGACATTTTCAGGGAATTCCCCTCTCAAATTGAGCAAAACAAGTTGAATCATATCTAATTTGGAATATTTGGAAACCCCTGAGGTTGTAAAATGAAAGTGATGTAATGGAATTCCCTAAGGAAGTGATGTAATGAGAAAGGTTAATGTTATAATTAAGACTTTGGAATTCCCCAGATTGAACATAATGTGAAGGTAGTAAATGGCCCATAATAGAATGGGGTTTTTCCAATGCTTGGGATATAAGAAAATGTAAACACAATTATGGTCACAGTTGATAGTGTTGATCTGGGCTATGCTTACAGTCCAATTCCTTCAAAGAAAGGAAATTGCAAACCAGAAATATTTTATGTAGTGAAAGTACTACTATTTACCAGTGTTGTCGGAGAAGATCTAGAATACGTCAAAGAACGTTATTCTTCCAAGAAAGGAATATATATTCTTCTGTCGACTTGCTGAAGTCTGGTGTTTTGATTCAACGCAACTGTCAAAATAAGTAGGGACAACTGCATCGCAGTCCTGCTTCCTGAAGATATTGTGTGAAAGGTGGAAATAGCACCAAGTTTGGAGAAAGCAGCGCAAGGAGTTAAATTTGGAGAACTGCGCAAGGAGTTTAGCATAGGAGAACAGCACAAGGAGTTTAGTATAGGAGGACTGCGCAAGGAGTTATAAACGTGTTTAGAGAACACCATTTTCGTATAAGGATTTTATACGCAAGGATTTATCAATGCAAGTGTACAAAGGACTTCACTGATTTTCGCAGGACAAGTGAATAAGGATATATTACATCAGTCGTCCAGAACATTGCAAGAACTTTATGATTGCCAAGAAGAAGAATGCTGGCTAAGTACAAAATAGATAAAGAGTGATTATATTTGATTATTGTGTATGTGCATTTGTTGTCATATATTGTACCAATAATAACGTGCTTTCAATTAAAGACTTAGATTTTGTTAGCATAATTAAACAGTGTATTTGTGTTGTGCATTCGTGTGAGTTCGGGTAAAAGGTGATTTTGGCCTTGAGTCAAGTACGACTCGTAACAAAATTGGGGGCTCGTCCGGGATATACACTGTAAAAAAGTTGACATTAATATACTGAGTCTTGAAAGTGAAAGTACAGTATGGCAGAGTTCAAAGCAGAAGAGTTTCTTGAAAGTATAAATTGGGAGAAGTTTGATGAGTTGAAGAAGCCTGATTTATTAGCATTTGCCAAACATTATGACTTGAAAGTAACACAAGCTACAAGAAAGCAAATAATCAAAAATGCCTTGATTGATGTTTTGGTCGGGGAGGACATTTTTGATGAATCCTATTTGGAAGAGAAACTTGAAGTAGAAATTGGCGGGGACTCAGCATTTAAGTTGAAAGAGTTGGAAATTCAATTAGAATTCAGGAAAAGGGAAATGGACCAAAAGAAAATGGAAATGGACCAAAAGAAAATGGAAATGGACCAAAAGAAAATAGAAATGGACCAAAAAGAAAAACTGGAAATGATCAAGTTAGAGAATGAAAATAAAGAAAAACAAGAACGGCTAGACATTGAAAAACAAAAACTAGCAATGGAAGACAAAGCACGCCAAGAAAAGATGGCGCTTGAGCACCAAAAATTAGAAATCGAAGAAAAGGAAAAACTAGCAAAACTAGAAATAGAAGAAAAGGACAGGCAAGCAAAGCTCAATTTGGAAGCACATTTGAAAGAAAGGGAAATTGAGGAAAAGTATAAGTTTGAACAAGAGAAGTTGGCAAAGCTAGGTGACAAATACTCATCAAGTTTCTCCTCAAAGTCAGGGTTTGATGTTACAAAGTATGTAAAGCTTGTGCATAAATTCAAAGAGAAAGATGTTGACGAGTATTTCCATCATTTTGAAAAGGTAGCTACAAATTTGAAATGGCCTCCAGAGCATTGGACCCTACTGTTACAAAGTAGTTTTGTGGGGAAGGCCAGGGAAACTTACTCAGCTCTACCAATAGAGAAGTGTAACAATTATGAAGAAGTCAAACAGGCAGTCCTTAAGGCCTATGAACTGGTGCCTGAAGCATACAGACAAAAGTTCAGAGATTCAAGAAAGCAAGCAGATCAAACCCATGTAGAATTTGCTAGAGTAAAAGAACAAATGTTTGACAGGTGGCTTGGTTCAAAAGAAGTCAAAGATGATTTCGGCCAACTTAAGCAATTGGTTCTTATAGAAGAGTTCAAGAAATGTGTCCACGTTGACATTAAAACCCACTTGGATGAAAGCGCTAGCAAAATTAAAACGCTAAGTGACGCGGCGACAATGGCGGACGACTATGGCTTAACTCACAAATTGAATGCTAGTAGATTTAGTCATAACAGAAATTATTCAAACAGGTTCAGCAATAACCAACCTAGAGCAAATCAGGGTGGTACACAAGAAGGGAGATCTCAGTCTAATCACAGATCCTGGTCTAATTCACAGCATAGTGCTGGTGGTAGAGGGACCCCATGGAGTTCAGGTACCAGACCAACAGGTGGGACTGAATTTAAATCCCAAGTATTTTGCAATTTTTGTAAGAAACCAGGACATACAGTGACTACGTGTCGGACCTTAAAAGCCAAACAAGATGCACAAAAACAGCAGCAAGCTGCTATATACTGTAGGATGTGCAGTGTCACTTGAGTCAAAGAAACAAGTCAGTCAAATCAAGAAACAAGAATTCCCACAAAAGGGAGGTGAGACAGACAAGGTGTGTGAAGAATTTGAACCATTTGTGTTAGAGGGAGTAGTATCACTTGGTGATAATGGAAGTCCAAAGCCCATTAAGATTGTGCGAGATACGTGTTGTGCACGGTCTATGATTCTGGAAGGAACTTTGCCCTTTAATGAGGATAGTTCAGCTGGTAATGCTTTGATCCAGGGTATTGGGATGGAAATACTTAATGTACTTCTCCACAAAATTAACTTGACATCTGACTTGGTTTCTGGTCCGGTAACCATAAGAGTTAGACACGAATTGCCAGTCAAGGGAGTGTCCATGTTGCTAGGAAATGATTTGGCAGGGGGGAAGGTTTTTCCTGACCCAATAGTCACAGATAAGCCCTGTTTACAGGTTGATAGTAGTGAAGAAAAGGAGATATTTCCTGCATGTGCAGTTACACGGGCAATGAGTAAGAAGGCCTCATTAGAAACAATTGAGGACAACCAAATTGATGACTTAGGCTACAATTTGGAAGACACATTTGTGTCAAAGTTGAATGAGAAAGAAGATAAACGTCCTTCTCCAGGGGATAAAAAATGACACAGCCTCTGAGCATGGACAAATTGGGGAAACATTGAGAGACCCATTAAGTCATGACAAGCTAATTCTGGAGCAACAAAATGACCCAGAACTCAAAGAGATCAATCAAAGGGCATTGACCCTAGAAGAAGCAGAACAAAATTCTGTCTGTTTTTACAAACAAGATGGTGTGCTAATGAGAAAATGGCGCCCACCTGATGTACCTGCCGATGAAGAGTGGAAGGTAGTGCACCAAATTGTGGTACCAAAAGTCTACCACACTGAAGTTATTAACATAGCACATGATAGTCCCATGGCATGGCATTTGGGTGTTAAGAAAACTCATGACAGAATTCTGAGACATTTCTGGTGGCCCACTCTCAGAAAAGATGTTTCTGAATATTGCAAAACATGTCACATATGCCAAGTAGTAGGGAAGCCAAATCAGAAAATACCTCCTGCTCCATTAAAGCCAATTCCAGCCTTTGATGAACCATTTAGTAGGGTTATTATTGATTGTGTAGGCCCCTACCAAAGACTAAGTCAGGTAATCAATACCTTCTGACAATTATGTGCGCGTCAACACGCTTTCCTGAAGCCATACCCTTGAGAAATATTAAAGCAGTGACTATAGTGAAAGCTTTAACCAAGTTCTTCACATTTGTGGGGCTCCCCAAGTCCATACAGTCAGATCAAGGATCAAACTTTACTTCTGGAGTATTTCAGCAGGTCATGTATCAATTAGGTATAGAACAGTATACCTCAAGTGCTTACCATCCAGAATCACAAGGTGCACTAGAAAGGTTCCACCAAACTTTGAAAAACATGATCAGGACATACTGTTTGGAATTTCAGAGGGACTGGGATGAGGGAGTACACTTGTTATTGTTTGCTGCTAGGGAAGCTGTTCAGGAAACTTTAGGATTTAGTCCTTTTGAGTTAGTGTTTGGACACACAGTGCGCGGGCCCTTAAAGTTGTTGAAAGAAAAGTGGCTCAATGAGAAATCAGATATCAATTTATTGGATTATGTCTTTAATTTTAAGCATAGGCTTAACAGAGCAACTGATATCGCCAAAGAAAACTTGAAACAGGGTCAGGCCAAAATGAAACAATGGTATGATCAACATGCCAGAGAAAGAGTGTTCAAACCAGGTGACAAAGTTCTAGTACTGTTTCCAATTCCAGGACACCCATTACAAGCCAGATATCATGGCCCATGTGAGGTGGAGTCAAAAGTGGGTGAAAGTAGATTATATTATCAAGACTCCTGGTAGACGCAAGAGCAGGCAGTTATGCCACATAAATATGCTCAAAGAGTATGTTGAAAGAAGTGACAGTGGCATTCCAAAACCTGTGTGTACAGTAAAACATGCTGATAATGTAGACAAACATGCCGATGTAGACAAAATCGCCAATGTAGACAAGAGTAAAGATGACAATTCTGATGTCACATTTGACCAGGATAAAGAGCTGGAGCACAAAGAGTATAATGTAAAATTGAACAATTCTGATGTGCTCACTAATTTGGACTCAAAGTTAGGTCATCTTTCTCAAGATCAACAAAGTCAAATTGCAAATTTGATTCACAAATTTGACAATATATTTCCTGATACGCCAAGTAGAACAAATGCTGCATTTCATGATGTAGATGTTGGTGATACAAAACCAATCAAGCAGCATCCTTACAGAGTCAATCCATTGAAAATGGAACATCTCAAAAATGAGATTAATTATATGCTAGACAATGATATCATAGAACCAAGTAGTAGTGAGTGGAGTTCACCGTGTATACTTGTTCCCAAGCCTGATGGTTCATACCGATTGGTTGCAGACATGAGAGCTGCAAATGTTCATTCAAAGACAGACTCGTACCCTATTCCAAGAATTGATGATTGCATAGACAAAATTGGGAATGCAAAATTTGTTAGCAAATTTGATCTATTGAAAGGGTACTGGCAGGTTCCACTCACAGACCGTGCCAAAGAGATTTCTGCTTTTTGTACACCATTTGGTCTTTATCAATACAAAGTCATGCCATTCGGTTTGAAAAATGCACCAGCAACATTTCAGAGAATGGTAAATCAAATTGTGGCAGACATAGAGGGATGTGAAGCGTATGTAGATGATTTGATTGTTTACAGTCAAACTTGGGAACAACACATGGAACAACTCCATCAATATTGTTTAAGAAGCTGTCAGAAGTACAGTTGACAGTCAATCTGGTAAAAAGTGAGTTTTGCCATGCCACAGTCACATACTTAGGATATGTTGTAGGTCAAGGTCAGGTGAAACCTATCAAAGCCAAAGTTGAAGCAATTGAGCAATACCCCACCTGTAAACAAGAAGGCACTCATGAGATTTCTAGGAATGGTTGGCTATTATAGAAAGTTCTGTCCAAACTTTTCAGAGATAGCAAGTCCTTTGACTGATTTGTTGAAGAAAGATGCAAAATTCATTTGGTCAGAACAGTGTGAAAATGCTTTTCACAAAGTCAAATCAATACTCATGAGCTCACCAGTACTTACTGCACCTGATTTTCAGAAGCAGTTCAAGTTGACTGTTGATGCCAGTGACATAGGCTGTGGAGGTGTTGTGATGCAAGAGGGTGAAGATCAAATAGATCACCCCATTTGTTACTTTTCAAGGAAATTCAGCAAGCACCAGCGAAATTACTCCACAATTGAGAAGGAGTGTCTAGCATTGCTATTAGCATCATCATCATCATCATCATCAGTCGGCTGCGGAGCAGGCGACTACAAGCTTTCTCCAACTAATGCGATCTTGGGCAAGCGAAACAATTTTGTTTGGCTGCAGCATCCCTTCAGTATCTCCCAGGAGGTGCTGGACATACTGTAAGTACAGTGTGCGCGGCCGTCCCGGTTTCCTCTTCCCATGTGGTGGAATATAAAGCGCATATTCTTTCACAGGCTCGCCATCTTCAAGACGCAGTATATGGCCGAGAAATTTGAGTTGATGAATCTTGACTCTGGCAACCAGTGGAGTGGTGTTGGTCAGGTTGTAGATGGTTTCGTTTGGAATCCGATCCACACGCTTGGTGTTTAACATGACTCTGTAGCAAGATGTTGCAAATGCATTGATCTTGTTTTCCATGTCCTTGGTAATTACCCATGACTCGCACCCGTACAGAAAGACAGTAACACACGTTATCTGAAACAGCTTGATTTTTGTTTCGATTGGCAGGGACGGGCTTCTCCAAAGGCGTTCCAGTTTCCAGAAAGCTGCCCAGGCTAGTGCTTTTCTTCTTTTTAGGTCTCCAACACTAGAGCCCATCTTGGAACCCAAATACCTGAAGTCTGTGACATGGTTGATGGTACTACCATAGACTTCAAGTGCTGGTTGGGCGTTACAGTTTGCAGTCATATATTCTGTCTTAGGTGCGCTGATTTCAAGGCCTAGATCTGCTGCTGCAGTTGCAGTCCTAGTAAGCTGTGACTGGGCCCGGTCTATGGAAGATTCCAGCAGGGCAATATCATCAGCAAAATCCAGGTCATTCAGCATCTTGGCAGGATACCTGCTTGACCGACGTGGGTAGGTAACAATTCCAGCGTCAATTCCAGAAGTTGATTTCATCAGAAGGTAGTCTACCAGGATAATAAACAGGAATGGTGCCAACACATCACCCTGAAGCACTCCAGTTGTTACTTGAAAAGGCTCTGAGATACTGCCATCTACCATAACGGCACTATTGGAGTCTTTGTAGAGCACCTGGATGGCATTGACCACAACCTTTGGTATTCCATAATGCCGCAGCACTGAAAACATGACGGACCTGTTGATGGAGTCGAAGGCTTTTTGAAGTCCACAAAAGTGACTGTTAAGGGAAGTTGGTACTCCTTGAAGCCTTCCATGATCCTCCTCAAAATGTGTATTTGCTGAGCACAGCTGCGACCAGATCTAAAGCCAGCCTGGTTGTTTCTCAGTAAAGGATCAATGTGGGGTTGGATCCTGTTCAGAAGGATCTTGTTGTACACTTTTGCGGCAAGGACATAAGCGAAATACCACGGTAGTTTGTCATGAGAGAGAGGTCACCTTTCTTTGGTAGAGGAATGATTACATTCGTAACCCATTGACGTGGTGGTGTCAGCGTTGAGAATACTTCCATACAGAATTCGAGAATCATATCAATCATGCTATCCCCCCCTCCCTGAAGTGCTTCTGCAGTTATAGCACAGTCCAATCCTGCTGCCTTGTTGGTCTTCATGGCTGCTATTGCTTTGACTACTTCTTCACGAGTTGGGGGCTCAGTGATAATAGGAAGATCTTCAACATCTGGTGCAGGAAGTTCTGAAGCTGCTGTGCCACTGTCGTTGTTAAGGAGTGAGCTAAAATATTCCTTCCATTCCTCAACCAGTTCATGGTCACTGGTTGGAGCTGATCCATCTCTTTTTTTGACTTTCACCCTTTCCTTGAGTTCTTCCCAGAAAGCGAGTGTATAATTTTCCAGGTGGTGGTATAATTCCCCATCTCGTCGGCCAGCTTCAGGTCTTCCATCTGCTTATTGAGGGTAGCAAGCTCATCAGATTTATAGGAGTTGTTAAGGCTGGTGTTCAAGTTCCTCCATCTTTCTCTAGATTGACGAGACTTTGAAATGGAGTACCGCTTTTTGGCCTCTTCCCTTTCAAGTTTAAGTCTGATGGTTGCATCTGATACCCAACTTGGTAGTCCGCATGGCTCTTGCTTTCCAATAACTTTCTCGGCAACTTCACGGACCGCTGTTTCGAAGGTCTCATACCTGTCAGAGATGGGTGTGGTGTCATCCATGCTCAAGACCTGGAATCTGTTTGATAGCTCCAGCTGAAATTCCTCCTTTGTATCAGGATCTTGCAACTTCTTCCAGTTGAATTTTGGTCTCTTGCAAGGTTTTCCTTTGCTAGTTCGCAGACTGGCAGCTAGACGGATGCTCACAATACGATGATCGGAGTCCACTTCTACTGAGTTGTATGCTCGACAGTTGCGGAGAGAATTTACCCACTTGCTGTTTATTAGTATGTGATCTAGCTGTGCATGGGTTATTAGCACTATTAGCACTGCTACATTTTGATGTGTATTTGGGTACCACAGTATACCCTGTGCTTGTTTTCACAGATCACAATCACCTCACCTTCATCAACAGGATGAAGAACAAAAACCAAAGACTGGTGAGGTGGAGTTTGACCTTGCAAGAGTACAATCTGGACATCAAACATATTAAGGAAAAGACAATGTAATGGCTGATGCCTTGTCCAGAATTGCATAAAAACTGACAAACAAAAATTCTTTTAAAAAGGAACTTGTGTGACAAGTAGTCACTGTGTATGTTGAGTTAAGCACTCAAAGTTAATATTATGTTGAAGTTGATGTAAAAGAAGAAAATATTTAAGAAAGTTTTCATTACATTCAAACTTTCTTCTTTTAAGGGGGAGGGTGTGATGTGCCCTGAATAATTTAATTTGATGATTTATCTTTGTTTACAAAGTTACATGAGTGATGACATTTTGGGGGAATTCCCCTCTCAAATTGAGCAAAACAAGTTGAATCATATCTAATTTGGAATATTTGGAAACCCCTGAGGTTGTAAAATGAAAGTGATGTAATGGAATTCACATAAAGAAGTGATGTAATGAGAAAGGTTAATGTTATAATTAAGACTTTGGAATTCCCCAGATTGAACATAATGTGAAGGTAGTAAATGGCCCATAATAGAATGGGGTTTTTCCAATGCTTGGGATATAAGAAAATGTAAACACAATTATGGTCACAGTTGATAGTGTTGATCTGGGCTATGCTTACAGTCCAATTCCTTCAAAGAAAGGAAATTGCAAACCAGAAATATTTTATGTAGTCAAAGTACTACTATTTACCAGTGTTGTCGGAGAAGATCTAGAATACGTCAAAGAACGTTATTCTTCCAAGAAAGGAATATATATTCTTCTGTCGACTTGCTGAAGTCTGGTGTTTTGATTCAACGCAACTGTCAAAATAAGTAGGGACAACTGCATCGCAGTCCTGCTTCCTGAAGATATTGTGTGAAAGGTAGAAATAGCACCAAGTTTGGAGAAAGCAGCGCAAGGAGTTAAATTTGGAGAACTGCGCAAGGAGTTTAGCATAGGAGAACGGCACAAGGAGTTTAGTATAGGAGGACTGCACAAGGAGTTATAAACGTGTTTGGAGAACACCATTTTCGTATAAGGATTTTATACGCAAGGATTTATCAATGCAAGTGTACAAAGGACTTCACTGATTTTCGCAGGACAAGTGAATAAGGATATATTACATCAGTCGTCCAGAACATTGCAAGAACTTTATGATTGCCAAGGAGAAGAATGCTGGCTAAGTACAAAATAGATAAAGAGTGATTATATTTGATTATTGTGTATGTGCATTTGTTGTCATATATTGTACCAATAATAACGTGCTTTCAATTAAAGACTTAGATTTTGTTAGCATAATTAAACAGTGTATTTGTGTTGTGCATTCGTGTGAGTTCGGGTAAAAGGTGATTTTGGCCTTGAGTCAAGTACGACTCGTAACAGTATACATTGTATCCACCTCGTCAGTTAGTACGTCATTCCAATTAACTAATGAAGTCTTTTTAATAACAAATTTATATATCATCCGTAACTTGTCTTTTAATAATACAGTTTGAGTTTTATTAGGTGTAGCATTATTTCCATCTATTATTATATTAGTATTAGTAAAAATGGGAAAATTATCACTGATATCAACTACAAATATTTCAGACTGGTGATTGGCCCAACAATTAATTATTCGTAATAATATTGTCAATAATAGATGTTCTGGTAATACAAGTCGGTTTATCTATTGTTGGCTAAAAACCATAAGAATAGATCATACTCAAGTAATCACTAATATGATTATTGCTCTTTTCTTTAAGCAAATCAATATTGTAATCACCTAAAAGATAGCTGATTTTGTTCTCAGCTGAGCTGAGTTTGTTTAGAACATAATCAAAATCAGAGTTAAAAAGCTCAATACTATTACCTGATGTAATGGTGGTAATACATGGTGGTCTATATATTACTCCCACAATGATGTTCTTACCCTTTTCATTGTCAATTTCAACGAAGAATGATTCAAATGATGATGAATGAATTTCATTTAAATCAGATCTGATCTTATATTTGATATCATTACTCACATACATACCTACACCGCCCTTGCGCATACCTTCTCTGTCTTTATAAACAAATTGATAACCAGGAAGCTTATAGTATTCAGGTGGGGTACATTTAAAGTATGTTTCAGCAAGGAGCTTATATAGAAAGGAGAGGAAATAGATTACGTAACGCCTATTGTTCCTTTGTGCCAATTGGAGTTCCCGACACGCTATTCATCGAGAGGTACCTTTTGTTCGAGACAAAGGGCTTCCGCCATTAAATCGGTAACTGACCTGACAGCGTATTAACGCTATAATAGGCAGGTTACTGTCAATAAGTGATGAAACGAAAGCCACGTGAAAGCGCCTATACGAACGAGAGGTACCTTTTGTACTAGTCCATCCCAAGGGTGTGTGTGAGTTGTCGCATGCACACAAAACAGAGGTTCACCTACAATACAAACCTATTGGAGCGCCCAAATTGGTTTGGACGCTCATTTGATTATACTCAGTGAACACGCTTTGCTCTACCATTTCGCTACGGACAGATCAGCAGCATGGGTAAATTGTGCGCTGTGTGTGGCGGGTACAATAATCTATAAGTCGTCTATATTGTTTGCCAATAGGCCTACTTATAAGAATTTGAAGTAATTATGATATACTCCATATTAACGCATGTATATTTTATTCATTTCGCTCCTACTGTAGTATTTTTAAGGACATTAGCCTACCATATAATTTACATAGGTACCGCGTAAATAGGACCTCAAATGTGACATATTTGCTAATAACTCGAGAAGCATATAGCCATAATATTTCTGAATCAATCAATAAAGCAAAGCAAATCATACTTGTAGGCCTATAATACTATATTGAATATAACTGCGGACCAACCGATGCAGCTTGATACGCCCAATGTATGAATAAAAGCACCTAACAATAAAGTCGCCCAATTAAACAGCTGTAGGCGTCGATCGCACGACTTCATGAATATTGATTGGCAACATTTTCCAGTATGTCAGGGCTCAAATCGGACACAATAGAACAATAGACCCTTCAGTGCGTTGTGTTGCAGTCACAGCAATTATTGAGAAACGATGTTCTCCACTATACTCCCAAAGAACGACACCAATGCCCGCCAATAAAACACTTTTTAATACATAAGCTTGCGTTGTGTTGGTATTTATTTGCACCGGCCACAGCGAATCGTGAGCTCAATGAGAGCAGGCACAATTATTATAATAATTGTGAATCTTATTTCTTACTCTACTTGTACAAACAATGCAGTGGGATCCTAGACTAATACAATGGGGAAGCCTAAAGCCTAAAAGAAAACAATCGCGGTAGGAGCGGGCTACGAAAACTCTTGAAAAAACTCCTGATTAATATTTTTGGAGAAAAATTGAGAACGTACGATGACCCCTGGCTTTCTACCTCATGTCAACCTGGTGATTGAATTCTTTCCTCCCCGAACAATCAGTCAAATACCCACCCTGGATAACCGACAGAGGCAAAACCTTTTGAAAATACACATTAAAAATGTTTTGGATTTAACAAAATTTTTTGAAAAAGCGTGTGTGCTGCGTGGTGCTACCAACCTGAAGTGACTACCAAACACTAACACGCCCCGGCGCACACCCAAGTCATTCATTATGACGTAACGTGAAGAAAATAAATATATGCTAATTCGCCGAGGGCGCTCAAACGCACATATTTTCATTTTGCATACTTGCAGGAGAGATTTCAATTCATCAAAATTTTTGTTCATGTTATTGATGTTCAAATGGAACATTGATATACCATTATTAATCAAGTTGTTATTTACATTTTGTGTTAAAGCTGTCAGATGTACTTACAAACATAATCTATATCACAACTAGCCGCATTAAAATCATCATCTTAACGAAGTGGATTAAAGCAGAGGTGATCAAAGCTATTGGTGATATCAATAGAGAGTTCCCGTGTTTTGGGTTACCCGCCATCTTGGAGGGAAACCTAAACTCCGTTTACAATTTTCAGAATACCAACACTCGCGCAATAATTAGCAAATGTTATTTTGTAGAATGTAGCATCAATAGGGTCATTGACCAAATCAAAGGAATGAGGAATACGGCGGTGCGAATCACGTTATAAACACTATTGTAGTCCGTTCCGCTTGAAAACACGGGAACTCTCTATATCCACTTGATCATGTTCAACAATTGAATCAAAGCCTTGAATAGCATTATTGAAGTCATCATCATTATTGAAATGATTGAATGGGAAACTATACAGTCTGCCGCCTGGACAACCAATTCTTTAGAAATGCTTAGTCGCGCTAAAAGTCGATCGATACATGTAAAAATCAGCACAATTCAGAGATACACCTTTTTGCTATGAAATTAATTTTCTCGGTCAAATATAAAGCAATATTTTTTTTTCTTCAGTAATGTCAGTTAAAAACTTGGTGCTTGAATATACATTTTTTAAAATCCTGGTGTTAAAATTAAGCATCAAATTGTGTCTTTTAGTGTGATATTTTGATTTTTATAGGCCTTGAATTCGCCTGCGAGCTTTTTACGGAATTCATGTTTTAGCGTCTCAAACTAACATAGTTTGCTAAAGAAAGATATTTCCCACCTCTGTAAAGCACATCGTGTGGGTCTATATGTTATAGTTTTGTCAGAATTTCCGTTTTTGTTTTACCCTTTTTCCATTCATGGTCCGAAAATGTCAAACTAAGTAAAAGTAGGCAATGGTGAGTACTTTTATCTCGAGAGCAACCAGCTGAAATAGTCGATATTTCCTTTGTTGTTATCCAGGTCAATTTTTCATTGAAAGCAAATTGCCCGACCAGCGATTAAATCCCCAATTGGGTGTTCTGGTTAAACATGATCAGTAGGAGCGCTATAGGTCTGGGAATTTCTTTGCTATATTGAAGTTCTGGCAACACTATAGCCATGCCGGTATTCCTATTAAACCCAGGGATATCGATCCACAATGCTAGTACTAGCCTTTAGATTTCACGTGTTGATTTAGAAAATTTTTCAGCCGACAGTGAAAGATGGTGAAATCAAAACGGAAATTCTGACAAAACTATGATATATAGCTCACGGTGATGTGCTTTAGAAAGTTGGGGAAAATCCTTCATTAGCGAACTATATTACTTTGAAAAGCTAAAAGGTTGATCCAAGAAAAAGCTCGCGGGCCGAGCTGAAGCCTATAAAAATCGAATATCTTACACTAAATGACTGAATTTCAGGTCTAAGTTTAACACCAGGATTTAAAAAAAAAATCAGTATCAAGCATTATAGTTTTTCCAGCCATTTACTGAAAAAATGAAAATTATTGCTTTTCATTTGGCTGAGAAAAAAATTTTTACACTGACAAGGTGTAACTCAAAATTTTGCTCATTTCAACACCAATTTCGATCGTTTGTATTGCCTCATTAAATGACTGAGTGAGCCTTGCAGAACAAAAGAATCGGTTGTGCAGGTAGCTGACTGTATATAGTTCGAATGATACATTCCCTACAATTCCAGTAATTTGAAGCTTGGTATTGTCGATCACTTCTAATGCATTCATCATGAGCAAATGAGTTACATATTGTACAAGAAAAACTTATATCATTTATATTAATACAGTTGGTACAAATAATACAACAATTTTGTGCACTTGTAATAATATATGTAAGAAAATATAAATATATTAAACACTATTTTTATCACCAAAATATTACAAAAAAGACAAACAAAACAAACAAATAATGTAAACTAATTTGGACTAGAGTACTAATATAATCCAAAATAATATTTACAAAGATTATGGATGAGCAATCCAAGTGAAGAAAAACGAAGGATTGCTCTAAGCTCACAATATCACAAAATCACTAAATAATTTAAATGTGACAAAGCATAACCAATATAACACAAATCAAATAATATAAAATTATAATTTTTCATAAACCATGCCAGAGGACCCCGCCATGGATACCATGATCGAAGAAGTCTGACCTACTTAAAACAGCTGGTCAAACTCCCCTCAATCATGATACACATGACTGACTTCACTTGTAAACAAAATCAAGAAATTCATAAACTAATGATAAATTAACTCGAACCAACATTTCATGAGTTAATAGAAACATAAAAGCATAAGAGACCATGTCAAACAAGCTAGTTATATAAGGATGTAAAATAAACCACAACTTGCCAGGTAAACCAATGACAATATGAGATAATATAACACAAAGCAAATAATATAAAATTATAATTTTTCATAAACCATGCCAGAGGACCCTGAAATTGGATACCATGATTGAAGCTGGTCAAACTCCACTCAATCATGCTACACATGACTGAGTTCACTTGTAAACAAAATCATGAAATTAATAAACTAATGATAAATTGGTCTGAATTTGGGAACTTTTGAATTTGCATTTTTCTTACATGACATACCTACCGCATTGTCTGTAATTTTTTTTTTCTAAAGAGGGGCGTTTATTGAAAGTGAATTTTCAGTGAAAAAATTTAAAATCGGGTTAGGCTTATCGGACATAACACGTCGGACATACGCTGGCAAAGTTACGCAATTTATCGGATTAATTACCATAGCAATAGGTGAAAACAATTTTGAACATATAGATTGAATACAATACTGGTCTTTTCAAAGATACCAATCTTACAGGTGCAAGTAATCATCATGATTCACCTATTGCTATGGTAGTTAATCCGATTATTACGTAACTTCGACAGCGTATAGCGCTATTGCCGACAAATGTGGACGCGCTAAGGGATTAGCGGAAATATTTAATTCGATCGGACATAAGCCAAGATAAAATATTACCGGTAATAAGTGCATGTGTGAACACAGCTTTAATAGAATAATATATACAATAGAGATAATTCCGCAGGTAATCCCATCGTATCTATTCATACATAGTCCTTTTGTTTTCAAAAAATCAAAATTATTTGATATCAGAAGGACATTCTTCGTATTCAGAATGCAATTCGATATGTCTGATGTCGAAGGGATATGAACGTTTGGACAGTATTTATAAATACTGTCCAAACGTTCATACCCCTTCCCTTAAGGGAAAGGATATGAACGTTTGGACAGTATTTATTGTGGGACATTAGAGCACATCAGTCATATCGAATTGCATTCTGAATACGAAGAATGTCCTTCTGATATCAAATAATTTTGATTTTTGAAATTCGCAATGTAATACACATTTTATGGCAAATCATTAAAATTGATATTTTTGATATTAAACAGTACTTGAAGTAAACTTTATAAATCGGATGATTTAAACTTAAAGTGTATGTAGGTGGGATGAAAAGCCGACGATCAATTGAAAATTTTGACCTTTCGTTTTGAAGATATGGATTTTTTTTCCCAAAACACCAAAAAAAGATAGGTGTTTTTGGGAAAAATATCCATATCTTCAATATAAAAGGTCAAAATTTTCAATTGATCGTCGGCTTTTCCTCCCAGCTACATACACTTTAAGAATATATCACTAGATTTATAAAATTTATTTCGAGGACTGTTATATATCAAAAATTTGAAAAATATCAAATTTTAATAATTTGTCATAAAATTTGTATTATATCGTGAATTTCAAAAATGAAAATTATTTGATATCAGAAAGACATGCTTCGTATTCAGAATGCAATTCGATACGTCTGAGGTGCTCTCATGTCCCACAAAAAATTCTTTCGAAACGCCATAAACGCTCATTCTAGATTCCTTAAGTCTGTATCTTTTTAACCAATTATCCTACAGAGTCGTGCGATATGTCAAACTTTTCCTCTGGCCATAAGGAACAAAAATGTCAGCGGTTGCATATCTGTAGGCCTATACTAATACAAGGCGATAGGCTACTGCTGTAGGATCATTGGTTAATGGGATATAGTCACTTTTGCTACTCTGTGCACTTATCCCTCTATTTGTTTAACCAATTATCCTACAGTGTCGTGCGATATGTCAAACTTTTCCTCTAGTCATAAGGAACAAAAAAGTCATGGGTCGCATATCTGCAGGATCATTGGTTAATGAGATATAGTCACTCTTTTCTACTTTGTGCACTTAACCCTTTATCTTTTTAACCAAATATCCTACGTACAGAGTCGTGCGATATGTTAAACTTTCGCTCTGGTCATATAAGGAACAGAAAGGGCAGTGGTCGCATATCTGCAATATCAATAGAGGTGAGAAACCTGTTGCGAATACCCAACCACAAATCCCCCAGCACCCACTTGGAGGCTCTTGCACGTAAACAGTTCCCATTTGACATACAAGGCAATAGTTGCGACTCAAGCTGTGAATCTAACCAGGAGGGGCAATCATCAATTAGTGAGTAATTAGTGGTTTGGCTCACCATTTTTCAGGGTATACTTACCATGTAACAGGTAGGGGTATGTAATGTATTGCGGCGAACTGGTAGTGTATGTATATGTATTGGTTATCGACCGGTGGGGCGACACGTCCTGTTTCCGTACAGTAAATATGCCGGCACAGCAGTGGCGAGTGCACACAGGGTGTGTAACCAGACCCGTTTCCCCTCGTCAGAATCTGCTATGAAATTGGGAAAATGTCAAGTTTGAGGCTATATTGGTAAGTATGATTCTTTGTGTACATAAATATTCGACTGAGCCCGGGCCGTGAAGATGTGGATGATATTTCACATGCATGCATGCCATGTTGTCGTCACACAGTGTCATCGCCCCGATATCTTCATGGCAGAAATCGCCATGGTAGGTTAAATCCACCGCCACGCATGGCCATTTTGTATCGACCTGTTTCATAGTTTTGAGTCGCATAATGGGCCGAAGGACATCTGACTATAAAGGCTACTGACAATAGCCCCGATTAGCTCGGTGACTGACCTCGCTGTGTGTCAGTCGAGCATACGTACGCCATAGGTCATATGCTTTTAGACTATCTCCACGATTGGCCTATACACTGCGCTATATAATTCGGCACATACCGTAAACGTTCGCCTAATGGCGCTATGGAGTTCATGGAAATGAGAGAGCGCCATCCCTGTAAAAGCCGACTATTATCACTGATCATTAAGGGTACGTGTAGTTAAAGGGTGAAACCTATCGACACATACAATTATGAACAAGATCGAACAAACTTGTTCATGATAATGCGGTAATCATTCACCTGATACGTTGTGGCCCAGTGAGCAGAGCATTAGACTATAGTGCGAGGATAAAGATAACTTGTGGAGAAGATTGATGGTTCGAATTTCATGCAGTAATTTCTGACAGATTATGATGTCTGTCAATATTTTTTTCTGATTTGAGGAAATTTTATTCTCTATTTTCTTGATTTTATCTTTAACATTGTTTAAATAATTTTATTATTTTATCTTGTATGTGTCTTTTTTCATGATTCTTTGTTTTTATCGTTTCATTTTAGAGTAACTCAATCCATTCAATCAAATGTAATGAACCTATTTGATTGTATAGGCATTTGTTATGTGTGTGAGACGAACTGTCGCGTGCGAAAAGTCTTTCAATTCGCGCGAGTGTCCTTGCCTATGCGTTAGTGGTCATAAGAGGTATATCATTGTATTCGAAAGGGGGGGGTCCCAAATATACGGGAGTCATAAAGTCTTGGAAAGAATAATAGGAGGGGGTCATGAAATGTTTTATGACCAAAATGTAGGGAGTAACACGATAACCACAGAAAGTGTGCTATTTTATTCAAAAAGACTGATTTCAATACAATTATGGGGTTTGGGATCATAAAATTTTTGTTGCCGAAATAGGGGGTGCGCAATTTTATTGACGCAGACTTTTTGTTAATTCGGGACCCCCCCCCCTTCCGAAAAAAATGATAGCCCTCTAAGAGGATTCAAAAGATAACCTCTGCCCCAATAATCCCTAGCTATATTTGTTTGAAACTGTTCCACGGAGGATGTATCAAATAGGCTCAGTCTTCAAATGATATAAATACAAATTTGAATGAGTGAACGAACAAAATCATACAACGACCAACTGAATAGAGGCTGTGCATATGACGTATCATCCCCTAAATATGGCGGACTACTCAAATGCATTCAACAGAAGCATGATTACATCTACCGCGACAGTTCGTCTCACACACATAATAAAATGCACTACGATCAAATAGGTTGATGACAACATTTGATTGAATGGACTGCACTGCGCCATGATTACGGGGAAGAAACCGGTTCAAATCCTTTGTTTGGAGCCAATCGATAAACGCAAGGCCTCTATAGCTATCATACGCTGTGTTCACACATGCACTTATTACCGGTAATATTTTATCTAGGCTTATGTCCGATCGAATTAAATATTTCCGCTAATCCCTTAGCGCGTCCAAATTTGTCGGCAATAGCGCTATACGCTGTCGAAGTTACGTAATTAGCGGATTAACTACCATAGCAATAGGTGAATCATGATGATTACTTGCACCTGTAAGATTAGTATCTTTGAAAAGACCAGTATTGTATTCAATCTATAGACGAATCCAAGTAGCCAAGTCATGGTCAGGATTTGGTCGGACATCTTTGGGTAGCCGCTAGCACCAACCTGGTGCTTTGAGCGTGCAATTGTGCAAATAAAAGCCGCCTAACACCTAGAAGGTGCAAGGACGAGGAGGGTTAATAGAATAATAGCTAATAATATATATAATGAGATAATTCCGCAGGTAATCTCGTCGCATCTATTCATACATATAGTCCTTTTGTTCGCAAGTACATCAATGCATAGATGCCGCGTGTAGTTAAACCGATTATTATGTCACTTCAACAGCGAATAGACCATGCTGTGTGTTTTGTCGAAGGGAACTGTATTGTGTTATTCTTTTGTCTGCCTGTGTTTTCGCGGAAGGTGTAAAACGGGTGATGGAATGCAGTTTAAAATTTCCGCCAAGGCCGAATCATTTCACATTTTGAGTGCATTGTAGCCGACGGCTACCCAACTAAAGGCTGCTAGTCAGGTGTAGGAATGCGTGTATTTGGATTCGTCTATAGACGAATCCAACTAGCCAAGTCATGGTCAGGATTTGGTCGGACATCTTTGGGTAGCCGCTAGCACCAACCTGGTGTTTTGAGCGTCCAATTGTGCAAATAAAAGCCGCATAACACCTAGAGAAGATGCAAGGACGAGGAGGGTCAATAGAATAATAGCTAATAATATATATAATGGAGATAATTCCGCAGGTAATCCCGTCGCATCTATTCATACACAGTCCTTTTGTTTGCAAGTACATCAATGCATAGATACCGCGTGTAGTTAATCCGATTATTATGTCACTTCAACAGCGAATAGACCAGCTGTGTGTTTTGTCGAAGGAACTGTATTGTGTTGTAAACTTAAATCTTTCTTTTGTCTACCTGTGTTTTCGCGGAAGGTGTAAAACGTGTGATGGAATGCAGTTTAAAATTTTCGCCAAGGCCGAATCATTTCACATTTTGAGTGCATTGTAGCCGACGGCTGCCCAACTAAAGGCTGCTAGTCAGGTGTAGGAATGCGTAAATTTGGATTCCTCTATATGTGACCGTACAGCACGAATGAGCCGTAAATGCCCTAAATTGTATTCTGAGTTACAGCGTAAAATGTGTACGAATGTCGTATTCAATGTCGTTGAAGGAGCAAAGTTTAACAAACTATAACGCCGCTTCTGGGTATCGTTTGAAGTCAAATGATATACCATTTTAAAGCTTATGATGTATATTTGTTAAACATGAAATAAAACAAAATTGACCGGGGAAGGAATTTACGGCTCATTCGCCGTGAACGGTCACATATGTTCAAAATTGTTTTCACCTATTGCTATGGTAATTAATCCGATAAATTGCGTAACTTCGCCAGCGTATGTCCGAAGCGTATGTTCAATAAACGCCCCTCTTTAGAAAAAATTACAGACAATGTGGTAGGTATGTCATGTAAGAAAAATGCAAATTCAAAAGTTCCAAAATTCAGACCAATTTTGTATTTATGTAGGTTCTATTATTATTATTATTATTGTTATTGTTATTATTATTGTTATTATTATTATTATTATTTTAGTTTGATTAAGTAGTCCCGTTTTACAGTAGACTTAGCTCTATATCGCATTTTATACACGTAGGCCCTACATGGCGGACATCTTTGAAAAAATGACAAAAATAAAAAAATAACAATGACTCCCGTCATCATGCTATTTCTTTCTGGGGGGGGTCCCAAATTTACAAAAGTCGGCTTCAATAAAATTGCGACCTCCCTATTTCGTCAGCAAAGATTTTATGACCCCCCCTACCGTTTGCACCCCCCCAAACAGGCATCAGTCTTTTTGAATAAAATAAACACACTATCTGTAGTCATGTTGTGTTGTGACTCCCTACATTTTGGTCATCAAAAATATTTTATGACACCCCTATTTTTCTTTCCGTATATTTGGGACCCCCTAATCATCTTATAAAATCCAATTACATGCCTTTCTGTTATCATGCTTATGGCTTAATAAATGTCATCTACATCTACTTCCAGGGCCATACTGCCCCCCCCCGAGCCCTCTGGAGGGTTTACATTTGCTCCCCCCCCCCTAGAAACTCGTGTAGGTCATCCCAATAAGGATGGTCAATTGCTCCTGCGCCCGAACTTTTTACCCGATCACGGAGGGTGCGATGGAGAGTTTTCAGTGCCTTTATCTTAGCATGTATCTGCTCCCCAACCGTATGGGGAATCCCCCTTGTCATGTAATAGCGTGGCTATCTCCTCTCAAAGCTTTTTTTTTTTTATCCCAGAAATACTTTCCGTGTCTCTCTCCAAATTTTGAGGATAGCCAATGTTCCCTTGTCATTCCAATTGACCCCTCTATTGCGTTTATTTATATTAATATTTGCAGCTGCAGCCATGATGACATCACGCAGTAAATTACTCTGCTCAGTGGCGTAGATTTCTTTTTGACATTGGGGGATGGAGTTGGAAAAAAATTCAAGTATAGTCAATCCAGCACCTTTTGGCGACAGAATAAGTTTTTGGTTCAATTGTGCGCGAAGCGCGCGAAAAATTTTGCTATTTTGAAGCTAAACTGATGAAATAATGGTGTAAAAGTAGAATAAATGCGCGCGAAGCGCGTGAAAATTTGCACTTCGGGGGCAAAAATGGGCAAATATGAGGTTAATTTGGTCAGAAACCCATTATCAGGCGTCAACATGGGGGGTGATTGTATGGACCATCCCCTGGCAAAATATTGGGGGATTTATCCCCCATCCCCCGGATCTACGCCTATGACTCTGCTTAAAGTTTTGCGCGAGTGATATACTCACAGTTATATCCGACAGCCCAATAGTGCTGCATGTCCACACGTAATTACTATTACCGGACGTAACGTTTCGATCGGTCTTAACAGCTCTTAACCCTCGTCATCTTCAGCCTTAAATTTTCGGATTTAAAGCACATTACGTCGGATATAGTAATTTTTTATATATCCGACGCTCATTCACACTGCCACTTATATCCGATACTATTACCGACGTCAATCAAAAGGTTCTTATTTCTGATCCAATAAATTGCACTTACTGTGTACGTTTCGATAACCACTCGGTTATCTTTATCAACACTGAATGAAGACTGCTACTGTGAACTGGTCATCCAATCACCTATTGATTTTTTGGTGATTGACTTGTTGACTGTGTTGCCAGTTGATTTTTTTTCCTGTTGGATGTTTTGATGGATATTTCACAGGATGTAGCAGTTCATCAAAAATGTGAGAAAGCTGATATTGACCTTCATCTCTGTTCATGGTGGCGCCCCTTCTCTTCCTGATCTCTATAGCCTCCTTGACCCAACGTTTATATCTGTCTTGCTCCGTGCCTATGACCTCTGCCTCCCCCAACCGATGACATTGTTCCTCTCTGCAACATGGTCTGTGATGGCCGATTTATGGATGGTTGTAAGCGATTCTTTCCTACTTGCTCTGGTGACTGTTTTTCCAAGTTCTTTTTCTGCTTCCGCGCGGTGCTCATCTAGTCGAGTACCAAATTTCCTTCCCGTCTCTCCCACGTATGAGAGATCGCAGTTCAAGCAAGGAATGTTGTATATGGCTTGAGTTGTATTAAGCGGATCGCATTTATCCTTCGGGTGCACCGGCTGTTTCCTAAGGGTGCTGTGTGGACGCATAGCAGTGGAGATGTTGTAGGATTTCATGACTCTCGACACTCTTTCACTGACGCCTTTGACATATGGCAGGACAACCATCCCTTTGCTCTTTGTCTGCAAAGAACCTTTTGATTGACTTTACTCTACCGATCCTGATGAATTTGTTCAACCATATTACCGTCCGACTGTGTGAACAAATTGTCGGATTTAAAGCACATTACGTCGGATATAGTTATATCCGACGCTAATTCACACTGCCACTTATATCCGATACTAAATTATTACCAACGTAATTTAAGACCGGTAATAAGTGATTTAAGTCCGACTGTGTGAACACGACTTATATCGGGTATAGTTATATCCGACGCTCATTCACACTGCCTCTTATATCCGATACTATTACCGACGTAATTTAAGTCCAGTAATAAGTGATTTAAGTCCGAACACGACTATAGATGTGCTATGCTAATCACTTGCACCTGTAAGATTAGTCTCTTTGAAAAGAGCGATATTATATTCAATCTAATATACGATTGAAGAGAGGTGATGAGTGCAAACTGCTGTAGTGCGGAGTGATCTATTCTAAACTTGTATTCATCTATTGCTATGGTAGTTAATCCGATTATGACGTCACTTCGTCAGCGTATAGAGTAGAAATACAACAATATGTGTACTTTGCTGCGCACAATACATATCGATTTTGACTGCATCGTGCATGGTACATTTTTCTTGTAGGCCTATAGTCTCCGGGGTAAAGACGCTGGGTTCCCCCTTTTATTCAAAATTTTCGCATAGAACCCCAAGATGATTTAAGAAAATGGAAGATTAGATTACCATAAAAACAAAACAGTACCGTAATCTGCCAACAAATCTGTTCTCCCCTATAATAATTCACCGCCCCGAGGATACAAAAAAATATTGCGCCACCCCTCACCTGTATACAAAAAACACATGATATTTTGACTATAACATTCGTAGAGAAACACTCATTCTCTACGTTTCCTTTACCTGAACACGAGATAAAATCAGCATATTTCAACGTGGAACGTACGTTTTTAATGCTACGTTGAGTCCAAAATGTGAAATCGCAATGTCATTTTTATACGCAAAGTATCACACACATTTCAATGGACAATCTCTGCGTATGAATATTTTAAATTTTGTCAATTTTTAACACATCGCTGTACCTTTATTATAATGATTTGTAACAATCAAAAAGGATCATAATGATAATTAGACTTTTCATCGTATGTTCATTATCCTTGACTGTCTTTAACATATTGTGAAATGGACAAATTTTGTGCATTTTCAACGATGTATCTACGTCGATTTCGCACGTGGAAAATGTTAAACAATTGCTAAATACGTGACCTCGCTTCGATACAGGAGAGTGGTTTTGAATAGATCAACGTACACCCGATACCTACGTTTAGAAATCGCAATCTCTCTAATATTCATATCGGCGCCCATCTTGGATTTCAGGGCGAAATTGACCAGCAAAAAATGGAAACATGTATTTTTTTTTACATCTTTACCTATCAAAGTAAAAAATCAATTGAGAAGTTGCTTTTAACAACAAATGCACGAACGCCCTGTATTTAGTTTGTATTCAACTTAAGGCTGAGCGCTAAAAAGGGGAATTTCAAGCTAACTCAATTTTTACACGAGAGCGTAATAAACTACCGCCAGAGTTCGAACCCACAACCTCTCGCACCATAGAGGTGGCGTCCCTCAGGGTTGTCTGCTGGGCCCCTTGTTGTACTTATGTTACAGAAACGATATAGAGATAGATATAGAGCAAGTTACTGCTCTATTTCAACGACAGTATTATCATTGCAAATTACAAAGACCCCAAGGATGTCGCTGATATGCTTGGTTCTGATCTTAAATCCTGCAATCAGTGGTTGGTCGACAATAAACTGTACTGTCTCTTCAGGTTGGCAAGGGGGCAAGACAGAGTGTCATAGGGCCTGCACTTTGGCTCGTTTTTTTGCAGGTTTACATGGTCCAATAATCACAAGATGACTGACATGTGGTAACAAAGGAAGCAGTCACTGCAATTTGATTATGTCCCATATGATTGGCCATTCAAGACACCCCTGTGAATATACTATAGCGGCCTTTTCAAAATATAATACCTGTTTGCTTGACTGCATTGACAATACCCGGGAACAATACACACAGTATATGCATTGGACAAACTTTTTACAATAAGCATGATAAGTGATGATGTGACCTCCAGATTTATACATCGTTCGTCTCGCACACTGACGACATTTGATTGAATGGACTGCGCCGTGATTACGGTGAAGGACACCGGTTCAAATCCTTTGTTTGGAGCCAATCGATAAAAGCATGCAGGGCCTCTATACCCTATACCCATGTACAGTTTATCCCTTACATAACCTATGTCTTGAATACGCTGGCAAAGTTATGTAATAATCGGATTAATACTATATAGCAGTAGGTAAAAACAAGTTTTGAATAATCCGCGCTACAAAGTCCCATTCAGTGATCCCAGCGAAAGTGAAAAAAAAAATCAAATTGTTACGTGTATAAATTTTTTAATGAAAAACAAATGGCAAAAAAACAAAACAGGAAAACGACAGTATTGACGAAGTTGAAGCCCCATTCAAATACATGTAGCTAATTTATATACTGTCAGTACCGGTATATAAATTACAGACTCACGTAAATGCATTTTTTTTTGTCTTAGACACACGGCTTTCGGCTGAACCACTACACTAGCAACCTATGTTAGCACATCTATGACAATGACGAAACGTACAAAATCAGCCATAGGCCTTTTATGACCTTTGACATTCTTTTGTGGCGAGTGACATGGTATTTCAATTCACGCCGAGTGTCCTTGACAGGTTCGACTATGCTTCAGTGGTCATGAAAGAATTCAAAAGATAACCTCTGCCCCAATAATCCCAGGCAATTATCTGAAACTGCTCCTCGGATCATAAGAACTCAGTCCTCAAATGATAGTCATAAATAATGTCCAAAATATAAAAATTACTGACTATCATTGGAGACTGAGTTCCGCAGTCTAGTATCCAAAATCTGAATTTTGATGATTTTTACGATCGTCGGGATGAAAAAAAATCAAAAAATCACTGAATGGGCCTTTAGTTCCCTACTCTCCTTACCCTGGCAATATAAATCAAAGAAAAATAAAGAAAAAAAAATAAATAAAACAAGAAAAGAAAAAAGAAAAGAAAAAGAAAACGCATTCTGAATACGAAGAATGTCTTTCTGATATCAAATAAATTTTATTGTTTGGAATTCACGATATAATACAAATTTTATGACAAATTATTAACATTTGATATTTTTCACATTTTTGATATATAACAGTCCTCCAAGTAAATATCATAAATCTAATGATATATTCTTAAACAGTCCCTGGCATACCATACATGTATAGGCCTATGTATAGTACATTAGTCTGCTTTATCTGTTTTGTGCTGTTTAAGCAAATTTAAACATAATTTCCATAAAATGTAAGCTTTTACTGTCAGATATGTCCCCTTTTAATTTTGAGCAGAACAAGTGAGGTAAAGCAAAGAAAATTGGAATTTACTACTACTAGCGCCAATGAATGTTATACGATTGTAAAGCGGTACGATCCTCTGGGTGTGTGTGTGGAGGGGGGGGTGTGCGTATGTGTGTCCTGCACGCGTATTTTTCTGCAACTATAACGGGACGCAATACGATACCGGTATGTTATAAGAATCAAACTTACAATAAAGATGGCTCTTGTCAAATCCTACAATTCTGTCAGAGAAAATATGCATATTTGCATTAAATTTTTTATTAATTGACATAATTGATTAATTAATAAATATTTTATTTAATGATTTACCATAATTCCAAACATGTCAAACAATATGTCAAATTAAAGCTAATGAAATGCTTTATAAATTGGTAAGAGCACATTTTGCAGAATGCATTTAGTATTTTAGTTACATGATTCCAAACATTCTATTCCAATTTTTTACTACACACGCATAGGAGCTGTACTTTTAGAATCCGCGCCTAATCAATAATAATAGTCTTTCACTCCATTGTCAAAGTACTGTGCTCCCTGTAGCATTATAGTGACCAGGTCGCGATATTTTTTTCCTAGTCAACATTTGCATCACATAATACATTTACATGATATAGGCCTATATGAGGCTGGATTGAGCTGTGTTCAGTTTTATACGGCGGATTTATTGCCATAATTATTACCTCTTACTTAACAAAAGAAAAACAAATTTATTCCAATTAAAATTCTACCAGGGTTCGAACCCACAACCTTTTATTTAACAGTCGAGATCGAATACCACTACGCTGTGAGCGCTTCTGCCAGAAATGCGTTTGTTCATCATACTTATTGATTACGGAATAAATCGCAAACACACGATATATATATATTTCTTGTCTATTAGTAATAAATACGTATATATTCTCCAATCAATAATGAACCTTGCCTCCGGCTATGCGGTTCCTATGCAAATGTTGACTAGTAATTAATATAGGCGACCAGGTCCTAGAGTGTGATGGTTTTGTAGCAGATGACAGTGGTCATTCAAGCCTGTCAAGGTCAGTTAGTAGCCACTTGCTGAATGGATGGCCATTATCAGGTGGTGTATGACGTGCATTCCCTAAATTCAGTAAATTTTCATCGTCAACCGTGTAATTGAATGGGATTATTTTGAAATTTTAAAACGTTTGAAATATCACAAACAAATAGGCCTATGTTGATCAATAATATAAATACAAGCTAAAACCGTTGGGGTTCGATAATGAACCCCACAAAACTAACCGAGTATATGGAAAATGCCTTACGGCCGAGCGGTTTCACGAGTTGCCGGCTCGATCATGTCATCCGCCGCCTGGCCATTATCAGCTATCAAAGAGATGCCTTGTGCAGCTGCCAATCACAGTAGAGGTTTGATAACATTTTGTTAAAAACCCAAATGTGATATAAGGACAAAGCTGTGCATGTTGGTACTTAATTGTTTGGATTCTTATGTTGAAATTCCCTTGTATTAGTATTTTTATGTATAGTGTATATTGTTCATAAATTATATAGCTTTTAAATTTTGGGCATTTTTGCTCTGTTGCACTGTACCATTATGGAATTTGAGCAAATCAATTACCGACACAAGCAGGTATACAGTGTATTATTTTATTTTTATTTCGTATCTCAGGAGCACAGCTCACTTGGTAAGGCGTCAGAATTTGGTACACGAGCGCTTCGAACTTTAAATCGGAAGGTGGTGAGTTCGAGCCTCATCACGGTCACATTAATTTTATAAACCAAATATTGTTCGAACTTTTCATATTTGTTTTTCTTTTATTGTTTCTTTTTCTTTTCTTTTTTTTTTCTTGTTTTATTTAATTTTTCTTTATTTTTCTTTGATTCATATTGCCAGGGTAAGGAGTGGAGGGAACTAACGGCCCATTCAGTGATTTTTTCATCTGGACGATCGTAAAAATCATCAAAATTCAGATTTTGTACAATGATATAGTCAGTAATATTAATAATCTTTTGATCATTATATGACTATCATCATCCGAAGAGCAGTTTCAGACAATTGCTTGGGATTGTTGGGGCAGAGGTTATCTTTTGAATTCTTTCATGACCGCTGAAGCAGAGTCAAACCTGTCAAGGACACTCGGCGTGAATTGAACTGATTTAATTTATATACTGACAGTATATATAATAAATTAGTTACATGTAGGCCTATTTGAATGGGGCTTCAACTTCGTCGATACTGCCGTTTTCTTGGGTTTTTTGCCATTTTTTTCATTAAAAATTTTTATAAAAGTAACAATTTGATTTTTTTTTCACTTTCGCTGGGATCACTGAATGGGGCTTTGCAACGCGATATATTCAAAACTTGTATTCACCTACTTTTATAGCATTAATCCGATTATTACACAACTTCGCCAGCGTATTCAAGACATCCAATGCAAATAATCACCTAGAGCGTGTTTATAGTGAGACAATCTTTCCGTTATTTAGCTAAACTACCGCGTAGTCTAGATTTGCAATGGTTAGTAAAACATAAACAAATATAGACTGCCACGCATAAATACCGCATAATCTGGCTCACTATAAACACGCTCATAGATTATGACGTTCATACCGTAAATATGGCGGAGTACTCAAATTCATTCAACAAAAGCATGATTACAAGCTATTGCAATCTACCGCGACAGCTCGTCTCACACACATAACAAATGCACTATAGGATCAAATAGGTTGACGACAACGTTTGATTGAATGCACTGCATTGCGCCATGATTACGGTGAAGGACACCGGTTCAAATCCTTTGTATGGAGCTAATCAATAATTTCACGCACATCCTCTATTATTGCCCAATTATTGCCCGGGATGATTGCACACTGTAAAAGAGCTATTGTTATAATGTTTGATGAAATCGTGTTTAACTATTTGCTTAAGAAAGGCACAATACAGATAAAGCAGACAGATTTACTACATGTGGTACATGTATATACATATAGGGAATGTGTTCGAGTACTACCTAATTATAATAGGGGCGTATCCAAAAATGAATTCACACCCCTTTCAAATGTCGAGCCAAAGTGCAGGCCCTATGAATCTCAATTATCTCATTGACACCAAAGCTAAGTTAAACAAAGTTCTGTGTTGCCTATAATGACCAGGATATCAAACCTGCATAATGTTAAGATGATCAACAATATTGTACTATACAACTCGGTCATTTTCTACGTTTTGCTGCATAATGGTGTGATGATGAGTTGTAAGCAAATACGTTTTGCTATTCATGATAATTCTGGTGTGTGTTATGTTAGGGGCATTTTTGTAGGGTGAGTGTTCTATATAGCACGGCCTTTCCGCCATCTAAATGTTATCTGACCAGTTATCATGGATTGTATTACACACTTGCAATTGCCTATATGAATTATTTAATCGTGGCTATGGTATTTTGGTTGGTTCGCGAAACGCACATAATTTTCACAGGATTCCTACTAAGTATCTGGGATATCTAGGCCACAGGTTATTCCACTTATTTATATGAGCTGTTTTTGTTTACAACTTGTGTTATTATCATTGCCTTTAAATAGTTCAGTTCATGATGATTGTAGGCTTACATGAAAGCAAAAGAAGTGTGAAGTTTGATATTTATATTTTATGGATTAAAATAATAAAAGTAAAGATGATTACACTTTACAACTTTCTTGTCTAAATAAATTGTATGTTGTTTTTAAAGGGCGTGTAAAACAAACCGTATTACAGGGTTATAATTGGTGTTATAACTTGCTGGTAAGGGTGTAGAAATGTAAATACTAGTAGAGGACCAGCGCTAATTCTTTTGGTGACTAAATCTTAGAACAAAGGTTTGAAAGTGTTTTGGCATGACTGAAGGGGTACTGATAATTATAAAATTGGATGGTTTGAACCCAATGCACAAATTTATTGGTCAAGCTATGAGTTTTAAAATATTAGATGAGACGTAGTCGAGTCCAAAATTTTGAAACTCATAACGAGACCAATATATTTTGCATTGGGTGAAAAAATTTTTTTATCATTATTATGTTTTCAGAATCTTATTTTGTTCAAGTAGAGTGTGGGTTCCTCTAGAAGCAGAGTCCAGCCACTACGCGACTCTATGTCTAAACTGACTCCATTATAACTCCATATTGGGAGTCACCTGACTCCTGTGTGTGTAGAGTCATCAACGGCGACTCTTCCGCGGAGTCAAGAAATTTATGACCAATAATTATGGAGTCGTTTTAGACATAGAGTCGCAGAGTGGCTGGACTCTGGTTTTAGGGTCACCCTGACTCCAGTTTGGTTTTCAGTGATATCAAATTATATGTCTGGTTGTAAGGATCGCAAACATATAAATTTTGTGTAAACAAACATATAAATAGTTTATTTTAATCTTTGCAATTTATATAACCTTGATGATCATAATGTCTGCAATTCATGTAATTACTTCTTTGATAATTGCCTCGATTTAAAGTGTTCTTTCAATATTGCATCTTAATTCCCGTAATTTCAATAAAAATCGTGATTTCATTGATGCCTTTATTTCAAATGTGAATCATACTTTTTCAATCATTGCTCTCCCCGAAACTTGGTTTAAGGAAGATCAATCGAACCTTATTGACATCTCAAGCTATACTTTGTTAAATGTTCCTTGTCAAGGGAGAAGAAGTGGCGGTGTTGGTCCTTACATTCATGATTCACTTTCATTTAAAGTCAGAAATGATTGTGTGACCCTTAAGGGTATTGTGACCCTTAAGGGTATCCGTAGGGAGAACACTAAGTGATACGGCCAGGTCTGGCCAGGTGCATGTTTGTTCGCGGTCTACAGGTGTAACTAGGTTGTTGTATATTCTATAATTTTCCTGGTGTGTTAACTGTGATTACATCTAGACACCAGTTTAGTTTTTATTTGAACGGGACCCTAATTTAATGAGAAAAACGCCGAAAAAGAGAGGCCCGGCAAAAGCCGATTTGCAGACAATTTTGTAGCTACAGACAGCTCGTATTCCATATAACAACTACGGAAACCAATCAGTGCCAGAAGTGTTGATTTATATTTCATCCACTTAGGTTTGGCTTAACCCACTAAAAGGTAAAACTTTAAGGCTGATCATTTTAATTATAAATGTAGTGTGTGTGTAAAAGTATATTTCTCAAAATGGAGGAGAGCGCCTATGACCATTGTCCGTTCTGTCTACATGGTCTATGATAATTGTTTTTTTACCGAAATATATTCACTTAACACAGACCACGGTTGCCAAACAAATGAGGGCAAACCGCGGGTCAAATCATTGAAAAGTCGCCCAATATTTTTTTTATCAACCGTTGGTTTCTATGAGATAAAAACTACCAGAAGTCGCGTAAGCCAATGTTGAGAAGTCATGCAATATTTTTCTTAACCATCAATTGGTGTCTATAGGACAGGAAATTGTCGCGAGGAAAATCTTCAAAACTCATCCTATTGACCTAGGCCTATTACATCACGGGTTTGGCAACCCTGCAATATATACAGTTATATAACATCGCACCGCATTGTGAGGTGAACGAACTGAATGTTGACATTGTATTCAGGATTTAAAACAAGAACTGTCTTTAAACAGACAATGCGGTTGGTATAAAACATAGCGTGTGATATCATGATATCAACTTCAAAATCTAAAAACAAAAGTAAAGAAATAATTTAGGGCGAAATAAATAAACAGCGTACAGCAGGTGCTATCTTGTCAATAATGATAAGAGGAACATGAAAAACCAGCAGAGAGCATGCACCCCAGTAAAGAGTTAAATAAAGCAAGGAAAAATCATAACAGAAGGCCTACTTTTCGGATGATATTCACAGAAACAAAAATAAAGAACTAAAGATCTAAAAACAAAAGTAAAGAAAATGAGGGCGAAATAAATAAACAGCGTACAGCATGTGCTGACTTGTCAATAACGATAAGAGGAGCATGTACCTCAATAAAGAGTTTAAATAAAACAAGGAAAATCATAATGTGCAGAGGCCTACTTTTCGGATGATATTCACTGAAACAGAAAAAAGAAATAAGTTTAAAGAATTATATAATTTAAGATTAGATAATGAACAATCATACATAAAAATGTGACATGTGTCTGATGATATTTATACACTTCGAGCAAAAAATAAAGAACTACTTAACACGCGACATAAATAAATAGCCATATTTTATGAACGAACTGAATGTTGACATTGCGGACCAGGATTTGAAACAAGAACTGTTTTCAAAAAGAAAACGCGGTTGGTATAAAAACATAGCGTGTGCTATCATGATATAAACTTCAAAATCTAAAAACACAAGTAAAGAAATAATTTAGGGCGAAATAAATAAACAGCGTACAGCAGGTGCTATCTTGTCAATAATGATAAGAGGAACATGAAAAAACCCAGCAGAAGCATGCACCCCAGTAAAGAGTTAAATAAAGCAAGGCAAAATCATAATGTGCAGGAGGCCTACTTTTCGGATGATATTCACAGAAACAAAAATAAAGAACTACGTTAGTACGTTTAAAAAATCATATAATTTGAAATTAAATAATGCAAAATCATACATAAAAATGTGACATGTGTCTGATGATAATTATACACTTCGACCAAAAATTAAAAAAATACTTAACACGCGACATAAATAAACAGCCATCTATCAAGAATGACACAAGTAAAGAAATAATTTAGGGCGAAATAAATAAACAGCGTACAGCAGGTGCTATCTTGTCAATAATGATAAGAGGAACATGAAAAAAACCAGCAGAAGCATGCACCCCAGTAAAGAGTTAAATAAAGCAAGGCAAAATCATAATGTGCAGGAGGCCTACTTTTCGGATGATATTCACAGAAACAAAAATAAAGAACTACGTTAGTACGTTTAAAAAATCATATAATTTGAAATTAAATAATGCAAAATCATACATAAAAATGTGACATGTGTCTGATGATAATTATACACTTCGACCAAAAATTAAAAAAATACTTAACACGCGACATAAATAAACAGCCATCTATCAAGGATGACAAGAGGAACATGAAAAAAAAACCCTAATATATGAGAGCATGCACCCCAATAAAGAATTGCTTTAAAATAAAACAATGAAAAATCATGACATGTGAAATGTATGTTGATACACTTATACATAATTCTCAAGGGTGAAATAAAAAACACCTTATCTACCGATATTTCCACAGTTAAACATACTCAGTGATCACTTGTACTAAAACAAAAATAAAGAAATACTTCACAAATGATAAGAGGAACACATAAAAAATAAATAAGCGAGCATGTCCCAAAAAGAATTAGTAAAAGATAAAATAATGATAAAACGTACAAGAAGTGGCAAAAAATTGGTCGCAAAAACTTATTAAATGCTCATTTGCTCTAAGATATTTAATGTTTGCAATTTACTCCTAGTTTATCATTTATTTATTATTTATCTTGGCTTATATATCTTTTATTTATTTATCTATTAATTTATCTATTTATCAATTTATTTCAATATCATTATTATTAAGTGCCTATTTATAATGATATTTAAATCTATCAACATTATGCTTACGTCATCCAGGAGTTATTATCCCACTTGAAATCGCCATATAAACACAAATTAATAAAGAAATACACAATGGGTGAAATAAAAGCATGATCTATCTTTTCAAGAATGAAAAGAGGATATAAAAATATAACAGAGCATGTCCTATAAACATGATAAAGAATTATTTAAAATCGTACAAATGTGAAACATGTAATATGACATTATACTTAAGGGATCTGGAATGAGCGTTTTGAGCGTTTCGACAGTATTTTTGTGGGAAATGAGAGCACATCAGACATATCGAATTGCATTCTGAATACGAAGAATGTCTTTCTCATATCAAATAATTTTCATTTTTTGAAATTCACGATATAATGCAAATTTTATGACAAATTATTAAAATTTGATATTTTTCAAATTTTGATATATAACAGTCCTCGAAGTAAATTTTATAAATCTAATGACATATTCTTAAAGTGTATGTAGCTGGGAGGAAAAGCCGACGATCAATTGAAAATTTTGACCTTTCATATTGAAGATATGGATTTTATTTCCCAAAAAGACCTATTTTGTTTTGTTTTGTTTTGGGGAAAAAAATCCATATCTTCAATATAAAAGGTCAAAATTTTCAATTGATCGTCGGCCTTTCCTCCCAGCTACATATACTTAAAGAATGTATCATTAAATTTATAAAATTTACTTCGAGGACTGTTATATATCAAAAATATCAATTTTAATGATTTGTCATAAAATGTGTATTACATTGCGAATTTCAAAAAATCAAAATTATTTGATATCAGGACATTCTTAGTATTCAGAATGCAATTCGATATGTCTGATGTGCTCTAATGTCCCACAATAAATACTGTCCAAACGTTCATACCCCAGCCCTTAACATAAAACAAAATAAAACGGTCATGATAATATGACATTAAGGGCGAACACCACTAATGAAGCGTCTTGGTTGAAATGCACGTGAAAATTAATGTCTTTCTTTGCTCAATTTGAGGCCTTTTTGGCTCTCATAGTTGCCTGATGTACCCCGTTACATTTTATTAAGAAACAAGGTAGTATAGTTTCTCTCCATTGATTTTGCAATGGCGTCTCCAGGAGGGGGGCTCAGAGGGGCTTTCAGATTTATGCGGTGGGGGGCTTAATGGCTAAAATCGCCAAAACCGCCTGATTTTACATATCCCTCTAGCGTTGGTTGTCAGTACATTGCAGTCACTCCTCATCAAGTGTTGACAAAGACAACAGTGGTTGTTGAAACGTACACAGTAAGTGCATTTTCTTGGATCAGATACTACGAACTCTGGTTTACTAGTTTACTCTACCGATCCTGATGAATTTGTTCAATCAATAACGATATCTGGGGGACCAATCACAAGCCAGATTCATTTAAAGATGCATTACATCATGACCAATTTTAGTTAGGCCAGAAATTGGCCAAAATAGAATCCCGTGTTAAAAATGTTATCCGCAATCCAAAGTCAGTAGTCCACTTGGGAAGCTAACAAACAGAGGGAGTACGGTGACTGAAAAGATTAGATGTGAAAATCTATCAATTGTGCACAAATAATAATCAGAGTTTTAAGCTTAAATGCAATAGCCAGAAGCACAATTGGCAAGTGGAGTACGGAGAAGTCTAGCTACACCCTGGAAGGAAAAAAAACAGTATTTGAAACGAGGAAATGTGCAATATGACTTAATGTAATACATTAGAAAAAGGCTTAAAAGGCAACTATTAGGCCCTGATTCATATTTAATCCTCATTTAGGCCTGTAAATTAGATTGTCTGTGTAAATTTAGCAGGATCCGACTTTTTATGACGACTTTCAAAATGTGTTACATTTCAGAAACACCAAGCTGTTTGTGAGGTGGCGTTAGCTGTATGGGTTATAGGTTGAACTTTTTACAATATTTCTGGAAAAAAAATCTTGAAATCCATATATGGTCGAATCCAACGAAAAGTGTACACGGCATGTTCAGGGCCATAACTTAAAAGTATTAATCAATTGGCATTCGTTTTTGTATTGTGTTTATTCGCCTTGATCATACGCTTCGCGCCATATATAATAAGATCCCCTTCTGTGAAAAACTTAGACACAGAGACCCCAAAACATGCTATTTTTACCCATTTTTTCAAAATATTTCTTAAAGTATTTTTAAAAACATCTAAATCAGTTATGAAAAGAAGTCATTGGATTGAATCTAAATTGATTTCCTGAAAGGTGTGTATTCAAAGATTGCCTGTTCAATTTTTCACATATTTGTACATAATTATGAATTTTTTGTGATAATTTTTTGAGTGGTATTTTTTTACATTACCTACGAATACAATTTTTCATAGCACTAGATATATCTTTGAAAAATGGAAATCACTAATAATTGCGCAATTGATACAAGCTTTGATATGTCCAATACTGAAATGCATTGCATTCGGACATCTTTATTATTGTGTTTAGCTGCCAGAAATTCTAAATGGCACAAAGGTAGGTTTGGTAAAAAATATGCATTACCTCCGAATACATGAATATATGAATACAAAAGCCACCTAAGTCCATACTTTGGCCAAATTGAGTTAAGCATGGGAAATTGTTGCTATACATAGGCCTGTCATATGCATGAAAGAACAACTCAAATTCATTCTCTGTGTCTATTGGGCATGTGAAAAATAGCATGTATGAATGAATCATCCAATTCCATGATTTGTGTCTTGTAACACATTGATTGAAATCCAGTATGTATAAAAGTCCACTTGTAACACATTCATTGCTAGAGAATGACTTTTGAACAAAAATGGGTTTAATAAAGGAAAGTGTGTGGTTTATATTACATGGCAGAATGCTTATCAACATTATACATACCTGTGTGCTTTATTTTGTATTATCTTACTAGTGGTAATCTCATTCTAACATTGTTGTCTTTGTATATGATTCAAAAACCACCTAAGTCCAAAATTTAAAATGAACCCCACGAAGTCCCTGAAATGCTAATCGTCATACCTAATACAGGTTAATCCACTCATTTGCACGTAAAACTTACCATATTGACCAGGTAAATCTAACTGAAGGAATTAAAATGATACACGGGTTTTTCTCTCAAAATAACTTCGCATGGACTTAGGTGGCTTTTGTATTCATGTATTCACATGTTAAAAGCTGTGCCATTTCCACAAAGTGAGAGAATAGTAAACAATAGTTAAGCAATAGGTGCAGGGTGATACACTCTTTATTTCTACCAAGTTTCAATAACCTGCGTTTAAATATTTCTGAGATGTCAACAATAAAAGCAAGTATTCGTAGGTAAATTTCGATAACCGAATGTTACCTACGAATACACTTTGACATCATGACAGTATTGTGAAACACCGCCATTCATGCCAATGCCCATATTGGTACATAACAAAGGCCTGTATGTTTGCTATCAAATCATATGTCAATGAAAGTTGCGAATTCACATACATGCCCACCATGCAAAACTGAATACGGCTTTTGGTGAAAAATATGTACTGAAATAGACGACGGTCTGCTCATTTGAAAGAAAAATCAGATTCAAAGAAGATTAGAAGGGGATAAATACTTGGATTTGTCCACTGTCATGTGTGCTTCATTTTAAATGTTTACCAACCTTCTGGTTTCTGAGTAATTTGTGTCCAAATTGATTTATTCGAACGTAACTGTTGACGTTTTCGCTAAGGTTACCTACGAATACCATGGAAAAAACGACTGTTCTCATTGTCTCATGATCTAGACAACACATTGATGGACCCTCCGACCCTGGTATAAAGCTAATTGTAGTTGCCCTCAAACGAAAGGCCACAAGACGTAACCGACTCCAAGATGGACTTCACAAGTCTGCAATAACGGTTTTAAGCGATTTGTGTGCAATTAAGCAAATTAAAGTCACTTTAGTGCCTTTGTTTCTTACTTCAATCCTCTTTCCACCGCTGTGAACCGACATTATTAATACATGATAGGGTCTAAAGTATCAATAAACGCTCATAAATAAAATAATACATTCAAAGTGCTTTATAAAATGAAGTTTTGATTGCGATATCCACCAAAAGTCTAATTCTTACCTACAAATACTGAAATGTTACTTACGAATACAGCATAATACATGACATGTGTAATGAAGTGTCCCTACCAATGGAAATTAATTGTCAAAAACTTTAAGCGGTACCCCAGGACACTATTATTACCCATATACGGATTCATTCAACAATTATTTATTATGTAAAATTGCTGATTAACTACTTGTATATTAAAATGAAGTGGTCAAAATCTTGCTAAAAGCATCAAAAATGTTTTGATCTAAGGTAATAGCATTTATTCATTTGGACGTACCATCTGAAAGAGATCTAAAAACTACCATTTTATTAATTCATTACCATAATAGCAAAATTTAAACCTATAAACGCAATATAGATATTGTTAAATCGCTCATGTTACCTACGAATACCCGGGTTTCTTCACCTTTTCATTGTATAAAGCGTTAGGTGTATGCGTATAATTCCTAATATTCTTGAAAACATATATCATACTCGTTCTTATACAATGTGTAAATTGATTCATACTCATTTGATAAATAAAATACAGAAACTGACCTAAACTTCATTTTCAAAAATAAACTAGCATAAATTGACTAAGATCATATTGATCGCGTTATAAAAATAAAAACAAATATTTTCTGGTTGAGCTAGCATTTTCCTGACACCCTGTGGTCTACATTACACGAAAAAAGCGTCAATGGGAATATTCCATTTGTTTTAGGTTGATTAGTATTGCGATAGTGAAAGCATCCTAGTGGTATTCGTAGGTAACATTGGGTTTTGATATCACATTTACTATCACACGTCCTGGATTTATTTTTCAAGATTAGTAATGGCACTTTTGGTTCCTATAAGGCCAATATGTCATCAATCAATGGGCAAAAGGAAAAAAAATGTGGAGACATTTTTATTTCGGACTTTTATTTTTGGCCCGTGGACACTTTTGGTTGGATTCAACCATATATTAATTTTTACAATGGATGTCGTCATCTGACCTTCTGCTTGCAGAAAGGGAAGTTTTGAAGAACTGAGTTGTTTTCCGGCCCCTGTCTGTACAGAAAGTCAGTGGGGGTTATTTACTGGTGTGCACCCTAAAAGGCCCTTGTCATAACCAATGGTGGCGGCATGATTTTTCCCGTGCATGAGGGTTTAGGCCAAATTATATTATATGTCTAAACTTGAGGTTGCATGTGTAAAACATGGTCTTTTTTAACGCATGTTTGGGGTATTGAAATGATATTTTTTTGGCTTGCACAATCATGGTAAAGATCCATGTCATACATAAGAGATTATAGGACATACAATACTTGGTAGGCCTAATGATAATGCGTAAACTTTGTACCTGTTAGGGAACTGAAATCAGACTGAAAACACAAACGTCATGGGAGGCTCTGTCTCACCAGTTGCATTTACAAGGCCCTTGTTATAACCAGTGGTGGCGGATGATTTTTTTCTGGGGGGGGGAAGGGTCACACAAGGATCTGAACAGAAACGTCACATACGGACCAACCCACACTACCGAGAACCGCGAATGCCGAGAACCGCGAAAGCCGAGAACCGCTCTAGTTTATAGGTCTGTCACACTACGACGGACTGGATCAACGTACATCACCGAATACAAAAATATTTTATTCGGTGGAAAAATCACCAGTCCGGCAGAAGATTCGGTGGGATTTTGGGTCCGATTCCCGTTCGTCTCTCTATGCGTTGTGGCCGCTAATAATCCTGCAGGCGTCTTATATCCGATCGTTCAACGTCCGACAAATGACCGGATTTGGGGTCCGATTCCCGTTCGTTTCTCTATGCGTTGTGGCCGCTAATAATCCTGCAGGCGTCTTATATTCGATCGTTCAACGTCCGACAAATGACCGGATTTGGGGTCAACGTCCTACAAATGTCGGGATTCGGGGTCCGATTCCCGTTCGTCTCTCTATGCGTTGTGGCCGCTAATAATCCTGCAGGCGTTTTATATTCAATCGTTCAACGTCCGACAAATGACCGGCGAATCCGTGGCATGTGGCACCAACAGGGACGTCCACCCTATCAGAAAAGTGGGGGAGGAGAGGGTGTTTGAGAGGGTATTTGACCCCTTAGAGGCAGTGACGTAGCAAGCACTTTTTCAGAGGGTGAACAAAGTGGGGAAAGACAACTTTTAAGGGGGAAAACTTTGACGAAAATGGTCAAATAATGGCTAATAAGTACAAAAGGGCTACAAATCTGATATATCAGGGCAACCAGCGTCCGGGGGCAATAGACGTGAGAAACCTTTGGACAATGAAGGCCCAATTGAAGCCATTTGTCATTTTTGGATCAATTTTAGCACTATTATTGGGTACTATTTTAGTTTGAAACAGCCGCAAATTGGTGAAACGAAAGCCTAATTGAAGCCATTGAAAAGTTTTCACCATTATGATTATTGTATAATATAAACAATTATTTTAAAAATAACACGTGGATGTCCATAGCAGAAGCAAAAGGAAGACTTGTCCATTTTTCAAAATGAAGGTGCAATTGAAACCATTTGCATGGGCACTGTAGGGCCTATTTACATTATTAGGACTAGGCATATTGTGTAAAAAAATAGTTAAAAAAATGGAAAATTTGGAAAATTGTTTTTGGTGCATCATTTTACACTATTATTGCCTTAAACAAAAAAAAAGAAGGCCCGAACTGAATTTGCAAAATTTAAAATGTTACACTGATCCACTGACATCACTTAGATAAGACTTCAGACTCGTAATTTCAGGTAATACATGCATGGATTGATATGTTAAAGTCAGTTATAGGCCTAAGTCCGTCTTAATACTGATTTTTGTGACAAAATGTCACGGGCCCTACATATCGAACCACATTTAAGCACTGCCTATAATAATCACAGGCCTATACTTAGGCTTACTATATACTATCCTGGGCCTACTCAATAACGTACAATTTAACCTTTTCCATGTTTTCTCTTCTTTTTCTTTCTTGTCAATCACTAAAACTGGTAGGAATTTGATATTGCGTCCTCTACCCTTCAGAAAGTGCCCTCCCTCAATACTACTTACATGCATGGTCCTACTAAATTACGTGCAACTTTTTCTCTTCTCTTCTCTCTTCAATTTTTCTCACTTTCTTTTCTTTTTTCTCTCCTTTCACCCTTTTTTCTTCTTGTCAGTCACTAAAGTACTGGGGCAATATGATACTGCGTCACACACCCTTCAGAAAGCCCCCCCATGATCGATGCACATGTTCGCCATAGGCCTACATCCGGCACAAGCGCCTGCGAAACCTTGCAAACACCTGCGGTATATAAACGAAAGAATAACGAACAAACCCAGGGTATTATACAGAACAGTACGAACACACATCGGACAACTTCCGAACATGTGTATTCGGCACACTCCGTTTCAAGTTTTGTGCATGCACAAAACTTGAAACGTATTGTCGACGGACTAAACAAACATCACCTAACACGAAACGCATTTGGCGGATAATAGCAGGACATATGAAGAACATAAAACGAACATTGACGAACACTAACGGATTTGCTAAAATACCATCCGTTTTTATACGGAAGACCGATCCGGTGTAGTGTGACACTAACACGGTCTGGGTCAACGTACATCACCGAATGCAAAAATATGCTATCCGGTGGTGAAGGCCTCACAGGAACGTATTTGCAACGAACACGGGCCGAGTGCAACGAACAAAGAACAAACATGAACGAAAGGAGAACGAACAAACTCCGGCAATATGCAGGACCATACGAACACACATCGGATAAATACCGAACATGTGTATTCGGTACACTCCGTTTCAAGTTTTGTGCATGCACAAAACTTGCCGACGGACTTAACGAACATCACCTAACACGAAACGCATTTGGCGGATGATAGCAGGACATAAAAAGAACATAAAACGATCATTGACGAACAACAACGGATTTACTAAAATACCATCCGTTTCTTGTACGGAAGACCTATTCGGTGTAGTGTGACAGAAGCATTAAATTTGATCCAGGATCGTGCACATGGCAATGTTGACAATGTTGACATACTGCAGTTACTGTCCGTTTTCCTATACACAATACACAGTGCTCTCACCATTGACGTGTGACCTCAACAAATGATGTATGTTGGGAGAATGGACACTTGCCTAGTTAACATCACTGTGTGAAAAATAACCAGCCAATATTTTATTTATTCTCCAAAACTTCTAGCAAATATATTTCTCTAACATGACCTAAAATTACAGCTAGGTTAGATGTTCAGAAATGGTCGCACTTTTGTAAAATATGAGTGAGGGCAAGGCATAGCTAGCCAACTCCCCGTGTTAATTGAATGGAGATTTGACCGAAAATATTGGTATCGGACCGCTCACTTCTGAAGGATGCCACAAAAAAACGGTAAAAGCTACATTTAAATTATTCTAAATAGGTTCTAGAAAATAAAGTTTTGTAACATGTCCTAAATTTTTAGCTAATTTAGATGTTTGGAGAGGGTCGCACTTTTGTGTTTTAGGAAGGATATGTAAACGACAGATAACACCAAAAATATGAAGACATTATTTCCAAACCGTGTTAAGTCAACAATCATTATGTTGCTCATTTTGAAGAATGCTGGTTAACAAAAAGCACGTCATTGTCTCATTTCGTGAACAATGGTACACATACCATTGTTTCCTTTCGTTTCCTTTATAATCGGTTACCCAACTGAAGCTGTAATACCAGCTTTATTGCGATGTCGCACATTGAAAACAGACACTTGTACACAACCAGAGAAGATCTGATTTAATCAGTTGAGCTGCTTCAATGAGTGTTATCTTGGTTTAATAGCTTTTAATGGGGTTTAAGTCCTGCAAAGGTCGAGATGAATTCTACTGTAGACATGACTGCATCATGATCACTCAGAATCAGTTTTTGTCGAGTTAATTTCCCCCAATTCAAAGAATGTAATTGTGGGTAACATCTATAGAGCTCATCGTACTGATATTGATTTATTTAATACTGATTTCTCAAATTGTCTTGATCGAATTGCATCTGAAAATAAGAATTGTTACATTCCCGGGGATTTTAATCTTGATATTTTACGTTATAATACTGATTCTAAGATAAATTATTTTGTAAATAATTTCTATTCTTACAATATGTATCCTCTTATTGGTCCCTCAGCTAGCATCGATTTAATCACCCCTCGGGTTCCAAAATTCTGACAGGGTCTAGCTTATTTAGAATTTTCCACAGAATTCAAAAATCGATTTTTTTACTCGCCAAAGCGCTGGCCATGGGGGTGAAAATTTCACTTTTTTACCAAAAACCTCCATTTTAATAGGAAAATCCTCAAAATTATTATTTTGATTATTTCATCAGTATTTGGTAAGCTATTGATGTCTTTTTGGTGTCAAATTCAAGCTACACGACTGTTAATGACAATCAATTTGTAATCTTTTTCATATAAGGTAATTTTAATACTGAAAAAAGACAAAATTTGGGCAAAAATCATGGTTTTTTTTATCATTTTTAATACTTGTTGGCTTTCAAATACTTTGAAATCTTTAATGTAACTTAAAACACAATTCTGTATGTTTAGCCTAAGAGACAATATTCTTCTGATTACAAAAATGTCTTCTTTTTTCAAAAAAAAATAGTGAATTTAAAGGTAAGAAATGCATTTTTTACCAAAAACCTTCATTTAAATTTAAATTAACTTCAAGTAAAAATTCTAAAAATCGGTATTTTGACCATTTGATCAGTATTTGGTGAGCTATTGATGTCTTTTTGGTGTCAAATTAAAGCTACGCAACTTTTCTTGACAATTATTTATAATTTATTTCATATAAAGTCATTTTAATGTTGAAAAAAGACCAAATTTGGGCAAAAATCGTGTTTTTTATCATTGTTATTAATTTTTGGTTTTTCAAATGTTTTGAAATATTTATGTCACTTGAAACACAATTCTGTATAATAAGCGCAAGAGACAATATTCTGCTGATTACAAAAATGTCTTTTTTTCATAAAACTAGTAAATATAAATGTGCGAATTGAATTTTTTACCAAAAACACCCATTAAAAAATTCTAAAAATCAGTATTGTGACCATTTTATCAATATTTGGTGAGCTATTGATGTGCTTTTGGTGTCCAGTTAAAGCCATGTAACTGCTCATCACAATCAATTGTAATATTTTTCACATGAAGTACTTCTAGTGTTCAAAAATACCAAAGTTGGGCAAAAATCATGGTTTTTACCATTTTAATCACTTTTGTTTCTTCTAATGTTTTTGAAACATTTAATGTGACTTGAAACATAATTCTGTATGTTTACCGTAAGAAGCAATATTATTTTGATTGCAAACATATCTTTTTTTCATGAAAATGGTAAATGCAAAGGTGAGAAATACCAAACAATCAGAACAATGTTAAGTTATAAAGTAATAATTTTTGGAGAATTTTTTTTCATCAAAAATATTGACTCGTTTAGCTACATTTTTTGGTTCATAACCCCTACAATGTATATTTAATTTCTATGATAGCAGTTATTTCCGTGTCTAAGTTATTTCCGTGTCAAATTGTACAAGTTGTGTGGCATTTAATACTTACTATACAGAAGATGGTTGAATGAACACAACAATATACAATATGAGAACAAACTGACATGTAGCCTATATCAGAAGGATATACAACACGTCATATACTTCTTCCATGTACCACATTTTGACATTGAATTGAATTTTAGAAATCTTACCTGTTTGTCCAAACGCAATTCCTCCAAATAATGCCCAGAGGCAGATTGAAAATTGCAGCTCTAGGATCATCTTGGTCCTGCCTAATATGCCTTCATTATTAAAGTTTATCAGTCCAATAAAAGGCTATACTAGTATTGGTTTTTTGTCTGCTTGATATCAAAAAGGTTGACTCGTTCTCTGTTCGTGAATGTATGTTTGTTAACCGAAGAGCGCCACTAGAGAATTCACACGAATCAGGTACATATTATATCCCATTATCATGATTACCCATTACCAACATTAGTATGCTAAGTGAAATAATGATTCTGCAAATAATTTTGACATATTTTACAGATTTGTTTTCGTTATACCGTAAACGTTCGCCTAATGGCGCTATGGGCCCCCTTGTTCTAATTCTAGCCATTACATGATTACTCAATATTTGTAGACTAATAAACAGAAATACGCACACACCCCTCCGCACCCCCTGCATAACACACACACCCGCGCACCCCATTGTGTTAAATACCGGCTAAGAAAACTCAGAAGCATTCCAGTCGAATTAAGTGCTATAATAAGGATAATCTACAATCTACAAAAAAAAAAAAAAAAAAAAAACTTAGGTATTGATTTAAACCTTATCCTTATCATATTATCAACTTAAAACATTTCCAGAATCGTAATGTATCTTTAATGCGCCGATGCGATATTAATTTGTAATCATTCTGGAACGACCAGAAAGGTTATTATCTTGTTCTTGCACGGTATTTGTTTTGTTTTATAATATTAAATTCATGATTAATGATTGAATTAAACGAATAACAAGTAGGCATGTAATGACAGTTATGCTATTGTTAAAACGTTACATCTTGTTGGAAACTTTGTATTTTGTTAAAAATAAAATAAAAACACCCTTTTGCTGTTGATGTTCAAAATGGGGCCCATATTTCAAAAAGTGAGCCGAGGTCGGGACTTCTTAAACTTGCTGCTTTCTTTACGTTGTCAACGTTTTTTGGTAGATTTCCTTTCTTTTTATGAATGTAGCCAAGCAGCTCCAAGCGTGGAAAGTCATCAGGTTACGAAGTACTCAATAAAACCAATAAAACGAAAAACAGATGTTGGAAATTGTGTTATCCTTGATTTATAACAATTAATAATTTAATAAAACTATCAGTCGTTTTTTTTTAAAAACTTGCTTGTCACAGCTACCGCGTGACTATAATGTTAATAGGAATACATATGATTAATATACATTTTAATATACTTTAATTATTTAAGGCAACTATATAAGAAAATGTAAATATGGACAACACATACCCAATTTTGACAATGACAGAGAGACACAGATTCAATCTATTTACTTCAAGTTGAACAGGGAAATACGCGTATTATGTGGCTAGGCATACTCCCGGTGGGGTCACTCCCTGGCAGGGGGGACACGTAGGACCGTTACCACAAGTACAAATTACCCCCTTTCGCAGTCGATTTCAAGGACAAATCATGAAATTTTACCCCCTTTTTTACTCCAAAACAAGGACAAAATGGTACTCTGAAACACCCTTATTTTTTAGATTCCGAGGACACATTTCCTATTTTGACCCTATTTCAACATTTCAAGGACAAGGCTTTTATGAATGTTTTTTTCAGTAATTAACAGGGCATCACTGAATTCAAGTACATGTAGTACCCCTTGCATATAAATTGGCTATTGCAAAATTTCTGTGAATCTATGCTAAGGCTACGCACGAACCGAGAACAATATTGATCATGGGATGAGTACGAAGTAGGAAACCAAATTTATTCCTTATTTATCTGGCCAGCTATCCACGGGGTCGGGAGAAAATAATAAGAACCCCTTTTTTCAATTTCGTGGACATTTGTGCGATAAAACATCCCTATTTTTCCAATTTCACGGACAATTTTGTCCGCGGACAAGCCCTAAAAATTACCCCTTTTTCCGCGATTTTGGTAACGATCGTGCGGTCAGTATTGCAAGTTGAGTGACCCCACCGGGGGCATACTACGGAAGCGTCTAAGTGTCACGACTTGGCAAGATGATTATGTTTAAGATTTGTGGTTCTTTACAGCCCTGTGGGGCAACCTAGCTGGATATCCAAATTTCGCGGTTTGTGGTTCTTTGTAACGCTGCGGGGCAATCGAGTTGGATATCCATATTGATGTTGGCGGTCTTTCGCGGTTTATGGTTTTAATTTGTTGGATATCCATATTTCGCGGTTTTATGATTCTTTGTAGGACTGCGGTGCAATCTAGTTGGGTATCCGAATTTCGCGGTTTGCGGTTCTTTGTAGCCCTACGGGCCAATCTGGTAGGATATCCCTATTAAGCGGCGGTTGTTGGCGTTATTTCGCGGTTTGTGGTTTTAATTTCCCTCACTCTTCAAGCCCTTGCTAATTTGTAGTTTAAGCTTGTTAGACATCCTTATTTCGCGGTTTGTGGTTCCTTGTAGCCCTGCGGGGGCAATCTAATTGGATATCATAATTTTGCAGTTTGTGGTTCTTTAATTTGTTGGATATCCGTATTTGCAGTTTGTGGTTCTTTGCAGCACAGCGGCACAATCTATTTGGATATCCATATTTCGCGGCTTGTGGTTCTTTGTAGCCCTACAGGGCAATCTAGTTGGATATCCATTGAGTCGCGGTTGTTGGTGTTCTTTCGCTGTTTTGAGTCATTGCGTTCGGTCACAATGGTTCATTATGTAAAAAAAAAGAGGCAGTTTGAAAAGTTGCACCTTAGTCCATACCCAGCAAACACAAAACGTTTTTAAAACGTTTTAAATAAGTTATATTTTGGGTTTTGGTTTAGGTAAAAACGTTTTAATAACATTAAAATGTCGGGTTATATAAAGGTCATGAAATCGTTTTAAAACGTTTTGTATGAAAACACACTACAACAATATTTTTAAATGTTTTCGAAATGTCATTGTAAACTAATTTTGCAAACATTTTTGGCCAAATATTTTGTCAACACTTAAATAACATTATATTAATATATTTGCACCCAGCAAACACAGAAATGTTCTTTAAATGTCGGGTTATAAATAAAAGGTCGCGAAAACATATTAAAAACGTTATTGTAAATATTTTGGGCAAACATTTTTTGCAAAATATTTTTTCAACCCCAAAATAACATTCTGTTTAGAATGATTTGCACCAAGTTTTCAGAAATGTTTTTGGAATATTATTAAAACGTTTTTATACCCTTTATATAACCCCATATTTAAATGTTTTCTGTAAAACAGTTGTGTTTGCTATACAGTAAATAACCAACAAATGTTATTTAATGTTATGAAAACGTTTTATACCATTAATGTACCCTTTATTTAACACGACATTTAAACGTTTTCTGACAACCTTTTATAACCTTTTGCGAGTGATGTCGAAAACGTTTTGTGTTTGCTGGGTAGGAGTCAATTTTCAAACAATATAGTATGTCAGGTCTGTTCATGTGTTTGTAATGGAAATAAAACTAATAGTCTAGATGTTCAGTAGGGAATGTGTCCTCCTACATTGTTCACAAGTGCATTACAACGTCGGCGCATGCTGTTTATTATTAAAAGTCTGGATCCGTTGCTGGTTTCAGCCAAATTCAGTTTTGACATGTCCTGACGAACAGACGTGACCCGTCCACGAGGTGCTGTCGGCTGATTTTTCACTTCTCCTGTCACCTGTAATTTTGTTTTCAATTTTCGAATCGCATTGGGCGCAACTCATACGACGAGCAATTAAAAACCTCGCGTCGAGGTTTTGCCAAGTTTTAAAAATAACGGCTACTTAATGAAATAACGGTTAGTTCATGAAAAAGAAGAAGTGAAATTTAGCAAAACGCGACGAGGTTTATTTACCCGTAAGAGAGCTCTATTGTTCCGCTATTGTATCCGCTATTGTATCCACTATTGTATTCTATTCATAAAAGCTACTGGCAAGAATCGCGGCAATCCCTGATATCGCTGGTGTTTACCGCCGGCGTTTCGTATTTATTAACATTCAAAATGATCCGATACTCTTACATTTATAGATTTATTCCCGCTTTTTATATAATATTCAGAAATTGCAATTATGAAAACTACAAACTTTGAAAGTGAAAATATATTACCATCGAAAATATATCATACATAAATTCTATAGAATCTATAGAGGCATTGCATGTGACGTATCATCCCGTAAATATGGCAGACTACTCAGATGCATTCAACGAAAAGCATGGTGGCAATCGTCCGGGGCAGTGCGTCTCACACACGTAACCCTGCACTACGATCAAATAGGTTGATGACAACATTTGATTGAATGGACTGTACTCCGCCATAACTACGGTGAAGGACACCGGTTCAAATTCTTTGTTTGGGGCCAATCAATAATTTCATACAGGGCCTCTGTAGATACCCAACCCAGAAGTGCCCATTTATTTTCTAATTTTTTGTAATCGCGCCCAAATATCCCCACAAATATCTTATACACGGTTTTATTGATTCATTTTGGGCATTTCAAAAGTTAGAAGTCGTCAAAAATGGCAACATCCATTGATAGCAATGGTTGAGTAAACATTGTCTAAACACTAGATAAAAAGACAGCTTAGTGTACTACAGAGAAGATGTGAGGAAAAGGAGATAGATCCAGCTATCCTCAAACAAAATATGTGTGCTGCCGCTCATTCAAAAGTAATCACGCTATTCAGGTTTAATAATAAAATACAATAAAGGGGTTCGAACCCATGATGGGTGTGATACACAACATACCATGCATGCAGACCCTAACATCCAGTTATATTTCAAATAAAATATGACCGAAGTTCCATGGCAAATTATAATTTCTGACGCTTGTTGACTCTTTCAACCTCTACGATTTATGATACAGACTATTTTCAATTTTCAATTATCAAAATATCTTTATTAGGTTTGCAGGAAATGACAGGAAAATACATAAAACAATAAAATAAACATGATCAACAATCATCCCTTTTCTAACAAAATCCTAAAACTCTCTCCCTAAATAATTATAATTCGAAATAATAACACCTATTCATTTATTCATTATAAACCTCTCGCAAACTGGAATGTGTATGTGGTGAATTGTAATTTTAATAACCGATATATGGAAACAAACAGGTACTATAATATTATTCAAAATCAAGAATAATATCAAACAAATCCTCCTACTCGAACAGTACACTTTATTTAGGCCCGGGATTTAGGCCTGCATTATGATTATAGACCTAAGGTAAAAATACTTGAAGAGATAACAAGAAACATTTCGTGCTTGGCCACTGTAGTGCTTGGCTGATCCTTGCTGGATGAAGGTCAATATTGATCTATTATGTGAGTGAAATCAAACACCGTGTCCTCGTTGCTACTCCCATGTAATCGAAGGTCGTAAAAATTAATCCGATAACAATAGAGGGTATTCATTACTACATCATTGATGTGGTTGCTCAATGCTCATGCATAAAATTCTTCCACATAGGCTGTTTAGCTTAATCATGTTAATCGGGAAGTGACCTCTTGAAATGATATCATCACACTGATCAGAATGATCTTTATGTTATTACATTGCGGCCCACATAAAATGTTCAACACAAAGTGAACGATGTTATAACTTGGAGGGCTAACAAACCAACACCGCCAAATTCGACTGACGTGTGTACAACGTGAGAAGTAGACGTTCGCCTTTCGTATCTCTTTCCTTGTTGGAAAGGTATAACGTTGAGGAGATAGGAACATGTACCGTCATCCGGGACCTACTCTGCCATGTTTGGCTGAGTAACGGTACATGAACACGGTCTTTTGTGCCTATGTAAATTAGTCATTGTGTAAAGCTGTGTTTATACCCATGGGTTGCTCATCATCAGACTGAATCCTTGTCGTTAACTGCACAAGTTATGTGTGCAATTCTAGAGAACGTTGACCGACATAGGGTGTCAATAATAGCCTACGTGTCGCTTTTGAAAAACAGCGAATCATGCGCATGCTCAGCAGGCCGATATGACGGCGATTTAGTACACTGATCATGCATGCGATTCAGGTTTCTGCAAAAGCGATTAAAGTATAAATGCATCTTTAGAAATGACCGGCGATTGTGTGTTCTCAAGTTGGTTTTATCATGTTAATTAGTGACCTGACACACATTTGTATTGGTTCGATCAAGCATTGAAATGATTTCATTTTTTGTACTGGATCGTTCAAGCATTCCCAACAATTTTTTCAATGTAAGTGCCTCTGGCCCTAGTGGAAGTAAAAACGGATACTATGGCCAGAGTTCTAGGGCTAGTGAGAAGCTATGAGGAAATGGAACACTCGTTGTCTGATAATGCATGTGTTTATGGTTCGGATAGCGGTTACTTAGCAGCTCTCGTATTGTTTATTGAATACACTCTATATATAGTCATCAATATGTCGTTTCCAGTCCCTGGCTGAACTAAAGGGTTCAGCTACTACTTTTTTAAATAATTCTTTTACCCCATGCAGCTGATTGGGGTGGTTACGGGTCGTTTAAAAACCACTAACCGCGAAATGAGGATATCGAACATAGGCCCCCGCAGGGCTACAAAAAAAACTGCTAACCGCGAAATATGGATATCCAACTAGTTTACCCCTCTAAGCTGTAAAAACCACTCATCGCGAAATATGGATATCTAACTAGTTTGCCCCGCAGGGCTACAAAGAACCACAAACCGCGAAATATGGATATCCAACAAGTTTGCCCCGCAGGGCTACAAAGAACTGCTAACCGCGAAATATGGATATCCAACTAGTTTGCCCCTCGAAGCTTAAAAAAACCACTCATCGCGAAATATGGATATCCAACTAGTTTGCTCCGCAGGGCTACAAAGAACCATTAACCGCGAAATATGGATATCCAACTACTTCGCCTCGCATGGCTACAAAGAACCACTTACCGCGCAATATCTTTTTACCTCAAAAAAAGAATTAATATCTACCAAAACACGTTTCAAAACGTAAAAAGGGGCCAAGTTTAAAAAATCTTTCCTGTGTGGCTTTTCACCCTTTTTTAAACTTGGTCCCATTTATGAAAGTTTCTAAAGACCCATACGAAGTCATCTTTAGGTTACTTATTTGTTTTCTTAGTTTTCAGTGTTCATTTTGTAGAGTAAATTAATTAATGTTCGTGCTTGATTGAAGTTTTTCCGTAAAGACGTTATAATGTATTTTGATTTAAGCAAAAGTCGCAAATATTTACTTTGTTAAATTCTTCATCGTCTTGTGCGATCCTGCGCCTTATGTACAGATGTATGTCCTATATATAGCAGGTTGACAGACAGTCAATTTGCTAAGTATATATAATACTCTACTACTCTTTATGAACACGCAATATAATGAAACATAAACCTTCAAATGTTTTTGATAATACATAGCCTACGTCATATTGCACCGCTTTCGAACAGTCTTAAACCTAATTGTTGCATGTAGAAATTAGGACTCATTCTTCATGTTATTACGGTACCACTTTACTGAATGGGACCAAGTTTAAAAAAGGGTGAAAAGCCACACAGGAAAGATTTTTTAAACTTGGCCCCTTTTACGTTTTGAAACGTGTTTTGGTAGATTTCTTTTACTGGTACATTTTCATCCAGCAAACCTATTGGTCGACCGCGAAAGAAATCGGGCAAACGTGGCATTTTTAAAATTACTTTTCACATGCGATGAACTACTGGCGATGTATGTTCTATTCTCACCGCAGTACATATCCCGCCAAACTCAGATTTTATCATTAAAGAGAAAAGAAGAAAATAATTAAACACCTGCTTTGTTTTTGAAAAAGAAGAAAAACAAAGATTAAGTTTTCTTTAAGGGTAGAGACTATAGAAATTTTTACCAAAGGAACATATTCTTGTTTATACCATGATATTGTTGTATCTCAATATTATCACAACTTCAGCTGTGTAACTTACCTAAAAAGTGGTTCTTTTAATTAAAATGCAATAAATAAAGTCACTCTGCGCTTTTAGTACTGACCAGACTATGGTAATATTTTTAAATCACTCTGCGATTTTAGTACTGACCAGACTAATACGTATATGGTCAATTCCAGCGAAAGCGGGACAAAATTCTCTCTATGTTAACTTTCCACTTTAAAATGTCATTAATAAAGGAAATCACGTTATTGATGGAGCATATCATGTCACGCCCAATGTGCTCTCTTTGTGCATATAGGCCTTTACTAGCAAGTCATACCAGGGGACAAGTTATGATGGCTTAAATGAATTGGCGTTACCCACGAATCCAAAGATAAAGCACCATATATGTCATTGAATGTACTTCAATCAAAATGAAATTATTACCGTTAGAAAGACGTTTGCATGATCTCTCATCATATGTAAAACGATTGAATTCCACCAAAGTTTTTGGACTCTAGAGGCCATTAAGTCAATTTGGCTAATAATGTTGTTACCCGCGTATCAAAAATAAAATGATCGTTCTGAAAAATGTTAAGTGAATATGTCATAAATGACTATATCATGAAACGAAGTTTCGTTCTATAATTCTGAGGTCCAAGTGATTATTTTATGCAAATACGTTTTACCCATAAAAGTCCATAAAATCAAATTTGACGTTACCCACGTATCAACTGTTACCCACGAGTCCAGCAAATATAATTGCCATAACTTAAATTAACATTTAATGACTTTGGACACTGAATTTAGTTTGACAAGCGCTTAAAATTGTAAATCGTAAAAATACGTTCACCGCTTTAAAAAAGAATCTACGACGGTTTAAACTTTTGTTACCCACGAATCCCGAATAGATGCTAACCTTGAAAAATAAGGAGATTGTTTATTTTAAGTTTAAATCAGCACATATTCAAGCCATGGGTATGCTATAATTTTGACAGTACTTACAGTTTATACACCTAAGAAACGCAAACCCCAAACGGTACTATAGTACCGTCACTCGAAATATCAAAACGTTTTAGCTTTGAGAGACCCATTACAAACTGCGACTTATAACTTCTTTCCAACACTGCTTGTAGGGATCACAAGGTCAAACGCAATCTCTGTGTGTAGTTCAATGCAGTCTCAGATTACCATCTTTAACCTTTGGTGAAACCTCAACATACGAACCGGCTCACTGCACGGACTGTGTACAGAATGCGGAGAGACCAATATACCTAGTTCAAGCAGAGGTGATTTGGGGTTTTGCTCGTACCAAATTTTTTTCAGATTTTTCGCTGTACGCGATCGGGCGAGTGAGATACTTGACAAATCATATTCTTTCTTAGATGATAAGCTTGGAAACATCCCAAGCTTCAATTGGATACCTCGACCAGGTATACAATGGTTCCATGTCATTATAACGCTTTGAGATAAATGGTCAAAATACGTAGAAAATCATAGAAAAGTTGAAAAACATGGATTTCATGCAGAAAACGAAACATTTTTAATACAAAGGTGGAGGTGAATAAAAATTATTTGCGAGTAAACAATATCATCTACATTATTTTCGATGCGATCATAAATTGCAGGACATTCTCATGTTTGTTTTGGTATATCGACTGTGATATATGACTAATAATTTCAAAGTTGTGATTTTAGTAATACAAATGTTTTGAGAAAATGTTTGATTTTTGTTGATGTCAGTGGACGGTTCGCGCGGTTGTTAATGGAATGAAATAAGAAAATGAGTAATGACGCTTAGGGTACCCTAACGTTTTGATATTATAGCTTTACCCACGAATTCGGCGTTACCCACGAATCCAAGGATTTACTCGTAAATTATATGTTTCTTATGCATCTTAACATTTTGAAAACATGCGAAATAGGTTCCAAAACAGTCCTGTTTAATAGCGTCCTCTTGAAGGTATACTGAAGCTGCATCATGAAGTTTTGATTGATTATCCTAAATTACCATTTTTGGGTAAATGCAATTGGTTAGAGAAACGGGAATCATTGAAACACAATGGAGGAATAACCGCATGGTGGTTTCCAACCTTCTGTAATATTTTCTATTTGGCCGCTTACCAATACATACCTTCAAATATGTGTTACCCACGAACATTTTGGTTACCCACGAATCCCTACTTAAATTATAGTTAACAATGTATTGATAGTGTTTTTAGTTCATAGCAACTGTCAAACACGAGTTAATAGAATATTGCTGCATGAAAATATGGAATGATTTTACTAAAATAATAATATAAAACTGTTTGCTCTGTCTATTTGAATTTGGCAACTTCATTATTCTCAAAATTGTTATACCCAAAATGCCATAATGATCCATTCTAAATATTCCATGTAGTCTGTATTTTGATTAAAATTCATTTTAGTGCCATTGCAGCCTGAATTATTGACATTAGGAAAAGTATTTTTTATTTTTATTTAAAAAAATTAATAGGAATTGCTATTTTCCAGACGCTGTTACCCACGAATCCATCCGAGATCCTCATCCTGCGACGAGAAACAAAATCTAACTTTATATTTATATGAAGCATTTATTCTTATCTTTCGAAATAATACAGTAATGTTAAATGACAGCCACTTTGGAAAGAGTTCGAAGAATTGACACAATCTTAACTGTACACCTGGTTCTTTCTTAAAATTTGTAATAACCAAAATATTTCTTTGTAGATATATGTAATAAAATTCTATTTTACGTTCAAAGTCTTCACCGATTTCTAGTGTATATGAGTCAAACATAAAATATTGAAAGATATTAAAGAAAGTGAAATTTTATGGCGTACAACAGGTGAAAAATGCTTGAATTCGTGGGTAACATGCATATGCGCATTTAACACTTTATTTGGTCTAGCAAGAAAAGTTATTTTTCAATCCGATGGCACTTCCACCTGATGATTCACTAGACATGATCGTCTCATTTGATAAGTCTAGAATTGAAAAGGAAAACATTTTCAAAATGGCCCCCAGAGAGAATTTTGGCCCTTTGGCTGGAATTGACCATATATGTTACATACAATATTGTACGTACAATAAAAAGTCTGAATACTGCTTTACTCGGGTATGTTGCGATCGATATGACCTAGTAGTTATTTTGGGTTATGTCAATAAGCCTTTTTGAAATATGGCGGGCACAAAAGAGGGCGTACTTTGGAGTGAGTAAACCTTTGTATGCTTTCTCAGCTGACAAACGTTTACTCACTCCAAAGTACGTCCTCTCCTTTTGTGCCCGCCATACTTCAAAAAGGCTTATGGTCTTGTACTGCAATCACCTACACCTCTCACACACCGACACCGCCTGGCTAATAATTATTTGGTGCAGAAGGGACACTAAAATGAATACACGGGATCGATACACGTGAATTGCTATGCACGATTTTGATATCAGACGAAAATCTTCTGATACCGGGTTAGAAAATGATGAATATCTCCCGTCATGATTTTTTTCTCAAGAAACCAGATTTGGTCTCATAAACTTGGAAATACGTGTTGAACAGATATGATAGTCGCTAGCATGCGCTTTGAAAATTGGCCGTGCGCTTTGAACTCAAAATTTGACCATTTTATATTGCGTTGGTCCTGTTATGGACTACAGCGTGCAGCGTGTAGTACAGCTGCACTCACTGTAGGCAGTATAAAGTCGATGACCATTGACCTCAATGGGGTATACAAGCTTAATCACGCACAACCAAGATCGATTACCCGGCTATTGTGAGTAGCCTTAGTTATGTCCCTCGACTAATTATTAGTTTAAAAGAGCTTTAAAGGTTTGAACCAAATGGCTAATCGTGGCTGTGGATTTAACCTACCATGGCGATTCCTGCCATGAAGATATAGGGTCGAAGACACTGTGTCTCATTTGCAACTTTTACAAATGCCCAAATTTTATACTGGTAAACTGGTGTCAATCTTAGTCAATTTAGAGGTTTTGGTAGCAAATATGGTATCAAATTAGAGCCAGCAAGATGCTGCACACGACAGTGCATGATGCAGTCATGTCTACAGTACACAGTGTCGACGTCCTATACGATAAATATAAATTTAATACTCCGTTGGTGAGCGACGGGCGAGTGGTATTTCACCGAACATCAAGAAAAGGAGTTCTATCTGATTGGCTAGCAATCGACCGCTTAGGTCGCTTAGTAGTCAACTACAAACTCAAAACTGAGCAATTTATTCAATTCGATTGAAATCGATATTCTATTATTGACGTGGATAAAGAGAGTGATAGTGTGTCAATAATGTACATTGTATTGCAGCTGGATTTTACATGCATTCCTTTATATTATTATTTTCTCAAAGAGTTAAATATGATCACAATTTTTACCCAGGATTTCAAATTTTTTACCCGCAAATTGCAGTTAAACATATCCACAGCAAAATACCGGTCCTCACTAATTAGTGTATTTAATTTCCAGATAGTGTATTTAAGATAAAACCTGACAACAAATAAAATTTTCTTGCAATAGAAATATCATATGGGATACTGATATGGTAGGCCGCAACCGCCACAACGTGGAGCTGCTACGCGTAGCTGACGTTTTGCTCCGTGGAGCCAAATTGACCAATCATGATCATGTTAGAGTTTTTCATTACTCGGAGGTAAAACTGACCAATTAAGTACGACTTACTCATTACGTGAAGCGAATTTATTCATTAAGAATTTGCCAGACGAGCGTCACGTAGTTGCAAGATATCCTCGGTCACGAAAGTTATGATTCAAAAAGTAGTTTATGAAAAGTACGAACTGACTTATTATTAAGATGGACATGCACTCATAAGAAACTCATACAGTATTGTACATAACTATATAGCTAGGCAGAGTGGTGGTAAACTATGCACACAGTTCTGCGATCTGCAGTGTATCGCCGGGAGCTAATTTGTATAACTTGCGCGGTGTCCCTGCGGAATTCGACCTTCAGCAAACTGCAAACCAGTTCGGATTTACTTTATATACTAGTAGTAGGCCATACATACTGTAGTTACTGTCCGTTTTCCTATACACAATACTCAGTGCGCTCACCATTGACGCGTGACCTCTACAAATAGTGTATGTTAGAAGTATAGGCCATTGCCTAGTTGACGTCACTGTGTAAAAAATAACCGGCCAATATTTAAAGTATTCTCTGAAATTCTAGAAAATATAGTTTTGTAACATGTCCTAAATTTTTAGCTAATTTAGGTGTTTGGAAATATTGGTACTTTAATAAAAAAAAATATGAAGAAATTATTTCTAAACCGTGTTAAGTCATTAAGCTTCTCATTTTCAAGAACGCTGGTTAACAATAAGCAGACTATTGTCTCATTTCGTAAACAAAAGCCCACAGTATTGTTACCTTGCGTTCGCTTTATAATCGTTCGCCCAACTAAACTATAATACCAGCTCATTGCTCATTGCACAGGTAAAACAGACACAAGTGCAGTGTGTATTTAACGAGAGAAGATCTGATGTAACATAGTTGAGCTGTTTTCATTGAGTGTTATCTTGGTTTAATAGCTTTTAATAGGGTTTAAGTCCTTCAAAGGTCGTGGTGAGTTCTACTGTAGACATGACTGCATCATGATTATTTTAAAGTCAACAACATTCAACAATATGATCACCGTGATAGTATGAGAGTATCAGTACCGTGGGTGTCAGTGATCCTGGCCTGACACAGTAGACAAACAAACAAACACGCCACACACATAACACATGCATGCAAGGTAACATTGACTATACACTAATCAAACAATGGTATTGATCCTGTACAACTGGTCGTGGTTTATTTACAATCAATTCATTTAAAATCCCCATAGTAAACATTAATTTTGGCAAGAGTTTTCTCTCTCTGGAACGAGGATGCATCCACTGGCTCCGCGTAATGAAAAGATCTAACATGATTGGTCAATTTAGCTCCGCGAAGCGAAAAGTAAGCTACGCGTAGCAGCTCCACGTTGTGGCGGTTACGGCCAGCCATATATTGATCATGCGAAAATCGTAAAACATAGAATAGAAACAGTGTGGCAGGCTCTCACAATCTCAAATTGTATGCTTAGCCTAAGTCGCACGGCCTATCTCGAACAAAATCACCATGCGTAGTTGTTGAAAAACGTGAGGATTCATCGTACTATCACGGCAATTTTCAACACGAAGATATAGGGATGATGACGGTGTGCAGTAGAATTCATCTCGACCTTTGCAGGACTTAAACCCCATTAAAAGCTATTAAACCAAGATAACACTCATTGAAACAGCTCAACTGATTAAATCGGATCTTCTCTGGTTGTGCACATGTGTCTGTTTTATATGTGCGGTATCGCTATGAGCCTGAGGTGCTATAATACAGCTTCAGTTGGGTAACTGATTATAAAGGAAACGCAAGCTCATGCGCAAGTAGTCTTTGGCAAAGTCTAGTAGACTTTGCCAAAGACTACTTGCGATCGAGAGAAACGAGCTGCGAGGCTGCGAGTGTAGTGCCGAAGGCACGAAAAGGTGGCAAAGCCGTGACATCGCGCCACTGTAACTTTAGTTTCTGTGAGAGTGTGGTACCCAGTAGTTTATATCCATGGTCTGTACTAGCACAGCAACCCCAACAAATGCTCAAAGGGTTTACTATTAAAAAATGATTTTGTTCTTCTAAATGAATCTCAGCAGTAACCATTGAACCAATACTGGGCTTGTTTGTACTCATTTGAATGATAAATATGGTCATTAAAGGGTACAGAAATTATTAAAGAATATCTTGTCGTCTGTAGTCGTCACTCACGTGAAGAGGGTTCACAGATTTTAAGAAGAATGAACCTAAAGCTGTCAAATGGAACTTTAGAGCAATGGTTTTTCCCAAGATTTAAAAGCCGTTTCTATGGTACAATGTTTTTCAACCAATATGCAATCATAACCAGCAATCGGCCCCTATTAGCTACACCAGTATGTATCTTGTTTGCATTTTTCTTCCATCCAGTCGGTGTTTAATTGTTCACGTTTTGGAATGTATTCCCTCCTTGTGTCGTATTCCTTGACTGATCCTCCTCCATTCATCTGAAAAGAAAAGGATTATTCAACACGTGCATCGTTAACAGTTCAGTTCGGGTTCTATCTACAATTGCTTTCAGAGGGGTACAAACTTTGTTTACCTTTTTAGCGTGTAGCCATTGTAAACTTAGGAATCGGATTCATTCTCCCCACTATAGTGACAACAGACCGGTAATCGGATTGGCTGATTGCCCATCAAAGCTGCGTTCATGGAGGGTCGCAAAGATAATAGAGAGAGTGTGATGTTCCAAACGCAGCACGTGGAACGTACGTTTTCACGTACGTTTTTACGTACGTTAATACGGTGTTAAATATTGCTAGTCTCGGTTCCAAACTGGATTGTGCTCATTCGTCACGAAGGAGAACAAGTCAGCTGGAATTAAGACTATCATATTTGATCTAATCATCTAATCAAGCTGAGTCTCTGCCTAATTCAAACAGGCCGCTTTTGATTTTGACTAAAATTTTGAACTTTTGTGCTCCCCAAATATTATACTTGCCCAAAAACATATATTTTGGTAGATTAAAGATCACTACATCCATACATGATGACTTAACTTTAAAAATGAGACTTTTTCGTCCTGAAAATTGGGCGCGTTGCATGGACTTAGACATGAGGTAAAATCAGCACATTTCAACGTAGCATTGGCGTTTTATTCTACGTTGGAATCCAATATGGGAAATCGCAATGTCATTTTTTGTACGCAAAGTATCACACACATTTCAATGGGCAATCTCCATTTTTAACACATCGCTGTAACTTTATTATAATGATTTGTTACAAACAAAAATGATCATAATAATAGTTAGACTTTCCTTCGTATGTTGACTGTCTTTAACATATTGTGAAATGGACAAATTTTGTGCATTTTCAACGATGTATCTACTATCTACGTCGATTGCGCACGTGGAACATTTTCAAAAATAGCTAAATACGTGACCTCGCTTCGATACAGGAGAGTGGTTTTGAATAGATCAACGTACGTCCGATGTCTACGTTTGGAAATCGCAATGTCTCTAATATAAAGTCCCACCTATGTTTTATCAGCAGGGCAATAACTTCTCTGCAAGCTAGTGTAGGTAGTCTCACCAAACCACGAGTTTATTACATGTACTTTTTGAAAATAATATTAAGTTATTCTCAAAGTTCTGATATTTACATACTTGTAATGTAAAATGAACTAAAACACCCTATAGAAATCAATGCCTTAAGTTCTGTGTTGTGACAAGATCTGCGATGTATGATAAAATCCCGAAACACGAGATTTAATTCATACTATATAGTTGTCCACGTCCAACTTAGTTTCGTCAGCACAGATATCGACTGTTATCATTCTGACATTTTTTAACGGAACACGACTCTCCACTAAGTTGAGTAAGATTTAATCTTTCCCTAAAAATATCCTTCAAGTCATCAAATTTACCATGGGTTTCGGATGAAGTCGTCTCATTCCCTGTCTATTTAAATGCTGTCCCAAAGATTCCTTCAGCATGGTCACGTGATCATCAGGAAGGCAGTGCCTACATAGAAGACATTCCTATAAAAGAAAAGAAAATAGAATACTGATTCATTATATTCGTCTACGGATTTCCTCTGAGCTAAATTCAGGATGATCCGATTTCATCAATCTTGGCCACTTTGACCTTACACCCAATAACAGATATTCATGACAATATTGCAATCCTTTTTTGATATTATTATTATAGTACAAACTGTGTAATACACTATGTGTATTTTGAAGGTCCAATAGAATATTGTGTGAATGGTATGCGTCAGATTGGAAGACCCTACTCTTTTCGAAACTGAATGCGGGATACATGTACCAGGACACCTCTCTGTACACATATTGAGAGATTGAAACACATACAGATACACTCGATCGACAGAAAACGCGCTGCCCATTTGCCGAATGCCATCATGCAGTTATTATTAACTACACTAGTTCACCCGTTGCCGTGAGAGTTACTGATAGCGATGCTATTTGACCCCTGATGGCCCCTTTTGACTTTTTGACATGTTCCCGTCATTCTTTTTACTACTTTTAAGCCCAATTGGGCATGCTGACCCCATTTGACCTTCGCCCTCGAGTGACCTCGGTTTGATTTTGTTCATACTCCCGTGATAATAAAATGTAGTCCCTGGATGACCTTTGACCTCGGTTGACCTTGATTTTATTTCGCGCATATATTCCCCTCGTATCAAGGATTCCACCCACCAAGTTTGAGCCCGATCGGACAAAGTTTTTAAATTTGAACCCTCCGTAATGACCTTTGACCTCGGCTGGCCTCGATTTTATTTCTGGCATATATTCCTCTCGTATCAAGGATCCCACCCACCAAGTTTGAGCCCAATCGGACAAAGTTTGAAATTTGAACCCACCGTGATGACCTTTGACCTTGGTTGACCGCAATTTTATTTTGGGCATATATTACCCTCCTATCAAGGATTCCACCCACCAAGTTTGAGCCCGATCGGACAAAGTTTGAAATTTTGACCTTTGACCTTGACCTCCGATAACCTCGAAAACCACACGGTTAACATGCTTTTTCCGATACCTATCTATATCCGAAATATCGGATCGATGCGTCGCAGCGCGGCGAAACGCATAGCCGGACGGACAGACAGACAGACACACAGACATCCACACACACACCCCCACTTCGCTGGTTATTTTAGTATAGTAGATGTATGCACACAACACAGGGGCACTCACAATAGGCAATTGACCCGTACTGGTAGCGCTGTGTTGTAGATATAGGAGATGAACTAGTTAGCATCATATATCAAAAAGTATAAAAGCTATGATTTTAGTACTTGCTCAATGTTTCAATTACTTATTCTTTTCAAAACATCTGAATTTTTCACCCGGTACAAGCTTTAATAACGAGGGACCATACATTTGTATGAGAAAGGAAATCTACATCTTATACAAACTCCCATGTTAATCCAATGCACATTTTGCTTCACCGGGCCGCCCTGACTTGGTCGCATTTGGAAGATGGGTGCCACGAAACCGTAATAGGTACAAATTTAGAACTTTCTGTCAATCAAGTATGGTTTATTTTCTACATCTGACATGTCAGTCTTTAAATTATTAGCACAGTCCTTATAATAACGGGGGACCGCCTTGATAAGTAAATGATAGCAACCAGTAAAAAATACCCCAAAACTCCGTCCGTACATGTCAATAGCATCATTATCGATTGGATTAGTCGACCGTAGCGGATAATTCGATCGCTCATTGGATGAATATTATCACGTGGTAAGAAATTTGCATTGGACAATCGATTACTATAATGATTTAGTACTGCAATTTCGGTTTAATCTTCACTAAGCGGGTTTATGGCTGAAAAGGTCACGGTGAATTTGCCATGGACAAAACTGCACTATGCAATCCAAGTATAAACCTTTCACTGCTATAAAATCAGCAATGTCGCCCTCTGTTGAGAGAGTAATACAATTTAAGCTTGATCTCTAATCGCGCTCAGCGAAATGCCTGAAAAATTGCCGGAAGAGTCACGGTTTATAGTAAAATGCTATTCGGCACTCTGTCGTATTCACATCGATGGCAACTTTTACCTGTGATGTGCAAGATTCGCACGTTGATTTATAGCATATGCTTGCCGACACCAGAACGTCACTATCACGTAACCTGTCAAAGATAAACAAAAAACAAAAACATTATATTTATTGATAGTTAAAAGTATTAGCATTTGATGAAACCACTAGCGTAGTTGTGAAACGTCACTAAAACGGGAATAAATCACCTTCGTTTTAAGTTTGAATTGTTCATAACGAACAACATTCACAGTACAGATGAATTGAAATAGTTTGAATAACGTATACTTCTTGAACACTCTTGAAAGATTCGTCTAATGCCGTTATGCGCTCCCTCGCCATGAATTTTAAGCGCAACCTAAAAGTACCCTCCCGTAAAATTCCCAATAAAGACACGGAACCTTAGACATATTTCTTGTTTGGATTTCAAAGATGGTTACGATGTGATTGCAGTCAGCTACCTGCACAACCGATTCTTTTGTTCTGCAAGGCTCACTCAGTCATTTAATGAGGCAATACAAACGATCGAAATTGGTGTTGAAATGAGCAAAATTTTGAGCTACACCTTTTCAGTGTAAAATTTTTTTTCTCAGCCAAATGAAAAGCAATAATTTTCATTTTTTCAGTAAATGGCTGGAAAAACTATAATGCTTGATACTGATTTTTTTTTAAATCCTGGTGTTAAACTTAGGCCTGAAATTCAGTCATTTAGTGTAAGATATTCGATTTTTATAGGCTTCAGCTCGGCCCGCGAGCTTTTTCTTGGATCAACCTTTTAGCTTTTCAAAGTAATATAGTTCGCTAATGAAGGATTTTCCCCAACTTTCTAAAGCACATCACCGTGAGCTATATATCATAGTTTTGTCAGAATTTCCGTTTTGATTTCACCATCTTTCACTGTCGGCTGAAAAATTTCTAAATCAACACGTGAAATCTAAAGGCTAGTACTAGCATTGTGGATCGATATCCCTGGGTTTAATAGGAATACCGGCATGGCTATAGTGTTACCAGAACTTCAATATAGCAAAGAAATTCCCAGACCTATAGCGCTCCTACTGGTCATGTTTAACCAGAACACCCAATTGGGGATTTAATCGCTGGTCGGGCAATTTGCTTTCAATGAAAAATTGACCTGGATAACAACAAAGGAAATATCGACTATTTCTGCTGGTTGCTCTCGAGATAAAAGTACTCACCATTGCCTACTTTTACTTAGTTTGACATTTTCGGATCATGAATGGAAAAAGGGTAAAACAAAAACGGAAATTCTGACAAAACTATAACATATAGACCCACACGATGTGCTTTACAGAGGTGGGAAATATCTTTCTTTAGCAAACTATGTTAGTTTGAGACGCTAAAACATGAATTCCGTAAAAAGCTCGCAGGCGAATTCAAGGCCTATAAAAATCAAAAATATCACACTAAAAGACACAATTTGATGCTTAATTTTAACACCAGGGTTTTAAAAAAATGTATATCCAAGCACCAAGTTTTTAACTGACATTACTGAAGAAAAAAAAAATATATTGCTTTATATTTGACCGAGAAAATTAATTTCATAGCAAAAAGGTGTATCTCTGAATTGTGCTGATTTTTACATGTATCGATCGACTTTTAGCGCGACTAAGCATTTCTAAAGAATTGGTTGTCCAGGCGGCAGACTGATTGGTTATTGATTACAAGAACGAAATATTGTGTTTACGATAAAAACAAAAACACGCTCACCAATTTCCTTTAGCAGTATGGCCGCCTATTTTGTCAACTCCGAGTGTTCGCATCGCATTATACAGGTGTCGTTCGTTTTTCATAGTTGATGGAATACCGGCACCTCTAAACGTCATCTGTGGAGCAGGGTTGACCTGAAACGAAACGCTTGATTATTCATCTACAATGCAAAGTGTAGGCTACATCTTAAGGGGGTACTACACCCCTGTGGTAAATTTGTGACTATTTTTGCATTTTTCTCAAAACATAATAACACATTGGTAATAAAAGTTATATATATTATTGGGGCAAGGAATCCAATTACTACACTGAAATTTCAGTGACTCAAGACAAGCGGTTCAGTATATATGATAGGAAACGAGGTACATCCTAGTGGTACCTTATTTCTTATCATAAATAACAAACCGCTTGTCTTGGGTCAGTGAAATTCCAGTGTAGTACCTGGCTTCCTTGCCCTAATACTATACATAACTTTTGTTACCACTGTGTTATTAGTTTTGAGAAAATGCAAAAATACTACTAAATTCATCGAAGGGTGTAGTACCCCTTAATCCCTAAAAGTCGTTTAGTGACCGTATTAATAATCAGCACAGTGAATTTGGAGCATAATATTTTTTAGGCGGACCCTTTTCGCTAAAAAAGCTTAACGTATTGTCTTAACCCAGCAAACAGCAAACGTTTTTAATAAGTTTTGGTTTTTGGTTTAGATAAAAACGTTTTAGTAACATTAAATTGTCGGGTTATATAAAGGTCATGAAAACGTTTTAAAACGTTTTGTATGAAAACACACTACAACAATATTTTTAAGATGTTTTCAAAAATGTTATTGTAAACTATTTTTGCAAAAATGTTTTGCCAAATATTTTGTCAACACTTAAATAACATTATGTTAAAATATTTGCACCTAGCAAGCACAGAAATGTTCTTAAAATGTTTTTTTTTTTCAAAACGTTTTAATAACATTTAAATGTCGAGTTATATAAAGGTCATGAAAACGTTTTTAAAACGTTATTGCAAATATTTTGGGCAAACATTTTTCGCAAAATATTTTTTCAACTCCAAAATAACATTCTGTTTAGAATGTTCTGTATCAAGTTTTCAAAAATGTTTTTGGAATGTTATTAAAACGTTTTTATACCCTTTATATAACCCGACGTGTAAACGTTTTCTGTAAAACATTTTTTGTTTGCTGAGCAGTAGATTATTAGAAAATGATTTTTAATGTTATGAAAACGTTTTATACCCTTTATATAACCCGACATTTAAACGTTTTCAGACAACCTTTTATAACCTTTTGCGAATGATGTCGAAAACGTTTTGTGTTTGCTGGGAACTATCTCCCTTGTTAAATTTAACTTCGTAACCCTTTTAAGTCCAATAATAAAAAATTTCTAGTGTCATTGAGTATTAAGAGTATATTTTTATTATCAATCGGGGGAAACTGATATGTATAGAACAATATGTTAAGACGAATCATTTTGCTTCAAAAGTATTGATGCACTGAAAAACTTAATAATTATTATACGTCATACTGTTATACACACAGCGCAAAAATATTAACCACAGTACCACTGAACTTATTAGGCGCTTGTAACGTAAATTAAGTAAATATTCGATCAAAATAAACAAATCGTATGGAAATGGACGTGAAAAGCTAATCGGAATTACCTACCTCAAGTAGGTAGATTTGCAAATTGTCGCCCAGGATAAAATCCCATCTCATGAGCTCAAAGAAATTAGAGCTGTAAAGTAGAAATAAACCGTTAATAATGTAGCATACTATTAGTGTACGTTATTTTATAACGTTATTTAACAGCCTTACATTGCGACAAGCAACAGTATGAAACGTAACATACGTAACATTGGCGTTGAACTAATACCGTAGAATTCAACCTACAAGCATATGCCACTAAACGAGGTTGTTTGTATGAAAGAGACGAAAGACAAAAACATATTTGGAGTTTGAGCAACTATATATTACTGATACTGGCAGCTGTACAAACATGTATCAATGTAAGACCAAGCTACTGCGATATTTTAGTGGAGGGTTTCGTCTCTTTTTAAACCTTCGTTGAGAGTGATTTATGCTTGTAGACGAAATTCTACGGTTTGTTACATCAAAATAATACATATTCCCATCGTTTTTGCTTCAGCTGTTTTCCTTTCATTGTCCACAAAAAATTCATAGCACATTTAACGATACGCAAAAAGCTCTTAAGTCATGTAAGTACCCCCTATTCTTAACAAATCAATTTACGTGGCAAAGTAGCTCATTCCATGTTTAAAATGTCATGTCTTCTCTTACGAACGTTAAATACAAAAATGTTGTTTTTGCATTTTAAAAGAGACAAATTCTGTGACAAAACAGAAACGATCTGTTAAAACTGGAAAAATATAGAAACACGCTGTAATAAAACCCGAAAAAAAAGCCCAGAAACATTCTGTAAAAAAATTATGATTCTATGTAGACAGAACGGATATGCTATCAGCCCATTATGCCCCCTCGTTTTGCGTACTGGGTGGGTGTAAAGGGGGAGGGTGTGTGTGTGGGGTGGGGGGGGTGTGTGAGGGGGGCTGATGGGGGTACTTGTAGTGTAGGTGTGTTTCACGTGTGAATGTTTCTTAAGTGTGGCTCCTTGAGTTTATACATTAATGGCAGTACTGTTGCCCCTTACCTAAAACTTGACTTGGACCCAGCATACATTTCTTGATATATTTGTTGTATAATATCTCTTCTGCTGTACACAATGCTTCGAATGGCATCATAAATCTGGCCGTGTATCGTAGATACGTCAAGACCTGTCATGTATAAAACATTTCGTTATGATAAGTAACAAAGGCTTATCAGTGACAAAAACTGACGGGAAGAGGAAAAGGAGATACAAAAAGCGATGGATCAGACAGGACTAACGAGAAGAGAGCGAAAACAGAAACAATCATTCAGAGAGTTGTACCCCTGCCATGTCCACTATATCGACGGTTTAGGCTATCGAACTTGAACATGTCGAAAGTTCAGTATGTTGAACTGGTATACCAGAGGTTCCATTGTCAAGGCTATGTCATATATGAAATAAGCCTCGGTATGTCGAAAAATAAGGTCCGCTGTGTCAAAAAATACAATAACGTTCGCTGTGTCGAATTCGCTATGTCGAATATGTTCGCAATGTCCAAGGTTCATTATGTCAATATAAGATAAGGTTCACTATGTCGAATATATGTATTATCAAACCTGATTTATATTCGACATAGCGAACCTCCGTTTACAACATAGCTAGCCTTATTTCATATTCGATATATCGAGCCCTCAATTAGGTCTGTAGGACAATATCAGTTCGACAACGCGAACATTCGACGTAGCGAACCTTATAATAAGTATATATTCGACATAGCGAGCCTTATCAATTTTTCCACATATGAGCCTTGTTTCATATCGAGGGCTTAGAGCCAGAAGCAGCTATGTCCATTTGTTTTCTCAATTACACGTTACTCATTTCGGTAACAAATGGACGGTTAATTCTGCCATCCATAAGAAAATGTAAGTGACTTTGGGGTATATGCATGGTCACTTGCGTGTAGCCAGCTGTTCAAGTGACCATGCATATACATTTGTTGCCGAAATGAGTAACATGTAATTGAGAAAACAAATGGACATAGCTGCTTGTGGCTCTAAGCCCTCGATATTTGACATAACGAAGTAAACCAGTCTGGTATATGAACATACGTACTAGTTCGATATCAGGGTGAATCTTAGATTTAGCGAACCATTCGACTTAGCGGACCTTCGATGTAGCAGGCGTACCGTTTTGCACATCTCTTCCAAAGTACTTGACATTTTGCAATGCGTTTGTCCCATACGCAATGCGATACGCCTTCCCCTACGCCTTACGGCCCAATAAGATTTAAATAGGGGCATTTTAACACCACAAATATACGGACATAACTTCAATATAAATGGATCATCAGTCATGGCTCGAAAACTTCATGTTGTATATATTATTTTATTAATAAAGCTTCCTAATATTATTTTCACCTGCATCCATTAAATAGCTGGCTACCATCTGTCCATCTGTGTATCCTGCTTTATTATGACGACTCATTTCTGGTAACTGAAAAAGATATTTTAAGTGGATGATAGGCCTAGTTTTAAAACATGTTAAAAACTAAAATCACTAAAGATTAGAATAGAAAATGATCAGTGTCATAATTTTTATTAATATAATCATCATCATCATCATCATCATCATCATCATCATCATCATCATCATCATCATCATCATCATGGATCATCATGCATCATCATCGTCTTCGTCGTCGTCATCGTCTTCGGCGGGATAACCAAAATCGGTTTTGAGCCCCGGATTTGAAGTAACAATGAAAAAAAACCCTGAAACTGAAAGCATTATTATGCAATGCGCTATTCAATTTCAAAACATAGCCATGGAAGACATGACCTTGAGTTTTCAAATGAAGTCACCCATTCAGATAACCCTATTTGAAGTTCACACACCCTGAGTGGAAGTTTAGAGCCCAAGTTCATGTCTTCCATTATAGGAGTGTATGGATTTCAACTGAATGCCAAATGAAAAACTTGAAAAGGCCCATTGTACGAGTGAATTATAAATGCCAGACATACGGTATGAACTTTCTTGTTTTCTTTATGACCATCTGTGAAGTACTTCCGGGTGTCATTCAGATCATCAAGAGAGAATTTCTCAGGAGTAAGTACATGATCAAATTCATATGGTATAACGTAGACACGGCCCGGCAATTCTTATATCGCCTTGATAAGAGTTCGAAGCCCTGTCATCAACAGAGGGCGGTATTAATCCCACGGTAAAGAATGTCCCAATGTCTGATGAACCGCACTAATGAGCTGGTCAGTAACCATAGAAAAAGCTTGTTTCCGGCAAAAATTGACAAGTAACCATCATAAATTTCTAGATACAGTTACTAGAAGGTCGTGCGATGAAATACAACCATTTGATAATCATTTCTTAATTGAGGGAGCAATAATTATTCCTCATGAATATTAATGTCATGTTGATGACATCATAATTACTCAAATTTTGTTGATTTTGGCATTTTGAAACATTTAAAGCTCAAAAGACACATAAAATCAATCAGGAATATTTTTCTTCATTTCACATGAGTCTCCATGCCGAAATTCTAGCATCAGAGTAATCTCCTTTTCAAGATACAGCTTTTATAAGTGTCATATGTCACCTCTATATAATTCGTAAATTTGTATTACGCACACAAATAGTGATGCCCGTTTTTGCTGTATTTATGATAGTTTTTCATATCCGATTTTAACGATAAAACACATTCCCTACAGAGAAAACAAAATAGCAAAACATACAACAGTTTGTAACATTCTCTATGAACTTGAACATCTATGTTTGGATTGTGATGTAATTAACGAGTGTAATGAGATTTTCTCTTTCTGAATCTGACTGGTAAAATATTATTTTTCATCACAATTTCGCATCAAATACATACATTTCTGGGTCAAAAGACATATAAAACATTTAGAAATATTGAAATATGGTGTATAAATAACGCTAATAAAATCATTTGAGTTGATCAAGTAATCGCCTTTTATGATTTTCAAGGCAATATGCATAAATGATGATTCTGCATGTACATAATTTTTCACTTCAGTAAGCTCATCTTTTGACCAACGTTCATTATTGATCAATGTTTCTATTGTAAGCAGTAACATCAAAGAACCACAGGTGTATGAGCTTGTGCATTGAATTGCATTACATATGGGTTTTTCAGGTTATTGATCGCTGAATGGAAGCGAACATGATACATATTACGTAGTATTCCATGCCTGTGCGGGGAGTTGAACCCTAGCGACCAGAACTATGAACACTTTGAAGTGTTAGCACTTTGCAGGGCCGTGTAGAATCTCAATGGTTCTATGGACGTGAAGAGAACGTGGACGCTCGTCTTGAATGCATGATCATGAAGAAGGATTTGCTTGGAAATTAGTTCTTGAACGAGGATGCTCTGGTCAAGATTTATATCTGAAAAAATGAATGAAAAAATATGATACAATGCTATTAAAAATAATATAGGGCCTACTTCTTGTTTGATCATCATCGAACAAAACCGAAATGTTCAGCGCAAATGTCACGTCGCATTTTCTGTATGTAGGCCTAATAGAAATTTTCCAGATCTCTCCGTTAAGTTTCGCTGAAAATTAACACGTTGTGATGAAGGAATTGTAGTTATAAATCTCTTACCAAAAGTACGAGTATATTGCTGTTATGGTGCTATTTTCTTTCTATTTTTCAATTTGGCTATTTAAATATATCGCTCCGCGGTCTTTCTCTCATCGATTCTGGCTAAATCGGGGGCTAAATACGAATCATTGTATTTGGTGACCAGCTATTGATGGAGACAGATATGTTGTGATACTTTGTTGATTTGATGATGCGAAATTAAAGATTATTGTGAAGTTATAATTATTATGTTATCCGTCTATTTCTGTTCGTGTATCCAGCGAGTCTCCGGGGTGAGTCTTTCCCCGTGAAACTTTGAGATCCATCGTTCATCTATTATGGTGTAAATTCTATCTTTCACCAGAATAACTGATTGATGAATCTCGTGTAAGTTTCAATCCATATCATTGCTATTGAGCGACTTCGTGATGACATCTGAATGGTCGAAGATACAGCCTTATTTGTCAGGGATGTTAAAACTTCCATTCTGATAAAACTCTGTTTAGCTAACGGCAGCTTCATAAAACTGCTGATTATATTATTATTTGTTAATATAAATCGTAAAAAGTATTTTGCTTTCATTTACAGACGCAAAGATATGAAGGCTGAAGCAGAACTTTTTGAATGACCCTCATACTGATTAAGCTTAAGTTGTACCGATTGTACTCATCGAAATTCGTCAAAGGTAATTCAAAATATCCGGCGACTGGATAATTCAATGTTAAGCATAACTTGCCTTTTACTTGTTTCACTTTTCCCTTATGTCTTTGAGCTTTCTCAATCCACAATCGATTTTTATGTCTTGGTATCTTCATCTGAAAATAATCATAAAAATTAACGATCATTAACATGATTAAAGAGTAATAACTAAATAGCATATGGAATAAGGGTTTATGATGATCTGAAATTCGAGAATAAAGGCTTTCTGAAGATATGTCACATGTCTCATATTGGAAATATTTCGATGATCTATATTTTTTCACAGGGAAATAAAGGATTATTCGCGGATCATCTGCAGATTGACTTGTTCAATGTCTCTGCTTGTTAATATTGCACTGCGAAATTTAAAAACTTCTTTTGTATACGTTGATCAAGGTAACTTAAATCCACTAGATTCTGCATGTGGTCTCACGATTATGTAACCAACTGAAATGAAAACCGAAACTGCTTTCTACAAGTTCTAAGTTTTTAACAAAGAGTACAGACAAAGGTATCAGTAATGACGTCAGTCAAGAGCTTAAGCAGGATAATAGGAAACCATGTGACCAAAACCAATAAAGCTCATAACTTGAAACGACCGAGTGTTAAAAAATGTAAACCTGAATTCAATGAGTGTTGTTGACAATGCGGTCCGTATGGACACCAGATTTACCAAATAATGCTATTCCATTTACAATCCACACTACCCCTGTGGAAGATCTTTGAAAAAACTTCCAAAGAGGGAGTATGAATTTCAAATGGAATGAACACGCTTCATTTGAATTTCACACACCCTCTGAGATAGATTCAACCTTAATCTTCCACAAAGGGAGTGCGAATTTCAATTGAAGTTGGATAATGTGCTAATTCCATTTAAAATTCATACTCCCTCTGTAAAATATATTTGCAAAATTTTCCATGAATATCCCCAAATTTAAAACAATTAAGCCAAGGTGAGTAAAGACACTATAATTTTTTTTAATTGCTCCCATACCAGCTCATACCTTGTATACGTACCAGATCTAAAAACTGCGTTTTTTCTTTTGGCATTTCAAATGTTTTTGGTATATATCTGTTGGACTGAGTACTGGTCAGTAGTAGCCTCTTGTCTAGCATAAAACTTATTCCGGGAAAATGATTTACCTGCAGATGGCAAAAGAAGCATTGTATTTTGTTTTTACACATTGAGATTTGCAAGGATAAGATATTAAGATTTTCATTATAGTATTTTTAATATAAAAAAGTTAACAAACAAATGAGGAAAGAAAGCAACAGTATTGACGAAGTTGAAGCCCCATGCAAATACATGAATAGTTCAGATCAGTGTGTAGATTGGGATATTAATCAATTTTCATTTTGTTTTTTGAAAGCTTACATTTTATAACCTTTGCGACAGTAATGAATAAGTTCAACCTCAGTATGGAATATGGATACCTCACAAACAAATCGCAAATCTCAGTAAGTGACCGTTCACAAACACTTGTTAGGGGGGCTGATGCAAAATAGGAGGCCCCTTAAAAATTGACCACAAATTTTCCCGGGAAAATTGAGTTTATATGCGTTTCTATGGGGTTGACCCATAATTTTCCTGTCAAAAAAAAAGGGTGGCTGAAATTTTTGAGACCTGAAAAGGGGGGCCCAAAAATTTTTCGCGATGAATTTTTTTGGCATCAGACCCCCCCCATCAAGTGTTTGTCAACGGTCCCTAAACTTCTTTTTGACTTGTGGTGTAAATCCGGGCGTTTCGACAGATTATTTTATTAGCAGTACACTCACTTTACTATTTGAAGGCATATTTTTTACATTAATGAGTCGTGTTAATTCTGGAAACCGCTTCTTAACTACAGGATCAAATAGATACAAACGACTCCATAATAAATCCCAATCATCTGTTCTGCCTTTTGAATACCCTAACCGTGATAGGACATCCATTATGGAAGGCTGCAAAAGAAAAGAATGATACATTACATTTGTATACCGTAATCACTCGATAGTTATCATATGTGCCTTATATCGAGCGAGCGCTTTTGAAAACATGCAAATATGAAGAGCGCCATCCACAAAAGTGTAAAGGGTTTTGAGCAAATCATCGATTATACGAACACAAAATTGCAGGTTTGCTATTATGAGCGCTCGATAGAAGGCACATATGCTAACTATCGAGTGATTATGGTATTATGTACCGTAGATTATGCCGAGTGCACGTCACCAGCTTTTATTCAAGTTTGTTTTTAAATCATAAATTCTGCTTCTTTCTCCCTGTCTTTCACCCACTCCCCCTCCCCCCTCTCTCCCTCTGCCTCACACTCACAAACACTGACACGTATATAGCTTTGATATAATGAGATGCGACAAATGATCTCATTGTAAGAATCAAATGCTATCTATAGATGATCATTGTTAGAAGCAGACATTATGTACTGACGGCATTGTTAGAATCAGATGCTATCTTACGATATCATTGTTAGAAGCAGTTGCTATCTACTGAAGATAGCACAGTTAGAATCAGATGCTATCTACTGATGATAGCATAGTTAGAATCAGATGCTATCTACTGATGGTAGAATTGTTAGAATCGGGTGCTTTATATTGATGATAGCACTGTTAGAATCAGAGGCTATCTACTGATGATAGCACTGTTAGAATCAGAGGCTATCTACTGATGATAGCATTGTTAGAATCAGATGCTATTTACTGATGATAACATTGTTAGAATCAGATGCTATCTACTGATGATAGCACTGTTAGAATCCGATGCTATCTACTGATGATAGCATTGTTAGAATCAGATGCTATCTACTGATGGTAGAATTGTTAGAATCGGGTGCTATATACTGATGATAGCACTGTTAGAATCAGAGGCTATCTACTGATGATAGCATTGTTAGAATCAGATGCTATCTATTGATGATAGCATTGTTAAAATCAGATGCTATCTACTGATGATAGCGTTGTTAGAATCAGATGTTATCTACTGATGATAGCACTGTTAGAATCCGATGTTCTCTACTGATGATAACATTGTTAGAATCAGATGCTATCTACTGCTGATAGCACTGTTAGAATCAGATGCTATCTACTGAATGTTAGAATCAGATGCTATCTACTGAATGTTAGAATCAGATGCTATCTACTGATTGTTATAGAATCAGATGCTATCTACTGATGACAGCATTGTTAGAATCAGATTCTATCTACTGATGGTAGAATTTTTTATAATCAAATGCTATCTACTGATGATAACATTGCTAGAATCAGATGCTATCTGATGATAGCATTGTTAGAATCAGATGCTATCTTCCGGTGATACTGTTTGGAATTAAATCGTGAGACTTACTTTGCCGCTCCCCGTTAATGTGCTTTTATGCATCAGAATCTTCAATTGTTCAGGAACCGTCGTAAAGTTCTCCTGTGATGCTTGAGGATACGATAGTACCGAGCACTCCATGTCTTTCTCTCCACTTAATATAAACACTTGTACACATAGCAACACGTCTATTAACGCAAAAATGCAGATAATTTTGTATCCTCTTGGTAGTTGACAGTTGTTAGATCGTCTTTGATTGGTTGAAGTTGATGTTGGAATATTAGCAGTGTCACGGTCTGCGTCTGCTTCGTCATGCCGGGTTTCCATGGTACCGCGGGTCTGTAACCGACAATATGTACACAGACATACAAACAAACAAATAAACAAACAAACAAAAGTGTAGCTTCAGAAGCCGGGAGCATTCGTTTGGCACTACAACGTTAATGGCATTATCACGTTTTCCATAATCAGGTGTGGCGTGACTATACTCCCGGTGGCAGAAAAACATCTATAGCACAAACATCTAGCACTAAATTAAAAAAATAAATTGAAAATATTACACCAATGAAATTTTTTTTTGCCAGGTGAAGCATAATTCAATCGTAGAATCAGTCAAACATGCATGCATGATATGACTACTATTATGTAGGCCTATTTACATACACTCAAAACGGAGCTATGTATACGTGTAAATGTTCTACCCCACTACTGGAGGCACACCTGCCCAACAAAAGATTGGTTTTGATAATAACACGTTACATATGTTTATTCAAAACAAACAAGCAAACAAACAAATATGAACAACGGTAAAGCACATATTGTAATTAGTTTATATTATAACATTTATACATTATTTGTTGTTAAAATGGTTAAGGGGGTACTACACCCCTGGCCAATTTTGTGCCTAATTTTGCATTTTTCTCAAACATTATAGTGCATTGGTGACAAGTAAGATATGTTTATTATAAGGGCAAGGACTACAACTACTGCACTGAAATTGCAGCAACTCAAGGCAAGTAGTTATTGATTTATTGATCAAATAGTGGTTTTCCCTCATTTTTGACTGTAACTCCACAACTGTTGTCTGTGCTGAAATAACATTTTCAGTGCAGTAGTTGTAGCCCTTGCCCCTATAATATACATATCTTACTTGTCATCAATGCACTATAATTTTTGAGAAAAATGCAAAAATAGGCTCAAAATTTAGCAGGGGTGTAGTACCCCCTTAAGGTTCAAATTATGCTCTGAAAACGTTAATATCTGCATGTCAAATCATTAAGAGGCTACATACACTATGAACATGTTCAAAAAATTACCACAATGCAATGAAAAGTTTCAAAACACTCACCCAAGTACTGAAAATAAAAAGCAAAGATTACTGAAGACCTGTATTTCACCGTAATATGCTGTAGTAGACAACTGTAGAGTCAACGTGTACCATTATCTGAATAGGGCTTTTGCTTAACAATAACAATAACTTCGACCTTAACCACGAACATGACTAACCTTTCCTTGCGAACCTTTTTGACAATTGCTTGTTAAGATGATATAACGTAGAGATTTTTACACAATCATGACAATTAGTTTGAAATTTGATAAGTACGAACATCCCTGCTATTGGCTTAGTGGTTCTTAAAATTTACACTGGTACTGGTTGTTAAAATTAGCGTTGGTGTGGGGACCGAACTCGTATTATTATGGGGAATTCAGCCTTACAGAGACAGTCGAGAGTAAAGCGTTAATTGAATAGGATCGTTGACCCTTTTTTTAACTGATACAAAATAGGTACCGTAAAATCACTGATTTGGAAAGTTCAGCGTTGTGACAAAACATTTGAACTAAGTGACTTAATGTGCCCAAGGTCACTTTGATATTTAAAAAAAAAAAAAAAAATACAAAGGAACAAACACTAAAAATAGCATTAGAGTTTGTGAAGACATCATATGTTCATATATTTTTACTTGAAAATTTGGTATAAAATCAGAAGTTGAATCAAAATCGATCTTGCATTCCTTGGCCCATTCCTTCCGATAGCTTTATGGACATCTGTATAAGGATGTCCATAATATCGGAAGGAATGGTCCAAATGTTAAAGATACATGTGGATTCGTCGGCATTTTTGGAATCGTCGGCATTTTTGGAATCGTCGTCGACATTTTCTATTAATTTTTTATAGATGCTTTTTTTGTATATAGGCCTACTTCGTCCTCATATAATCTGGTTGATTTTCGATGCAAGATAACAACAAAGTGATACTGATGATAGCATTATTACGTCGCTCGCAAGACATAGTGGCGTATCACGAAAATGGCCGGTTTTGAGATAATTGCATCTGAAGTTTTTGCAACTTTTAACCGTTTGTCATACATTGCCTCGATTAAAATGTCCCGTTTTCTTGAATGTATATGAAAATATAAATATTTTTAAATATTTTATACATTAAATGTAACTTAAAGGAGGATTTCGTGATCCTAGCATCCTCTTTTTATGACATTTTTCTGTAGATATCCACGAAAAAAGCTTATTTCCAAAATTTTAGTTGATTCCGATTTTGCGTTTGTGAGTTATGCATGATTATGTGTATTACACTGCTCCATAGACAATGTGTTGTAATTTCGTTCTGGTGCACCAGAACGAAATTCAAATTTGGCGATATTTTTGCTAAACGAATTAATCTGCAAGAAATATTTGGTACATAAACATTATGTAGCCAGAGATATCCAGTGGTGTAAAAATCTCAACTTTTATGGGAAAAGTGGGGGGATGAGGTTGTGGATCACGAAATGCCCCTTTAAAAGTTACACTATGATTTAATGTATAAAATACATTGCTGTCATTCACCAATTAATTGTAATTAGATAAACTTATACGCCAGTAGGCCTATGTCAAAATTTTTGAAAAATTATTCTCCATTCAAAATACGACACGTGATACGCCAGTATGTCGAATAATAGTTGAATTCATATCCATATTGGCCACACAGCCGCGATATACCAAAATAGTGGTGTACAATGGTGTATGTCACATATTTGCCACATAGTGGCATGTCACGGATACGCCGCGCCACAGTCGTCCTAGACTTCTCCGTAGTCCACTTGCCCATTTTGCATACTCTGGCTATTACATTTAAGCATAAAACTCTGATTTATTGTGTGCAACTGTTAGATTTTCACATCTGTATCTGATCTTTTCAGTCACCGCACTCCCTCTGTTTGTTAGCTTCCCAAGTTCGCTATCAATAAACTGGTAGATTCCAAAATCAGAATTGTTCAGTATTAAAGTGAGCCATTATAATTATGCAAGATAATGTTGCATTAAATTACTTTTATTGTCACTAATCATCTGATATTTTTAACTCTTTATGACCATTTTACTATTGAATACTTTATAATTTTGAGTTCAACGAAATGGGTTCATCATGACTAAAATAACATATTTTTAATAAAATTCGACTATGGCATAGTCTACAGTCGTCCAAAACAAGGGGAATGTTGTACACAATAATTCCATTGAGTGAGATACGCCAAACCTAATTATTGATTAATTAATGACATGCATGTCTTGAAAGTCTGCCAGAATGTAGCGCTTTATACATAGATTATGAAACTGATCTTATCTCATTTTGTCAAAAATGGCTGATACGACACTATGTCTTGCGAGCGATTTAGATCAGATGTTATCTAGGGATGATAGCATTGCTAACATTTTTAAAGAGGCATTTATGATAACTACTTTAAAACCACAGTTGCTCAAGCAGATCATGGGACTCTCTTGTTTTTGTTATTTGATTGTATCATTAAGGGATCGGATATCAACGTTTGCACAGTATTTTTTGTGGGACATGGGTGCACATCAGACATATCCAATTGCATTCTAAATACCAGGAATGTCCTTCTGATATCAAGTAATTTAAATTTAGATGTTTTTGAAATTTGCGATATTAAACACATTTACTAATGATAGCATTGTTAGAATCAGACGCCATCTACTGATGATAGCATTGTTATAATCATATGCTATCTACTGATGATAGCATTTTTAGAATCAGATGCTATCTTCTGATGATATCATTGTTAGAATCAGATGCTATCTACTGATGATAGCATTGTTAGAATCATAGGCTATCTACTGATGATAGCATTGTTAGAATCTGATGCTATATACTGATGATATCACTGTTAGAATCAGATGCTATCTACTGATGATAGCACTGTTAGAATCAGATGCTATCTACTGATGATAGCACTGTTAGAATCAGATGCTATCTACTGATGATAGCACTGTTAGAATCAGATGCTATCTACTGATGATAGCACTGATAGAATCATATGCTATCTACTGATGATAGCATTGTTAGAATCTGATGCTATCTACTGATGATAGCATTGTTAGAATCAGATGCTATCATTGTTAGAATCAGATGTTATCTACTGATGATAGCATTTTTAGAATCAGATGCTATCTTCTGATGATATCATTGTTAGAATCAGATGCTATCTACTGATGATAGCATTGTTAGAATCATAGGCTATCTACTGATGATAGCATTGTTAGAATCTGATGCTATCTACTGATGATAGCACTGTTAGAATCAGATGCTATCTACTGATGATAGCACTGTTAGAATCAGATGCTATCTACTGATGATAGCACTGTTAGAATCAGATGCTATCTACTGACGATAGCACTGTTAGAATCAGATGCTATCTACTGATGATAGCACTGTTAGAATCAGATGCTATCTACTGATGATAGCACTGATAGAATCATATGCTATCTACTGATGATAGCATTGTTAGAATCTGATGCTATCTACTGATGATAGCATTGTTAGAATCAGATGCTATCTACTGAGGATAGCATTTTTAGAATCAGATGCTATCATTGTTAGAATCAGATGTTATCTACTGATGATAGCACTGTTAGAATCAGATGCTATCTTCTGATGATAGCATTGTTAGAATCAGATGTTATCTACTGTACTGATGATAGCATTCTTAGAATTAGATGCCATTTACCGATGATAGCATTGTTAGAATCAGACGCCATCTACTGAGGACAGCATTTTTAGAATCAGATGCTATCTTCTGATGATAGCATTGTTAGAATCAGATGTTATCTACTGATGAGCACTGTTAGAATCATATGCTATTTACTGATGATAGCATTGTCAGAATCAGAAGCCATCTACTGATGGTAGCACTGTTTGAATCAGATGCTATCTACTGAAGATAGCACTGTTAGAATCTGATGCTATCTACTAATGATAGCATTGTTAGAATCAGATGCTTTCTACTGATGATAGCATTGTTAGAATCTGATGCTATCTACTGATGATAGCATTCTTAGAATCAGATGCTACCTACTGATGATATAATTGTTAGAATCAGATGCTATCTACTGGTGATAGCATTGTTTGAATCAGATGCTATCCACTGATGATAGAATTGTTAGAATCAGATGCTTTCTATTGACGATATCATTGTTAGAATCAGATGCTATCTACTGATGATAGAATTGAATACCTGAGTGGAAGAAGGGCCCAACTCCAATTTTTTACAAAAATGAGTTAGACCCAGCATTTTATTGCCAGCAGACTGTTCTTCCTTGTGTGTGAAAGATGAGCCAAAATTCACTCTCTAAATAGTCTTCCACGTAAAGTTAATCATGGTTTTCATGGAAGAAAGGCCCAACTCCATGGAGTTGGGCCCTTCTTCCACAAATATTGGATTAAAGAGGAATTTTGTTCATCCATGAAATCTGCTTTTCACTACAATAAACTTTCTTGTTAACATATTACATGCTTCTACTTGTGCAATTAATGGATAATTACCTAATTTCTGTAGCTATTTATAACACATCTGCTTACGGAACTGGCACTTGCAAGTATATTAGTGGAAGAAGGGCCCAACTCCAGCTCGTATTAAGACCTGTACCGTTGCCATGGAAACATCATATATAATTTGGAATGTATGTAATATTGTATGTTCATGTATACGGCGACCCCCGAGATCTACACATTCTGTCTATAAAACTTTTCCAAATATTAGGTTTTTTCTTACGACTCTCAAAAACAGTTTTGATGGAGTTGGGCCCTTCTTCCACTCAGGTATTCAATTGTTAGAATCAGATGCTATATATTGATGATAGCATTGCTAGAATCAGATGCTATCTACTGATGATAACATTCTTAGAATTAGATGCTATCTACTGATGATAGCACTGTTAGAATCAGATGCTATCTACTGATGATAACATTCTTAGAATTAGATGCTATCTACTGATGATAGCATTGTTAGAATCAGATGCTATCTACTGATGATAGCATTGTTAGAATCAGATGCTATCTACTGATGATAGCACTGTTAGAATTAGATGCTATCTACTGATGATAGCACTGCTAGAATCAGATGCTATCTACTGATGATAGCATTCTTAGAATTAGATGCTATCTACTGATGATAGCATTGTTAGAATCAGATGATATCTACTGATGATAGCATTGTTAGAATAAGATGCTATCTACTGATGATAGCATTATTTGAATCAGATGCTATTTATTGATGAAATCACTGTTAGAATCAGATGCTATCTACTGATGATAGCTTTGTTATAATCAGATATCCACTGATGATAGCACTGTTAGAATCAGATGCTATCTACTGATTATAGAATTGTAACCTGTTAGAATCAGATGCTATCTACTAATATAAATAGCAGTTAGAATCAGATGTTATATACTAATGATAACATAGAATCAAATTATCAACTGATAATAGTATTGTTAAAATAAGATGCTATCTACTGAATATAGCATTTATAAAATCGATGCAATCTGACGATAGCATGCTAACATCAGGTGCTATAAACTGAAGATAGCATTGATAAAATCAGATACTATCTACTGATGATAGCATCATTAAATCTAATGTAATCTACTGGGGACTGCATTGTTAGAATCTGATATCTACCGATATAATATAGAACATGATATCTACTGATGATGCTGTTGTTAGAATGTGATGCTATCAACTGAGGATATCATGATATCTACTGATGATAGCATCGTTAGAATCTGATATCCACTGATGATAGCACTGTTAGAATCTGATATCCACTGATGATAGCATCGTTAGAATCAGACACTATTTACTGATGGTAGCATTGTTAGAATCAGATTTTATCTACTGAATATAGCATTTATAAAACCAGATGCTATCTACTGATGATAGAATGTTAGCATCAGGTGCTATAAACTGCGGATAGCATCTACTGTACTGATGACTGCATTGCTAGAATATATATACCGATGATACTGATGCTATCTACTGAGAATTTTGAATCTGATATCTACTGAAGATAGCATCGTCAGAACCTGATATCTACTGATACACTGATAGAATCTGATACCAATTGATGATAGCATTGCTAGAATCAGATGCTATCTACTGATGATAGCTTTAATAGTATATGATGCTATCTACTGATGATAGAATTATTTGCCTCTAGAGATGCCACTCAGTTTCACTCAAAAAACCTGAAACTGGTGAGAAAAACCTGAAAAAGCATGTGAATGCATGCCCAAAAGTCCCAAACTGGTTTGAAAATAAATAAAAATGCAGGAATTTGGACTTGCAAAAAAAACCTGAATTCAGGCTAAAAAGTGGCATCTCTGTGCCTCAGATGCTATCTACTGATGATAGAATTGTTTAATTTTAGAATCAGATACTCTCTACTTATAAATGGCATTCATAGAATCAGATCCTATCTACTAATGTCATTGGTAGAATTTTACACAATTTACTGATAACACTTACAGCAGGGGCGTAGCAAGCGGGGGGGGCAGGGTGGACGAAGTCCATGGGCCCCGAGGGTTCAGGGGCCCCAAGCAAAAAAAACCCCAAAATTAAATAAGGGATGATAATAGAAAGCAGGGCCAGATTCACCATTTGGCCAGATGGGCCCGGGTTCATGGTCCCCAATATTTAGGGGCCCCAAAAGTGTCCTATGCATCTTTCTGTTAACCCCAACAACAGCATGTTTTTTGGCCAAAATTGTAACATTTTCCGTGCTTCGCGCGCATTCAAATACCATAATTCATGTTATTCTGGGGCTAAAATAGTCTGAAATTGTTTTTTTTTCGCGGGCTTTGCGCGCAAATATCCTAGTCACATTGGAACAAAATATGTTAATCCCCCTCTATATTATACATAAACTAGGCCACTGAGTTGAGTACACATGCCTTCCTCGGCACGTGAGTTCGGGGCATCCAAATTTTGGCCTGGCCTAGGGCCCCCATAAGGTAAATCCCGCCCTGGTTAAAAGGGCCCGTACTGCTCCTTGTCCATGGGCCCCTGATGCTCTTGCTACGCCCCTGACTTACAGATTAACACCTATACACACATACCCGCACATACAAACAAGCCAATTGGAAAATCAACATGTACACTGTAGCCTAAATATAGAAAATAAATCTCTTACAAAACATTCAAGACAAAATTAAATATTATGAAAATATTAAGACAACTTACACCATTTGGCTGATTTTATTAAGAGATAAAAAATCGAAAATTGCACATTGGTTTGTATGGTTAGTCACAAGATAAAATTTCAACCATAAATTAAAAGTATTAAAGCTAAAAGTGATTCAAGAATTTCAAAAAACACAACGAGATCCACAAATCATGTGTCAACTTTTGCACAGTTTATCTGGTAACCAACCCATCAAAAAACAAAATTGGCCAAGAATATCCTTATAAATTAAAGGAGTATTAATGTTCATGATCCATGAAAATAGCAAATATATCCACAAAAAAGCGTATTCCCAACATTTCAGTTGATTCCGAATTTGTATTTGTGAGTATAATGCATGATTATGTGTATTACACTGCTCCATAGAAAATGTGTTGTAATTTTGTTCTGGTATACCAGAACGTAATTCAAATTTCACGATATATTTGCTAAATGAATTAATCTGCAAGAAATATTTGGTACATAAACATTATGTAGCCAGATGATTCCAATGGCATAAAAATCTCAACTTTTTTTGAGAAAAGTGGGGGATGAGGTTGTGGATCACGAAATGACCTTTTAAGATTCATACCCTGAAGATTTAAGAAAAGTTTTCAACAGATGGAGTATGTTTTTCAAATGGAATAAATTAAACCCATACTTTCCCTGTATATGGCTTTACCTATATCTTCCACAACTGGAGCCCAGCAAACACAAAAACGTTTTAAAAACGTTTTTAATAAGTTATATTTTGGCTTTTGGTTTACATAAAAACGTTTTAATAACATTAAAATGTCGGGTTATATAAAGGTCATGAAAACGTTTGAAAACGTTTTGTATGAAAAATACACTGCAACGATATTTTTAAAATGTTTTCAAAAATGTTATTGTAAACTATTTTTGCAAACATTTTTGCCAAATATTTTGTGAACACTTAAATAACATTATGTTAAAATATTTGCACCCAGCAAACACAGAAATGTTCTTAAAATGTTTTTTTCAAAACGTTTTAATAACATTTAAATGTCGGGTTATATAAAGGTCATGAAAACGTTTTTGAAACGTTATTGCAAATATTTTGGGCAAACATTTTTCGCAAAATATTTTTTCAACCCCAAAATAACATTCGGTTTAGAATGTTTTGTATCAAGTTTTCAAAAATGTTTTTGGAATGTTATTAAAACGTTTTTATACCCTTTATATAACCCGACATTTAAACGTTTTCTGTAAAACATTTTTGTTTGCTGAGCAGTAGATTATCAAAAAATGATTTTGAATGTTATGAAAACGTTTTATACCCTTTATATAACCCGACATTTAAACGTTTTCTGACAACCTTTTATAACCTTTTGCGAATGATGTCGAAAACGTTTTGTGTTTGCTGGGAGGTTACCTGATTGTCTATTCAATTTGGAACACATACTCCCTCAGTGGGAGTGTGCATTTCAAATGGAATTGACAATTGGCACTAACTAGAATTCAGTGGTGTACCAACCATATCATGTGGGGGTAGATGGGCAAGTTGCCATATACAGTCAGAATTAATAGGTAAATTTTCACGGGAAAATTTTCTGGACACGTGACACCCATGGGCGCAGAGATATAATAGCATTATGGAATGTGACCCCGAGCACAGCGGGTGTTCTTCCAATGTATTTGAATAGGAAGAATTCTTCCTTTGAGGCAAAATAAGTTACTCGTCGCAAGTTAATAATGTTATGGTAAGAGTTTCCGTGAGATAAATATTTTTTCCGTAGATAGATATTTTTGAAATTACGTTTTGATGATATTGTGAAAAAATTAAGATACCGTAACATAATATTCAATAAATTTGCAATGCACAAATTTCTATCAAAATTGCGGTCAAAAATACTATTCCAATTCAAAATTACTAAGACGTGAATAGCGAGGTCACCGCCGGGGGTCAGAGATCAGGCTCCAGGTTACACTCACATTGATACGCATTGGTCACGTGTCCAGAAAATTTTCCCGTGAAAATTTACCTATTAATGTTGACTGATATATGGCTTTAAATACATACATGGTCAGAATTGACCAAAATAATTATGTAAATGTGCACTATTCTTTTGGCCTATTTTAGGCCACAATTATCTTCAGTTTGGCCTATTTTAGCATTAACATTACAATTCTTTGGTACGCTTTATGCCCGGTGAAGTCATTTTGATTTTACAATTTTGTTCCACTTGGAAATTAAGTGAATGCTACTGTTTGAGTTGTGAATGTCAGTTTGACCAGACATAAGTACAATCCATGTACATCTATTAAAATCCCACAAGAGCTTAATTTGACTTACAATAACATTTATATTTAATCCTTATATGTGACCCGTTACAGCGAAAGGTACCTTATGTCGGCTGCTACAAGTGTCTCTTTTTCCCCAATGTTGGCAGAAAATATCAAACAATAATGACAATCTGAAGTGGCGGTCATTTCAAATCATCTACAAGTCAACGAGGTTCAGGAATGTCCTCTCATTGTTAGTGGGTGGCTAATACATACCTATACATTAATACAAATACAATACAAAACCACTCATGCCACTTGAACAGGGATTAGCCATATCAAATAAAGACTAGAGCTGTATAACAAACAGTTCTATAGACAGGTACAAGCTTATTATCCTCTACAACAATAGGATTAATGATTGGTTTAGAATGCATTTTGTTACTAGCAAAATAAGGCATATGTAGCTCCCGACTTAAGGTACCTTTTGCTGTAACGGGTCACATATTATATATTATTATTTATTAAATCCCCTGATAGAATGATTCTATTACAGCATATTCCAATTGTTGGCAAATCCCATAAGCCTTTGCGGGTAGACCTGAGATACCGTCATTTGACACATGATTCAACAACTCTTCATATACCTTTGTACAGGAGCCAACCGTTGTTAATCCGTGATGAACCCACACTTTTACTGTAGCATATACGCGAACGCAAGCGAGACTACGCGAGAGCGCGTAAAATTCGTCATGCCTGGAACCTTTGTGCGTATGCCAGCTTACAAGTTGAATTCAGTATTTTTCAGGTAGTGGCTAAACATTGCCATTCTGTAGTTTTATTGCTGAAATCAAAAGAGAAATCATCCAAGTTTTTGTAAGGCTGAGTGGCAATGATTGACTGACATTCCTGGTAAAATAATCGTGAATTATACGATCTGTAGCTTCTTTTCAGAGTTGAAAGGATTCAATCATGTTTCACCGTTGTTCATCACCGATTATCAACTCGCGTCCGCGTGTCTGCATGGTAAACCACTCAGACGACGCGGACGCATCGTTGTTAATCGGTGATGAACAACGGTGAAACATGATTGAATCCCTAATTTAATGTGTATCGTTACTGCACATTTGAAAGCCGTGAAGTGCGCAGAAACAATGTGCGCATTTGCATGACGACATCACAGGTCTACCCACAAAGGCTTATAAATGGGATTGACCAATAAGGTCAATTGAATAATTATGCAATATATTCATCTGAGAAATTAAAATTCGCTGTCGTAGTGCGTTGTTGCTAGGTCAACTGGATCACCATTTCTTTGTTTAAGAACCACTGATTGAAATGATCACAACACAAAGCCTATGGCATATCAAAATTCGGAACAGGTGTATGACCCCAGGCTTGGAGCAGTAACCAATGTGCACTACGTCAGGAAAATATAGCTTCTACATTAAGTTTAATCCTTTTCAATCCTACCACCATTCTTACTATATTGCTGATTGGCTCAATAAATCATAATAGTCTTATTGTAACCAATCAGCAATTTGTACTTTTGGGCTAAATTAAAAATATTGTAGATCAAATAATTGAATACAGTAAAAAAATGGCAGAAAGCACAAGGTACTTTCTGTGATCAGTTAATTTATAAAATCTAAAAACTAAATTGATACATTTTGGCAGGAAGCATATGTCTGTTGGCATAGACACTTCCTGCAAGACGTGATTACAAATAATTTTTGTGATTTGACGTACACTTCACCATATAGTACAGCTGCTAAGCTCCCAAACAGGGAGTCACTACCGTATTTCGTCAACCAAGATGTTTCAAAAATGCCGATATTTCCATGCTATCTTGTGTAGTAAGCTTACCAAGTTGCGCACATGGTCCATAATAGCGTCAATAATTGGCGAAAATCTGGATCAAAAACCCGGAAGTGAGCCAGAAGTCAGTGTTTCTAGTTCATAGTTCTTCATTTTAGCGTGTGTTTTTAGTTTACCTAATGATTTTAATGTGAATTATCGTTCTAAAATTGACCTTGAATAAACGCCCCCCCCCCCCTTGGGAAAATGTAACGTCCCCCGGGGGCGTTTATTTGACGAAATACGGTATGTACTTTCTGATAAATTAATGATTTTCCACACATGAAGTACATAGTCCAATGTTGCTTTTTAAAACATGGAAACATTTTTGGTTTGACCCCTGGTGACCGCTAAAAGTCATAACAGGTCATACAGGGGTAAAACATGTGGTGTCAGTGGAGCTGTAACATGTAATAGTTACCCAGCAAAGTTTTTTTAAACAGAAAACGTTTAAATGTTGAATTACATAAAGTGTATATAAAAAACATATTTTATATGTTCAAAAACCTTTGCGAAAGCTTGCTGCAAAACATTCTAACATTATTTCAGTTAAATTTTTTACCAAAAATATTTAACAATAACAATTTAACAACATTTTTTTAAATGTTGTTGTATTGTTTTTTATATAAAACATTTTATAATGTTTTAATAACCTCGATATAACCCAACATTTAAATGTTTTATGCTTTTCAAACATTTATTCAAAACCAAAACACCTTTATAACACATTTAGAAAGTTTTAAAAACAGTTTTGTGTTTGCTGGGTACCTTTATATGGCTTCAATAACCTTTTGGTTTGTTCCCTTATCTACACACACAAAATCTTCCATCAAGAAAACAAATTCTAGCTTCCATCACCTCAATTCAAAATACCTTATTTGCTAAGGCCAAAAAAAAAAAAGGTTCGCCTCAAAGCTCACGAGTGGTTTGAAAACAAATGCAAAATGCGATTTTTTTTTTTTTTTATAATTTTTTTATTCCTGACTTTTTTATGGTATTTTGAGAAAAAAAGTCTGATTTTTGCCCAATTTTTCTGGAAAAAACTATTTCTTTTTTGTCAAATCGTGTGATTTTACAAATGCGTGCACGAGCTTTGAGACAAACCCTTTTTTTTTTTTTTGCCTAATACCCACATCATTACAATTATACATTGCTGGAATGTCAAACACAATTTAATTAAACACACATTTTAAATACTCTTATAGAAAGAAAATAGGTGATCACATCAATGCAGGCCACCCATGTTGTTTTTAGTGGGTGGGTAAGAGTACATTGACTCCTCAGCGCTAAAAGTGGGTACATGCGATAGCTGCCCTTTAAACATTTGGCAATTTACATACAGTATATTGTACTCATCTACACAAGGCAGCTATTGCATTTATAATTGAAGACTGAATTAAAAAGATTAGTTTGCGTATGATGTCCTGTCAACTAGACCTAAAATGCTGTACTGCGCAGGTCAACACCCAATCACGCCGTGCCTTTGCCCTGACGTCAGACACAAACTAGTATTTTTAATTTGGTCTTTAATACCCACTTCTGGCACTGAGCAGTCGACATGGTAGTTCCAAATAGGGCAATGATTACATCATGGGTTCAAGTTATGTTGCAAAGACTTTGAGTCAAGCATCACATGTGCAACTGTACAAGTTTCATTATTGTCACATGCATTTATTGCAGGTGTGGGTCACTTATTAGGAAAAAACAGCCGATTCAAAATCTAAGATGGCTGCCATTTGTATGTCCACCACTAAATGACAAAATATTAAAGGATAATAGTCATAAAAGCACCAACATTTAAAGTTGTCCTGAGTGTCCTTGCTTTGAATCAATTAGGAAATAAATGTAGCCAATTCAAAATCCAAGATGGCCACCATTTTTAAAGAACTGGCTAATATTTTTTTTCTTAATAACTGACTTACAAGGAGTGTATGTGCCAAGTGTATATGTGTTGCTTGTATCACCTTGGGGTCAATTGGGTCTCTAAACTGCAGTAACTATAAGAACTCTTTGGTAACTTGTAAACCTGTGAAAACCAGCAAAATAAAATAATTATCATATGCGAACTAATTAGGGCTGCTCTGCTAATAAGCACCTCCTATGTGAGTTTTCAAGCGATAACTGTGGAAGTGGCCCCTTTTCAATGCAGCGCCTGTACTAAATTCTGTCAAAATTCAGGCGTAGATTATGATTTTTGCCTTCAGATGCACTGTATTTTTATTGAAATGATTCCAAATTTGACCCCTCCCCTAAAAGTTACTGTCTTAAGCGCCTTGGGGCAGTGGCGTAGCGTGGGTCATCCGATTGGGAGGGCACCAACCATGATTGGGGGCACCGGGTCTGATTGGGGGGGGCACAAGCCATTTTTAGCAATTTTCCTATGGGATTTTCTAAATTTTGCAACCGTGTTCTCTGACGCAAGGGCCAATGCCTTGGGGTGCTAATCAGGTAGAATAAGGTACCATAAAAAATGACTGCATCTTTAAACTTGTAAAAGACGCTCAATTGTGGATTTTTTTTTCATTTTGAAGATGTTTAACTCACACTTTAGTCACATGGCTTAAAGAAGCCATTTGGATCCGCAGAAAAGGACATGACACTCTAAACAAAGACGAGGGGCCAACACACTCAACAACATCTTTGACCAACTCATCACACCCTTTACGGTAGTTCCTGTTGCCTATAAAAGGAAACAGTTGCTAGTCTGATGAAACCATTAGTCTAGCGGTGAAACATCACTCAAATGTGCTTAATCCTAACCCTAATTTCATGTAAAATTATATAAAGGAGTAACCAAAATTGAGTTAAACATCTTCATTTTTCTTTGGCATTGTTCAATCCATAGTTGAAATTAATATTCCCGATGAACTTTTTCAAAGATGCTCAATTATTAATAAACCACTGTATTCAAAAGTAGTAAGCTGGGAGCCTTTAGTTGGGTGCCTATAGACGAGTTGACTTCTGACGTCAATGCCTGGCAGTATGCGCACGCATCATCGCAATTTCCATTGTTTTTTGCCTGGCAGTATGCGTGCACATCATATTTTGTTCAGGGCTCGTGTTTTTAAAACTCCCACCACATCACAATAAGGCTACTGAACAGAGTAGTGGTTACATGGGGTTCACTCAAGCATATCGATATACCAGTCCCTTGCCTTTGTTGGTAAACATTGAGGTCAACTCATCTATAACGGCAACCCTAAGCAGACATCATACTTCATCCTCGTCATCCAAATCAATATCATTAGCTAATGATATAAAGCCGGTATGAGACCTATACTCATCGTCACGGCAACACGAAAACAATCCATTCTTACATAGTCCATATCTACCACAATAATATATTGTGGTCACACCGAGCACCAATGACGATATACTAAGGCACATTATGACTAGCGAAAGCGTCCTGACTGTTAGTGTATGGTCTTGCGGTGTGCCACATTCCCTAGGTGGTGTGGGCATCTTGATAGGTTGTGTAGGTTGTGTTGGATGTGTTGGATGTGCTGGTTCTTCTGTTGATGGTGTAATCAAGGCAAGCATATCTTGGTAGTGTTCTCTGCTACCATTATTGGGTGATGGGTCGAGATGAAGAATTTCACATATTAATGGATAGATGTTCACCTGCAAAAAGAATGAAAGAAAAGCATACTTCAGATTTCTGCCTGACCCCATTCTAGACATATTCAGGGACTGCCTTTTGAGAAGAGTGAGAGCAATCACTCTCTACTGCTCTCCTTAAATCCAATATAGGAGCAGACCTGAAACAGGGTCTTTTTTTAAAAAGAGGAAAAAGCTGAAAATGCTCAAAAAATGCTGAAAAACAGCGTAAAATTGGGGTAAAATGGCTCAAATCAGGCTGAAAATAAAAGAAAATGCATAAATTTCAGGAATAAAAAAGAGGAAATCAGCTGAAAAGAGGAAGTTTCAGGTCTGTAGGAGAGTGATTTATAGCTTTCCTTAGTTGACCATTCTCTCCAATTACATTCTATTGTAAATGCTCTAAAAAACTCTCCTTGATGGCTCCCTAAGAGCTATTTAATGCTCTCCTGCAACTTCCAATAGACAGTTTCTGCATATTACATTGTATCTTCTAAACCAAGGTATCCCAACCTTTTTCTTGTGACTCAAAATATGGCATAACCACAACATTGCCTACAAAATTTGCTGCGACCAAGAAACCAAACTTACCGATTCCATATTTCTGGCACGATAACCTTTTTTAATGCTTGTTCCTTGCGCAAATAAGATTGACTTCATGTCCATGAGTTTGTTGTCGTAACCATGGTTAGCATTACCCCACTTAATATTAGGATCCTGTAAAGAAAAGAAAAAATATATGAACTCAATTCTAAACCAAAGATCTACAATTTGTAACTCACAGACAAGAAAAAATCTAGCCTTTTTGTAAAGTTTTTGTAATCCATAAAATTTGATTCAAGGAAAGTCACTTTATGATGCATTTATTTGGAAAAAGTGTGACTCGTGACCAAGGGTGAAAATAAGAAATGGTGAACCAGGGGCTTCTTTTTACACAAAATGGCCCCCCAGGTTCACTTCATTCAACATGGAACCAGGGGCCACTTCTAATCAACAAGGGGCCAATATTTGTTCTGGATAGAAGTTCATCATGCATTATAGCTATGGAATTTAATTTTTGGGTATAGTGACCAGGGGCCAGTTTTTGAAGAAAAGTGTCCCCTGGTCAGCTTAAATTTAGATGGGACCAGGGGCCATTTCAGGGTTTCTGGGGGCTAAACGGCTCCCGTCTCCCACTTATTTTCACCCTTGCTCGTGACATTTAATGAGAAACTACTTCCCATTTTGTATTCAAAGGCTGATTTTACATGATTTTAGCAAAAAGCAAAAAACAAAAAATCCTTCCAAGATGCAAAATCTATGTCGGTCGGGCCTGTAAAACAGTTTTTTTTTTGCCTAATGATGAACTACATGTATCATCAATTAATTGCCTGTTTTTGATTTAAAAGGGCATTTCGTGATCCACAGCCTCATCCCCCCCCTTTTTTCAAAAAAAGTTCAGATTTTTTATAGCGCTGGAAACCTCTGGCTACAAAATGTGTATGTACCAAAAATTTCTTGCAGATTAACCCTAACCCTACCCGTGGGTTTTGTGCTATCAGAAGGGAAAGAAGGAACAAAAAAGGAGAGAAGATGAAGAAGAAAGTCACTTGGCACCCCCGGGATTCGAATCTCGGACCCCTCGCAGAAGATCCCCAGCGTGTAGCTACACAGGTGACGTTGGCCCGCCAACGATTCCCTGGGTATATATGACTTAGTCTGATTGCGTCATCAAGTCCCGTGGAATGCATGCACGCAGAGTGGCTTTAATAGTGAGCTTTAGTGAGTCCTAGTTGGGTTAGGGTTAATTCATTTAGCAAAAATATCGCCAAATTTTAATTTCGTTCTGGCATACCAGAACAAAATTACAACACAGGCCTATGGAGCAGTGTAATACACATAATCATGCATAACTCGCAAGTTACGCAAAATCAGCTGAAATTTTGGGAACAAGCTTCTTTCATGAATATATACTGAAAAATGTCATAAAAAGAGGATGCTATTATATCACCAAATCCTCTTTTAACTGAAATAATCATGTGAATTAGATGATCTTTAGCTTATTTTCCTTGTTGGAAGGGATTCAATCATGTTTACCATTGTTCATTATTGTTTTAAACAACAATGCGTCTGTGTCGCACAATCCCAAGATCGTCACACAACTAATAATTGCTAGCACATCTCAGCATATTACACAAAAGCCACAAATAGAGAAATGTTTGAACATGTACGTACTTGCTCAATTTTACAACAAAACTTACCGTGGTGACTCCCCATCCAGGATCAGGAATTCCTATGATTTGTAGATTTCTCTTGCTTCCCCCATAGTGAAACCTCTTGTCCATTTCATCACGTTTATACGCATGAAATACTGGAGTATTGTATTGTAAGTCTTGCATCACCTGGTAAAAACAATTAAATCAATGTCACATCAGGACCCCATGGGTATATCGGCCAAATTATTGGGCTCTAAAAATGACTGAAAGGGGCTGTATCATATTGAAGCCAATTAGATATGTGACCTGTAGCTCACCTGCTACCACGAAATGAGCGTAGAGTCGCAAGTTGGTAGTTTTGAGATGTCCTCGCTGCTGCGCTGGTGTTCTTTGTTTCACATGTACATGTACATGTTCAAGCCAATAGTATGTCTGTATATCCTTTGTGAATGGGGGCACAATGGGCCATTCATAAAGGACACTACTGGTCACATGTCATAAGTTGGGTACAATTTCCATTAGATGGTCAAAAATGACAAAAAATGTATTTTTTGACATGTATGTATTGAAAAATTCTAAATAAAAAACACCATTTTTATCCTTATCACATGCTTAATTTTTGAGATAATGCTTAATTACTAATTAATTAATACACAGGTGTCTATGTAAATCTCAATTTTCAAATGAGGTTTTCTCAAATCGGACCTCAATTACAAAAATGACTGTAAAACTTTTATTTCATGCAAGAATGTCATCAGATTTGGAGGATATGGCCTCAATACATTAATGCTTCAAATGAACTATTTAAAATAATTGTACGTATGTAAATTACATTGTGAAGGTCAATGACCTTTTTGCGAGTAATTAGCGAGACTGTTATTCTATTGTTAAAGCCATATTATAACATTTTCAAACAAAATAGATTGGCATTTCTTTGCCATAAAATATTAGCTTTTACTGTCAGATATATCCCCTTTTATTTTTGAGCCGAACAACTACGGCAAAGCAAAGAAAATAGGAATTTACTACCAGCGCACATAAAGCCAATACGCACTACTCCTTCGGTCATGTTGTGGTACGACCCTTTGTTGTGTATATCACCGTCCCATACGCCCGTACGCATTTATATGTGTTATGAACATCGTGTATGCGTTCGACTAGTAATTCCATCGTAATAATAAAGCGCCGGTTCCGGCGTTTTATTCAAAATCTCGGATTTTGACAAAACTACAGCACCTAGAGTCTTGATTTTTGCAGGGTAGGGGAGATTGGGGTTAGTTGAAACATTTTTCACAAAATCGTCTTTTTAACGAGAACAGATTACTTTCAAGAATCACTAACCATATCAGTATAAACATATACATACATGCTACAAATACAGCCTTAAACTTTATTGGACCTGCTTATGATTATTCATATAATCCAATTTGAAAATTTGAAAAAAGTGTTTCAACTAACCCCACCCCTGGGGTAAGTTGAAACATGGCGTGTACAAATTTCAAAATAATTATTATTGTGTTGTTAGGGTTATACTTCCCTTGAAGGCACCCTTTAACATACAATCAGTGTAAAAAAATGAATAAATAAATATGTGGGAGTGCGGGTCAATACTTTGGACACAAGGTGACGAGTGTCACCATGGACCAAAATATGAGAAGCCTAAAATATTATAAAACGTACTTTCTGTGTGCACTTTTTGCTTGTATTATTGTTTTTTAACCATATTAAAGCAATATTGAAGAAATGGCAAACATGTTACAAATTTTTAAAAAGTCAAATTTTTAACCATATTTTTCTATGCGATTTTCACGTGTCAACTAACCCCACCTCAAAAGTTTCAACTAACCCCGATGCCTATTTTTACATTTCAAAGTTCATTACACAAAATAAGAAATACAATAAAACTTTTATTTAACATTATTCTGGGACTTACTACTAGTGCTTATGATACTCAAAAAATAATCCCTGAATCTTCAAACAACATGGAGATAACGATCTTTTCTGAGGGGTATAAAATTAGTCAGTAAGTCAAAAACAGATATTCCTTTCCCAAGCCAACACTGGTGGGGCATCAGTGCTGTTGCTAATTTGGTGGATGACCCTTACTAATACCTATTACTAGGTGCCAGTATTTTACCAAATAAATTTTTTGTGTCAGAAAAAAATACAATGTTTCAACTTACCCCGCGTTCCAACTAACCCCAATCTCCCCTATATTGGTTTAATAAAGTACAATTTAATCGTGTAAAAAAAGGAATTTTAAAAATTCAGTGAGGGCGTCTTCCTCAGCAAATGTTATAATATGGCTTTAAGGAAATGAATATCAAGAAGAGAAATGTACAGTAGCATGTTGCTAAAAATACTGAAATTCAACTAGGATTTCATTAAAAATGAAAAAAAATGGAACTTGTACCCATTTAAGGTGGTACTACAACCCTTAAATGGGAGCACGGTGGCCTAGCGGAACGGGCACTGACTCATAATCGAAAGGTTGCGGGTTCGAGCCCCGGCGACGCCATCGTGTTGTGCCCTTGAGTAAGGCACTTTATCTCGATTACTCCTCTCCACCCAGGTGTTTAAATGGGTACCTTCATTCTTAAATGCTGGGAAGGTAACAGACTCGCTGTAGAGGAGGTGTAGCGATCCCCCTATAGCAACATTACATGGAGGAGTCTGGCCCAATCGCCAATGAAAGAGAGATGGGCACTCCGATTACTGTTTATACAGGATCGACTCCTTTACTTTTTTTTTTTTTTTACAACCCTTGATAAATTTATGGCTATTTTTGCATTTTTCTCAAAAAATATTAAAATAATAACACATTGGTAACAAACGTTATGTAAATTATAGGGGTATTAGGAATCAAGTTACTACACTGGAATTTCAGTGGCTCAAGACAAGCTGTATACGGTACTTTATTTATGATAAAAGAGGTACCGTTAGAATGTACCTCATTTCTTTTACTTCTATAATGAACCCCTTGTCTTGAATCACTGAAATCTCAGTGAAGTATATTGGATTCCTTGCCCCAATAATATACATTAACTTTTGTTACTAGTGTGCACACAAAATATAGTAATTTTGTAGTTACTTTTTGAGAAAAATGCAAAATTAGTCACAAAATTTATCAGAGGGTGTAGTACCACCTTAAGTAATCAGTAATTGTTTTAGTTGTACAAATTCTACATTCAAAGCTGTCAATACATTATACCCTCACTATAGATTTGAAAAAGTAACCAGTAGTTTTGACATGCTGACATGTGAATTTTCACATAGGCCCTATTGCACACTCCCGCATCCGCCTGCTCCACATCCGCCTGCTCCTCCACCCCTGGCATTTTTCATTTCAACTGATGTGATGTTTTTACTGAATAATGTATTTAATTATATGCTTCAGTAGATTGAAAGAGTATAAAATTAGGCTTAAAATGAGGTATGAACCACTGCTGTAGGATATGGGGTTACGGAAAGCCAATCAAATTTGTATCACAATTTTTAGAAAAGTGTAATCCCTCCACCCTTTTTACATACCCAACTTATGACATGCGACCTACTGGCTTATAAGCTCTCTTGTACAGGTGCGTGGCAAACAAAGAACAACTCAGCAGACGGAATGTCTTGAAACTACCAACTTGCAACTTTTTTTTAACATTTTGTGGTACCATGTCACATAAAATACATAGGGCTGATGGGTATTAAGCTTAAAAGTGTTAAGAGACATAGGTTAACTTGAAATTGAACATTTTATACATTTGGCTAATTTCCTTTGATCGTGTCACAAATATAATAATTATATGATAACATTTACACACTAATTTTGATGCTATTCGACGTTATACTCTGGCCAGGCTATAAACAGATGTTAATTTTTGCTATCTCAATAGAGGTGAGAATCCTGTTGTGAATGCCCAAATCACAAATCCCCAAGCATCCTCCTGATGAGGCACTTACCAATTAACATTTTTCACAAGCTAAGGCAATAGTTAACTGGGCAGAACATTCCATGTACCATAAAAAAATGGGCCAGAGATCAGACAATTCAAGCTCTGAATCTGACCAAAATGGGCAATTATCAATTAGTGAGCAATTAGAGGTTTTGCTCACTTCTACTTAGATGCAGCGGATAGACTATACATGTACGTGTATCATAAAAATATGTTGAAAAGTTGACAACGTCAAAAGACATCTCAACAGTATTTCTAATGGACGGGTTAGCGTAGTAGTCTTCTCACCCGGGTTCAATTCTCCGCATTGCCACATGTGAGTTTGGTTGCAGATTGATACTCATCCTCGCAGGTTTTTCTCCGGTTGTTCCGGTTTTCCTCCTGCTTCTAAAATTGAATCCCTTCCCATATCCCTTGTCCCATCATATTCAGTTTTCTCCCTTTAATTTATTAGCCTCTGAGCACTGGCCAAAGCCAAGCATAGCCTAATACTAATAATCAGCATTATTAGGCTTTCCCTGTCTTCAGCCGAAAGTTATATAAATAAAAAAATAGATACCGTATTTCGTCAAATAAACGCCCCCGGGGTGTTACATTTTCCCAAGGGGGAGCGTTTATTCAAGGTCAATTTTAGAATGATAATTCCCGTTAAAATCATTAGGTCAACTAAAAACACACGCTAAAATGACGAACTATGAACTAGAAACACTGACTTCTGGCTCACTTCCGGGTTTCTGATCCAGATTTTCGCCATTTATTGCTGCTATTACCGACCATGTGAGCAACTTGGTAAGCTTACTACACAAGATAGCATGGAAATATTGGAATTTTTGAAACATCTTGGTTGAAAAAAGTGGTGGTGGGGGGGGGCGTTTATTTGAGGGGGCGACTATTTGACGAAATAGGGTTAATAAAAAAATAGATAAATAAAAACTTACTTTGTCCAGTTTTCCTGGTTGAGGCTCAATCTGAAGCATGGATCCATAACCAGTGATAAACTGCACATCCTGTGGATCAATAATCTTATCGTCATATAACTGTACCACCAACCTCTCATTACATTGTGTCATTCCGTGATCACTCGTTATCAAAACATCTAAAACATCCTCAAGTCCACCTTCACTAATCTGTTCAAATAAATACCGCACACCTTCGTCGATTTCTTGTAACGTTTGATACATATTCGGCGAGTCTATTCCGTGGTTGTGTAAAGTTTCATCGGGATCAACCCAGTATAAAAATACAAGTTCAAAATCATCTTCTTCAAAATACGCCATAGCGGTATCAATTCGCTCTTTCAACGTCCAATTGATTTTGTTTGTTACAAATTTTGTAGGCACTGTGTCGTGAATTGGAAGTTCCCCACCGGGATAGGCTATGCTGCCTGCTTTTAGGCCTTGTTTGACAGCCGTTACCCATGCAGGTTCGACTCCTGGTTGGTCCCACCAGTAGGCAAATTTAGGGTCTGTGAAGGCCTCATTCCAATGAAATGTAACTTGCTCTGTAGTAGTGAATATTTTGTTGTGAACTATGTTATGACTTTCTGGGTAGAGACCTGTAAAAGAAATTGAAGAGGAAAATAACACTTTGACTACACTCAAGGCAGTCTAATTGGGTGACAGCCTTTACCGCAATTTTCCAGAATAAAAATCACAAAATGTTCCCAAATGATTGATCCATTACGGAAACCCTGAGCCAAATGTAATGAAGTTGGATCCACCATATAAGTTAGTACTTTGCTCCATGATTCAAAATACACAGAGGCTAAGGGTGATTTACCCCAAAGTTTCACATTATAGAGGCGTGTGAAAACTATTAGTAAATGGAAAGAAAAGTACTCTGGCTACTTCAATTTTCTTTGAATCTGTGTTGCCCACCCTGTCCCAATGTTAGGAGTGGGAATATATGTGTACATCCATATCAAAATGACGCACTTGTTAGCTGCTACATGTGTCTCATTTCACATAATAACGTAAAACCTCATCTACAAGCATATATAGTGCTTTTGATGAAAACTAAATTAATCCAGACGCCATCCATCGACAAAATTATAATATTATGGAATTTGAGCAAATTAATTACAGATACTTAAGCATAAACAAACAAGTACTATTGTAAGACCAATCTATTGTATAGGCATATTTACGGCTGTCTCATATTAAGGTAGACTGACAATATTATTTATAAGGTTTCCTGCAGTAGAACGGACCCGCCGCATATCGCGAATCCGTTGTTTTATTTATACCGCAGGCCGCCGACCCAATTAGACGCTATCAGCTAATCTGCTTTATCACGAGAGTGTGAGACTGATCAATAAACACCATCGCATCAACTCAATACGAAGCCTACCGCGGTAAGCCGCAAGCACAGATCTATTTACATACCTAATTGGCAACAAGGAAGAACAAACATTGTCACCGTCTACTCGATCGATCGGGAGTATTTACCCACTTGTGTTGTCACCGATTTGAAACTCATGTCCACTTAATATCTTAAATCATGATTATATTGTGAAGTTGATAGTTTACATATAACTGTATGATGTTGTGGAGTTGATAATATATAATTAAGATATAACTGTATTGTATGTTTATATTTTGCTGGCGATCACAAAGTGTACTGTGTTGTCCGGGTAGCTCCGGTACGGGTGTATATATGCAGAGAAGATATGAGACAATCTGTCAAAAAGGATGAACTGTTATCGTGGTCGTAGGCCTATAGGCCTTCTGATACTATCAAATAAATTTAAGGGGCAATGACAACGCCCCGAAACTTTTGAATTAGACCTATAGCTTTTTAAGAGCTAATTAGAATTAAGAAGCCATTCTGGGCTACTGATGTCTAATATGACAAACCCTGAAAATAGACCTAGGCCTACTCATTTTAAAATCGCCGGTAAAAATTGTTTTAACCATAGTTTAACCCGGGAGTTTAACCTAATCCTAGAAAGCTTATCTTTTTGATATCAACTCACCAACTTAGGCCTAAATGCGCCTAATATTCCTCATTGTTGTAATATTACATGGGCTATCGCGAGAACCTCAGATATACACGACTGACCACGACCGTCATGCAATCCCCTTTTCCGCATTGATACTGCACAATCGCCTCGTGTTTATTTTTTTAAACGCTACAAATATCAGAATCATAAGTTATGAATATTAAATGAAAAGTATAATCCATGCAGGGTTCGAATTCGCCGGTTTCGCATCGCGGAATGCGATGCAAAACTTGCCAATTGCTATACACTTCCCTGCTATCATACATCGAACAGTAGATGATCGCAACATGTGCGATGCATAATTTTTCCCTATAAATTTGGCTCCATTTTGACTGATTCAGCATCATCCAGCATGTTCAGTGCTCAGAAAATGGCCTAGTAAAATTGTGTCTTCAACAGATCGCCAGTAAAATGTTTGCTAGTTTTATATCCAATCCATGTTTATTTACATTATGACTCGATTCCCCATGAATCATGCATGTCCGTAGAACTAAAACAGAACCTTTAATTATTCAACCCGGTAATATTATTCATTCTTCATAAAATATGTAACGAAAATAGTACTGATGACCGTATTCGGAAAACGTAATTTAAAAAAACCACGTGCGATTCGCTGATAACCGCGGTGTTTCCATGCCGTAGGTTTCTAAGTCTAAATGAAAACTGAAGCTCCATTGCGCATGGTACCAACGCACACATCAAACCCGGAAGAGATCAGATGATTGGCACTTGTTTGCGGCAAATTTTGACGACTTTCTAGTGAGTTTGGAAGTGGCGATTTCAAACAAATTTTTCGGAAACTACTCTCCAAATATCTAACTACGGTAAATAAATGTAGTTTTTGTACATAAAAATGTTTGGTTAGATGAGATTGGATGGGTGCCTTGCGCAAGAAAAGTGAATGAACTGGGCACTTTGTGTAGTAGGCCTACAAATAAATTCATAGACTTGGGAAGATTTTCAACATGGGCGGGGGGGCTTAAACTTTAAAAATATTTTGTGGGACCACACTGGGGTGCGCGAGGCCTCGCAGTCAGAAAATTTTGCAAAATATAGGTCACAAAGACCCATTTTCCCAGATCGGTATTCAGAGCGAACGATGTCATACAGTTCTTGGAGTAGGCCTATTTATTTTTGACATTTTGTCAAAATGATCGCCAATTGTTTGTGCCGAAAATGTAATTTTTCTTGGAAACTACGATGATCATTAAAAAAAAAAAAAAAAAAGGTAGAAAGAAAAGAAAAAAATGCACTAAAAAAGTAAATCTCATTTTAAAAGCTATTCGCGCGGGGTCCTGAGACAAACCTTTTTTGTTTTTGCCTTATAAAGTTACGCTCATGCGTACGTCTGTCGGCATTTCTAAGAGATCACGAGTCTCAAAGGATGCCGCAGTTCGCCGCAAAGTATACCGCAGTCCGCCGCACATTGGATTTAACAGGTTTGTGTACAATATCATCGATTATATAGGGACTACTTGACATTGTCTATGCATTGTTTACAGATTACATTGCTTTTGACAGATTCAGAGAAGATTACATTGCTTTTGCCAGATTACATTGGTTTTGCCAGATTACATTGGTTTTGCCAGATTACATTAGATTACGTTATCACCCATAAAATACCTGCTATGCATACATCAATTAACGAATTGGTATAGGATGTGTCAATAAAATTCTCATGATTTTTAAGGACGTGCTATTATATTTTATAGGCCTACGGGGGGATGAATGTTGAGATCGGGCAAGTTTTTGTTTCTGTTTGTTTGCTTGTTGTTTTGTTTTTTAGATAGGCCTATTTAGGGGCTGTGCAATAACTATGAGCCCTGGGGGAGGGTGAAATTGGGGGGCAAGAAATTTTTGGCGAGCCGAAAGGGGGGGGCAAGCGATTTTTGGCCAGCCGAGAGGGGGCGAGCGATTTTTGGCACACATTCATGGGGCGCCTTTTCAATATAACGCTCTAAAAAGGCTTAGGAAAACAGTACGAAAACGCTTTAATATGCAAATTTTCCTGCTCGCTGCGCTCGCAACATATATCTAGACCTTTTAAAGTTTGAAAATTGGGATCCCAAAAATTTGGCATGTGTAAAAGGGGGGGGTGTAAAGATTTTTTGGCGGGCCGAGAGGAGGGGGGCAAGCGATTTTTTGCAGGCCGAGAGGGGGGGGGCAATCAATTTTAGGCGAGCCATTGGGAAATTTTACCCCCCGGGGGCTTATAATTATTGCACAGCCCCTTATTGCATGAGCTATTTTTCTGTTTCTTGCTTTTTCAATATACATTTTCAGTGGCGTACCGTGGCCGCTCCTACCCGGGGGGCTGAAGCAAAGGATTTTCGGCGCTAGCGCCCTAAAAGCAACACATTTTGATGTGTAGTACCTTTTTTCAAAAATTGTTAGACTTTTTCACATTTTTCCGCCCTTTCTTTCTTTCCCAATTCTTTTTGCCGCCCCTTCGTTTTTTGCCGCCCTGTTTTGCCCCCCCCCTTCCCCCCCGCCGCTCCTTCTTTTTTGCCGCCCCTCTGTTTTTACCTCGGGGCTGGCGCCCCAAAGCCCCCCCAAATACTCGCATGCATTTAACACTGCAGTGATGTATGGATTCGGACTCAAATCCACTTTTTGCTGGACCCCCCGCTATTCTATAAAAAAAAAAGGTTGAGATTTTTATACATTTTAATAGCATACACTGACGGTAAAATACCCGTCAATTAAAGTTGCCAGCATTGTACCGCAAAAACGATGATGTTTACAAGTACCGTATAATTAGCATATATACGGTATTCTGTAAAAGTACGGTAGAATGTCCATAAAATACGGTAGAAAGCACGTGTTGCCAACATTCAACCATGATTTGTTGATGTAACTATTCACCACAAAAGTTATACGAACTTAGCATTTAAACACAATCTGCCAGGACAATACGGCTATTTATTATTTAAAAATATTGGAAGATGTAACACTTTACACGCAAAAAATATAAACAAATACAGCCTGATGTGAAATCGCTTCTCACACACTTGTCCCGAACGGCTGTACACATTGACCACAAAGACCACCGCCCAGCGTTACCATAGTTACAACTAGATGCATGGTACCAGGGATGTGAGAGTATAGCCTCACATCCCTAATGTAAATAACATACTTGACCCGTTGATGACCTATTATCATGATCATTACCTAGCCGGGACACCGGCTAGGTCTTGAAATGCTACCGGATCTTTCTTTCTTCTGGCAACAAATTTCAAAATGCTTCTTCCCTTACATGTTACATCCTACAATGATGTCACTTGCACATATGCATCGTCTATATCCAGTGTCTATAGGGTGTTCACAGATTTGGGGTCAAAGGGCACTAAGGGGTCATTTCCGGTATAAAACCAAATATCTTCAAAATGCTTCTTCTTCCACAAATTACATGTGATGGTGACATGCTTAGATCATGTGACTTGACTTTGGTCGGTGTCTATAGGGTGTTCACAGATAAGGGGTCAAAGGTCATTAAGGGGTCATTTCCGGTTTTAAGCTAAATAACTTCAAGAATTTTTATCTCCATAATTAAGCATAGTAGATTTTTTTAATTTAAACTGTAACAATTCATTTTCTCGGTGTATATGAGGTTTTTTTTTTATATTGGGGTCAAAGGTCATTAAGGAGGTCAAAACGTCAAATTTGTAAAAAAAAATTTAAAATTACGGAAAAGTAGCTGTATCTCAGCCTATGGAAGACGGATAAAGCCCCTACATGCTACAGTGATGCACCATTAATGGTGTGAGATGTCCATAATAGCCGGTCAAAGGTCAAACTTTAAGTTAAGACTGGCATTTCCGGCCCGCTAGGTCCAGATCTGTAACCAGATCTAGTTATTATTGGGGAGCAGTTGGGGGACCATGTGTATGTAACCATGGTAACCAGACGGAATGGCAACAACATATGTGTGCGTGTAACCCTGGTGTAAACATAATTTTGATATTGACTTTTAAAATTCAATATCAAAATGTTTATCCGCATGCCGCAGTGACGGTATCGGGAATTATGGGAGGGGAGCAGTGAGAGGAGAGGAAACAGATATTGGTATATAAGGGGCTGGCATTTTCTTCGGAAGAGGGTAGGTCCCAAATATATTGGGGCTCATAAACTTTTGGAAAAAAAAAAAAGGGGGTCATAAAATTTTTGATGACCAAAAATGTATAGGGAGTCACAAGATGACCACAGATAGTGTGTTTTAAGCATATATAGGGGGTAAGGTGGGGGGGGGGGAGGGGTCATTAAATATTTGTTGTCAAAATAGGGGGTCGCAATTTTATTGGCGCCGACTTTTTATAAATTTGGACCCCCCCTCCCCCCCCCCGCCCCTTCCGAAGAAAATGCCAGCCCCATAAACGTGCGGTGAAAAATTGTTGGAAAAGTTTCCTCTGCACCCCAATCTCTCTCCCTTTTTAGTTAGATTCTTGAGCTCTGGGCCCTCCCCCAAAAAAAAAATCGGGTTCTGTTGGCAAAAAATATAGCAAGTCTGTGGCCATCCCCCCTCCGTCCGTTCTGAAAAACTGGCTACACACCAAAATGTGTAGGACAACGATATTTTAATATTTAAAAATATTGGCCAGCATTATTGTAGGGAAACAACGCGCCCTGCCTCCCCCCCCCCCCCGTCATTAATTATAGCTACTCCAATAATAATTTGACAAATTAGAGCGCAGTGAGTATGAATTGAGTAGGCCTATAAAGCATGGAAGGGCTAGTACTTCCATGGTATAACATGCAGTGGCATAGATTTCTTTTTGACATTGGGGGGGGTGGGGTTGGAAAAAAGTATAGTAAATCAGGCACCTTTTGGCAAGAGAATAAGTTTATGGTACAAATGAAAAATTGTGCCTTATTAAAGCTAAACTGGTGTAAATATGGTGCAAAAGTGGAATAATTTCGCAAAAAATTGGCACCAATCGGACCCAACCGGGTCTGATTGGGGGGGGGGGGGGGCACAAGCCCGTTTGGGGGCATTTTCCCATGGCATTTTCTAAATTTTGCAATCAATGGGGGGGACACGTGCCCTTTGACGCGACGCCACTGGGAGGATGAAATCCGCCATGGCAAAATATTGGGAGGCTATATCCCCACCACGGGATCTACGCCTATGGTGGCATACATTTCTAATGGGGTTGGAAAAAATTCTTGGAAGTAAAGTGAATCCGAAAAATTCTTATCCCCACCCCCTCCCAGGGCTGTCAACTTTTTGTAATTGCTTGGCGTGAGACAGAGGCGTACTTATACCGGGATTTGCCGACTACAATGTTCATTTTGATCCATGATTATTTGAGCCACGGGGCTCGAGAATGTGAAAAAAGGGGGGGAGGGACAACAAAAAATTTTGACGATGCGTGAGATTTTACTCGTTTTCCAGCTTTTTGCGTGAGATTTACTACTAGGCGTGATATTATATACTACCTTGGCGTGAGACCGTGAGAAAGTGACCCAATGCGTTGACAGCCCTGCCCCCTCCCCGGCTCATAACTATTGCACAGCCCCTGAACTCGTTTCCCACACTGTGATTGGTTGTACATCCAGGTTGTAATGTATACGCATGATATACCAGATATCGACCACAAAGACCACCGCCCGGCGTTACCATGGTTACAACTCCATGCATGGTACATGTACCAATGGTATGGACATCGACCACAAAGACCACCGCCCGGCGTTACCATGGTTACAACTCGATGCATATGGTATTAATGTACCAATGGTATGGGCTTGTTGACAATATTCCAGAGAAAATCAGCTGTTGCCATGCCATGGTGCTAAATACTAAATTGACTTTTGTACATGTACTGCAAGTGAGGCCCGGTACTCGTTCCTGGGGTATATTTCAAAATTTCAAGCCATTTTTGCGATGGATGTTAAATCCGATGATGTACATGTACCTGAATCAGATAGTGAACTGGGATTCCATGGCGGGCCCGCCGCGCTGAGCGCTGGCGGGATCTATGTCAAGGCTGTGTTCATTGAATTGAATTTTCTAGTGAGGTCAGCCAGAATATTAGAGATGCGAACTTTTTGGAACAATACCCCCCCCCCCCCAGGCGAAAAGCTGCCTTCACCATGATTTTCACTGATATCTCCGATAGGCTTCGTGGGAGGTTTAATAGCAACAAGAAAGATGATGTTTCGGCTCACGGTAGGCATCAGGCAGGCGAGCTGCAGTGCAGGGCAATGTCCATGGATCGCACAAGGGATCACTGATCCTTGAGCATGGTCCATCAACGGGTCCATTTTTTTGGACAGAATATAATACCAAAGATAAAACGATGACTAGCCTACGTTTTAAAATGGAAATACGATGCAACATTCACTCTAGGGTCTATGGAAAATGGAAAAGATAAATTAATGACCCTATATATAGTTACCATCGGTGCGCATGTGTTGTCATGATGAGATGGAGAACAAGCATGACAAGTAGGTATATCTGACAAGAAAAATGCCGTCATCGGACGATTGTAAAAAAATTGTAGTGGGAACATGTGCCAAAAGTACGAAAAACACTGCTGAAACGTACAAAAATTATGTCTTGAAATGATTATAGCAATACAAGCAATATAAATCAGGTAAGAAATGTGCAAGATAGGCCTATAAAATTTACAAGTCTTGTGATAATATCTTGCACATGAAGTATGTCGATAATATCAAAATCAATTTAACTTCAACTTGATTCCCAGTGATGTTTCAAGTTGAACTTCTTGTTGATTTTTAAAGCGGGTAGACCTACACGATGTGTCGATCGAATACAATTAATTCAACCTTCAAGGATCGAATCATCAATAGGACCTTTTAAGAAACATTCATTTTTATTTAATTTTAGCATTCCTAGAGTGCAACGAGTGGAGATTCAACACGGCGAAAACCCAGGGCGAAAATGTATCTAACGAGCTGAAGAGTTTGGCTACCTGGCCCGCTAGCATCGGGCCGCTATCTAGGCTTGCTACAGCTGTAGATCGGGGTTTCGCGGCTGGCCTCCATCTATACATAGATGCTTCCACGAGTCCCTGGTTGAGAATGCCTCGATGCCTGGGTACACGCAAACTTTAGTATTGAGATGAAAACCACATAACAACAAACCGTAAATTAGAGCCAAGAATTTTTTTCTTTTTTCCCCCATTAATAGGCGAGGTTCAAAGAAAATAACTAATAATAATTATAGGCCTATCATGAATTTTTAATTATCTTGATCGCTATGTGTGTTTTGAATTGATGTTGTTTAGTTTTCTGTTTTGTTTCAGAAGGAGTCGCTGGGATGTAATAAAATTGAATATTAAATAATTCACATATCGCAAATATATCATAAATTGCATAGTTTCACTAAAATAGATGATAATATCCACAACCATAGGATGGTGATAGCAATAACTAAATAATTATCACGACATGGCTTGGGTTCACATTTTACTTGGCTATTTATATGATTGATATATAATTCTTACACCGATCTGGAGAATGCAATATTAAAGGCTTAATGTACGATTTCCTTCAAATTTTAAATTTGTCATTATATACTCAAAATGCTGAAATAATACTAGTAATAATGATCGGGAATGGTTTCTGTCCATTTTGAGCTGAAATAATGAGGTAACGTGAAAGAAACACTGCTTGTTATTTTGGCCGTTTAACACGCAGTTCTATGGGCGGACATAAAGTCATAATTTCAAATTATGACTTTATGTCGAACTTTGCTCTGTTTACCTACAAACACAACAAATTTGGCTGATTCCATTTAGGTGGAAGTTGTGACATGTGTAAACATTACAAATATGCCAAAAAATCAGGTTTGAAAAAAATTAACCAAATTCATATTATAAAATCGTACATTATGACTTTAAAACCTGGCAATAAAGTCGCTGGTTACTGTAACAGTAAACAGTTATATTCATCCATTTATCACACATTTACACCCTCCTAGAATCTTTTAACAGTTATATTGACCCATGATTTAAGCCAGAGTAATCACTGCCAATTGTTTATTCAATGTACACGGTGCAGAGGTCCGTCGTACTGCAGCGTACCGCGACTGGTGCCACTACTATTATTGACCATTGATTTTATCGGAACACCTACAAGGTGCTAATTGCCACAATCAGACATGTGAAAAAATGGGACGAGGTACGCCCCACTTTGCGGGATCCCGCTAAAAGCCTTAACGAGACTGGGTAGGACGTATAAATAATATTGTCAGTCTAAATTTAGCTTTAATCAAAAACACTCTACATGCTTGTAGATGAGGTTTTAAGGTAGCTAGGAATAAATACCAGACTCATCTCCAAAGTTTAGGTCACTTCAAATCATGGTTTAGGAATTCAGAAAACATTTCTTAACTATGTGACTTTAGAATGATTTAAAGTGACTTCCAATTCGGAGATGAGTCTGGTATTTATTCCTAGCTATTATGTGAAATGAGACACATGTAGCAGCCGACAAGTGCATCATTTTGATATGGATGTACACATAGGCCTTTCTGCGACTGAGTCATCAACTTTAGGTCAGTGTCATTAGAATCATTTTTCCTTGACAACATCATTTAATTTATTTTCTGCCATGTCAATGATGTGTCAACATGACATAAACTATAGTGCATATGGTATCCATACATTATACCGTGCATCTTTTCAGAGATGTCGATGTCCAAACTTTTCAGGCCTTGCGTTTTAAGGTGTGTGAGTGTGATCGCACACCTTAAATCACCACAGGGCCGAGTGTGATTTATAGCACACCTCAATTCCTAAACATCTACCGAGTACAAATCTACAATTTAATAACACGTCTTAACATTTCTAGAAGTGCGATTGGTAGCATGCCTGTTATTTCAAAACTCAACTTCTGGTTTTTATGTCGACATTGGAACACTTGTTTGTTCATGTCTTTGGTACATTGATGACAGGACTAGAGTCCTACTCAACAGGGTTATAGCCATGCCGGTCGGTGCCGGTCAGGGGTAACCGGCATGGACCGGCACTAAAATTTTTTTTACTTTATTTGATTTCCCCCCACAAATGTTTTATTCATCATAAAAAGATTAAAAAACCAACAAAAAATTGTGGGGTATACCCCCTAGCCAATTCCCTGATCCCTCATTTTCGCTAAAAAGATTGTGCCCCGAGCCAGCACTCTAATTGGATAGTAAAATTAGCCGGCACTCAACTTTATAGTAGCTATAACCCTGCTACTCACTAACTCACCTGTTGCGATACTAAACATACTAGGTGATGATAACGTAGGGAACACTGTATCCACCCAGTCTAATCGCACACCATTTTCTTGTACCTTCTTCATCGCAGGCATTTCTGCACCAAACAGATCCCATCGCATGCCATCTAACAGTAGCAGCAGTACTTTATTTCCACCTGCATGAAATATAAGAGTTAGAGAATAAAAAGCATTGTTTTGAAACACAGCTACAGGGTGTCCCAAAAAAAGAGGCCCCTCATTGCGCCCTCTTTTTCGCCTATTTATGTTGATCAAATATATTTTGTAAAAGAAACCTTTAATTGTTAGCTTTAATAAACCAAAACAAGTATTTCAATCGGCTCACAACTTTTGAAGATATGCCCTTTTAAAGACAAGTACCCGTTTTTCACTCTGTCCACGGATAGCAAACAGAGTGGTTGGGATGGGTCATGCTGTGGAATGACCTACAAGATCACCAGACCTCACACCACTTGATTTCTTCATTTGTGGCAAAATACAAGATCTTTGCAAACGTATTACTGCTATATTCGCACGTATCCGGCGCCCAAGGTTGGTACGCAACGCAATTGATGCAATGAGGACTAGGGCTGAAACCTGTATTCGTCAAAAGAGGCAACCAGGTAGAGGGCAGAGCAGCACAGTAAACTCACTTCAAAAGATATAAAGACAAACTAAACTACCATTTATTCCAAAAAGAGAAATGACTAATGTTTTCAATAAAAAGAAAGCAAGAAACAATAAAGTAAGAAACATAATAAAACAAAAAGGCATAAAATAACCGAGAAAAACATAAGTAATTGCAAGTATAGCACAAGAAGTCCCATCCCACATCAATTTCGCCCAAATTAATGACACTTAAAACAAAATCCATAACCCAAAAGCCCACCGGTAAAGCCCATTCCCTAAAATAAAGTTGTTATTTTATAAAGTTAACATCGAGGAATGTTTTATATTCATGCATGGTATATGCACTTTTCAATCTTTGAAGTAACCAAACCTCCTCCGTTGACAGAGTGAAAAACGGATACATTTCTTTAAAAGGGCATATCTTCAAAAGTTATGAGCCGATTGAAATAATTGTTTCGGTTTATTAAAGCTAACGGATAAAGGCTTCTTTACATACCAACATATACTTGATCAAATTTTCTGAAATATGAGAAAAGGAGGGCGCAATGAGGGGCCTCTTTTTTTTTGGATACCCTGTATACATGTATGTCTATCATCTAATAGAACGTGGGAGATGACATTATTTCAAACAAAGCTGGATGCAGAGTTGAAGTATTGTAAACAACATTAGCCTTAAGTTACATTTTTAGCACTCGATAGAGCTAGAGAACAATGGGTTCCATGCAGCTATGTAACAAAAGAAACTCTGTAAAACTCTGTAGCAGTGATCCAGAACGAGTCTTAAGAAAAACTCAGCAAGCGCTTTAAACAGGGCTTTAAAACTCGACAGTGAAGATTCTTATCTTCTCTGAATTCAGGAACCCATTTAATTAGCATTATCACTGATTTAAAATATTGATCACATTCCAATTAACTTATCCTTGGCAATGGTACTCACAATGAATGTGATGATGATTGATTATTACCAGTACTAAAAGCTATCTCTTCAACATTCTTTGTTAAACATAAGGGCCCTTATAAAATCTATAGGCAATTGCAGAAATCTTCAGATTATTAAAAGCTAACCCTTACAACATTCTTTGTCAAACCATGGAAATAGTAGATCTTATCTGAAGGACAAAAAAAAATCAGTTATTTCCATGGTCAAACATAAGGGCCCTTAACTAGGCAATTGCAGAATCTTCAGTTATTACTGGAGTTGCTCAGGCCATTCTTCCATCCTATGGCCAGAGGCTAATTAAAGCTCTGTCCAAAGTTTGCTGTGGATTTGTCATTGAAATTGTGCTGCTCCACAAGGCATATATCTTGCTATTGTATTTATTATTATTCTAAAATTTTGTTTATCATAATTATTTAATACTAACTATTGTAAAGGGTGCCACAACAACACGCTCTGCGTTAAGTGGCACTCATCATTTCACCATATTATACGATGTTTGTAAAAGCTTTTTTATATTGTATTTATTTAATGGATGAATTTGATGAAATAAAACTGAACTGAACTGAACTGAACTTGAGGTTTCAAGAGTTTCAGAGTTGAGCTCTCTGTTGGACGAAATATTGTAGTGACTAATGTGTAAAAAAAATCACTTGGTTTTGTCAAGCAAAAATCCAAAATGGGTTTTTTTTTGTCCTTCATTTGATTTCCATTATCAGTGGCGTATCCGTGGTCCGCCTAACCCGGGGCTGAAGAAGAAACAATTTTGCCGCCACTTCCTTAACAGCCCGAAAAGGTTGACCAATTTTTTTCACGGTCGTTTGAAAAAGTGAAGAGCAAAAAAAAAAAAAAAAAAAACCTTTTTTCAAAATTTTTATGCTTTTAAATTTTTGCACCCTTATTTCTTTGCTAATTGCTTTTGTCGCCCCTTCGTTTTTGCCGCCCTGTTTTTGCCGCCCTTCTTCTTCCGCCGCCCTTCGCTTTTTGCCACCGCCCCTACTTTGACCCGGGGCTGGCGCTAAAGCCCCCCCAAAATACGCCAAGCATGATTATGCATCACTTTTCCACCTACATTGTACAGTTCAACCTCTCTTATCTGGACCTCTTTTATCCGGATCTCTCTGTTATCCGGCTTACAATGTAGAAATCTTCACTGGAGAACATGTTTTTGATAATTTGACACCTTAATTCCACGCACTCTGAATGCCAGGAATGACATATCTATGTTGCATAAAGCATTCAAATACCATCTATTAGTGTTATTACCCCATGTTAAAACAATATTTTGTTGTCCCAATTTCAGTACTTGGTCAGTCAATGCAGAATTACATGTAATTCACTTATCCGGATTTTTCACTTATCCGGACAATGCTTGGTCCCATCATGGCCGGATAAAAGAGGTTGGACTGTATTCAGTATTACCAAAACTTATTTCCACTTACTTTTCTTGTGACCAGTATGCACTTGGGCAAAAAGGATTCCAAATGAAAGCAGTCTCAGTACCAATGCAATACTTGTATACCTGATACAGTGTGCCATATTTACCTACATGTAAAACATTTAGGAAACAAATATTATTTCAAAAAGATACATCTAGGGGTAGGGGTAGTCGGAGTTGTGTCTAACTTTGTGTGCAATCATCATAGATGTATTTAGGTCCTGTGCTTAGGGGTCCAGAACCCCCCATTTTCACCAGCTGGACCCCAAAATTTAACTTCTCACTTTGAGCTAATAATTGGTGAAAATTATTCGGCTTTTGTTACTGCGTGAGTCAATTAAAGACCCATTCAGTGTAAAGTGCAAGTGTAAAAAAAATAAAATTGTTTATAAATTGCTTAAAAGTGAAGGATAAGTCATTCAAATTGTCATTGGTATTTTGGAAATGAAAAATTTGGCAAAAAACGAAGAAAACAGCAGTACAGACGAAGTTGAAGCCCCATTCAAATATAGCTAATTTAGATACTGTCAGTATCTAAATTACAGATTTGTGTAAAATGTCTTATTTTGTCTTAAATACATGGCTTTCGGCTGAACCACTCGCAGGCTATGTTAGCACATATATGACAATGACAAAGGTACCAAAATCTTAATTTTGATGATTTTTATACGATCGTCCGGGTGAGCAAATCACTGAATGGGCCTTTAAGTCCTATACTTATACTTACATTTAAATTCACAAGTACACGCCAGCCACGCATTTGTGATTTTGCAAATAGGTGATAAAAAGCGACCGGAATGTGTAAGTACAGATCGCATTCAGCTTACTTCATATGAGATGATCTTTGCACAAATACGGCATAATTTGTCATGGTGCTTGCGGAATGCCATGCAGTAAAATACTATGTAAAACGTTGCGGCAATTCATGATTGACAACTAAAAATCAGCGTGTCTTTCGTATCCTCCGCTGTCAGTTTCTTATCCACTCACTAGTCCTCACAAAAGCTTTGTGTTGATTACTTAATGTGTTATGGCAAATTGCAATACGTACAATGAAATAATGAGTAGGGCGGGTTCCGGGCGGGTTTCTTCTTCATCTTACGTAACAGTATTGTTCTCCAAAAAAACCCGGTTGCTCTACCTATGGTGCTCTAGCTGAAATACAGCAAGATAATGTAAGATAGTAAATGTAAACCTGTATTTTAGCCAGAGTATCTCGAGCTAGGAATGCCCGAGAAGGACACCGGGAGGAGGACTGACTGTGACATCACATGAATTCCTCATATTTAGAATTTGATGTATCTGATGTGGACTGTAGCTGGATCGGATAGGTTATTGGAGTAGCCTAGATGACTGCAGCACACTGCTTTGTCTGCATCCATCGTGAGACTAAGGGTGAGGTAACCCGGACTTCAACCTCTACTGACAACTCGCCCAGCCAGCGCATCAGTATATGGCTAAAACCCTTTAAGAATCAATATGGAAGTGAAAGTAAAAAGAGGCTGTAATGCCCGAGGCCAATACGGGCGCAACCACCAGAGAAAAGATGGTTGCAGTTTGCCCAGTCATGACTCGGAAGCCAACACTTCGTATGACATTTTGCAGCCAAAGCCGAAAGGACCCTGCAAGATTGATGAGAGCCATATGAGTGGACAAAGAAGTATTATACATGTATGTACATATAATACCAGAACTTTAAGGACTGAAGAATCTCTGGAATCACTTATAGATGAACTAAGAGATCTCAAGTGGGACATTATAGGACTGTCAGAGACAAAGCGTGCTGGAGAGGGCATTGAAGAATTGAAAGGAGGAGCATGGCTTTATAATCATGGAAAAACTGAGGACAACAGGAATGCGAAAGGAATTGGATTCATGATCCATCCAAAATTCAAAGACTATATTAGAGAAATAAAATACTACTCAAATAGAGTTGTTTCACTAATGTACAACTGACAGCAAACAATCACCTATGTGTAGTGCAAGTGTATGCACCTACCAGCGAATATGAGGATGAAGCAGTAGAAGAAATGTATGAGGATGTGAGTAAGGCGATGGAAGAAAGTAGAGCGACCTACACCATAGTAATGGGAGATTTCAACGCCAAGATAGGTAGACGTCAATCCGGAGAGGAATCAATCATGGGAAGGTATGGAATTGGCGAAAGAAACAGAAGTGGAGAGATGCTACTTGAATATGCTACACAACAAAACCTGGTTATTGCCAACACTTTCTTCAAAAAGAAAGAAAACAGATATTGGAGATGGGAAAGCCCAGGATTGATTTTGTACTAAGTAGCCAGAGAGGCATACTACAGAATTGTGAAGTGATCACGAATGTGGACATTGGCAGCGATCACAGGATGATTAGAGCTAAGATACTATTGAACAAGAAACTGACGAGACTCAAATTCATCAAGAATGCTAAAAAGAGCAAACTTTATATAATGCGGCTGAAAGAAAGGAGGGAAGAATTTCAACTAACACTCAGGAATCAATTCACAGCACTGGATATGGATGATATAGACTCAAGATCTACACTTATATCCAGCACAGTGACAGAGGCTGCTGAAGAGATAGCACCACAAGAAAGAACAAAGAAACCAAAAACCAAAGAAGATATTGAGATTGAGGAGCTAGATATTAAAAGAAAGATACTCAGAGAAATCATAGACAAAACTACTACTCAGAAAGTAGAGTACAAAGAAACTGTGAAGGAAGTTAGAAAGAAGAGGCGTCAGAGAAGTAGAAGAAAACAAAGAGAACAAATTGAGTCCATCCTAGAAAGTGGTAAAGGACCAAAACAGATCTCCAAAATGAATAGTAAGAAAACTAGAATCAGCCAGATGAAAGACAAAAATGGTATTCCTACATCTAGTAGAGAAGATAATACTCAACATCTGTGCAGAGTTTTACCAAGACCTATATACATGTAGCTCTCATTCTAACCAAAGTAAACCAAACTTCTTATCTCCAGATCAAACAGACATACCAAATGTAACTGTTAAAGAAGTACATGTAGAGACAGCAGTAAAACAAATGAAAGACAACAAAGCACCTGGCACTGATGACATATCCAGTGACGTGTATAAGATAGGAGGTGCGGAAATCATCACTCAATTAACAAGACTATACAACCAAATATTGACAGAAAAGAAGATACCAGCAGCCTGGAAGGAAGCTAAGATTATTCTTCTACATGATGAAGAGGATATATCAAAAACTACCGACCAATTAGTCTGCTATCACATGCATATAAAATTTTCACACCAATCATTCAGAATAGAATCAAGAGAATCTTGGATGAAAATCAACCTAGAGAGCAGGCAGGCTTCAGAGAGGGCTTTTCAACTACTGATCATCTGTATGCTTTGAACCAACTGATTGAGAAAGCAAATGAGTATCAGCTGAAGCTTTGTATTGGCTATATAGATTACGAGAAAGCTTTTGATTCGTGGAACATAGTGACTTATTTGCAGCCTTAAGGTTAGCCGAGAGTTTTTCATGCGCTTGATTTCAGAGGGCGTAAGTTCATAACAGAAACAGCCATGCAGAAAATGAACAAGCGTGCCGGGACGTAGGCCTACTTACAATAGAATATCGATCCACGGTCAAGACATGAAAAGGCTATGAAACTGGGCTTAGCTCGTGCCCGGAGCTCGGATGCCGGGGTGGCACAAGCCGCTTTTAAACCGCAATTTTCACAAGGATTTTATAAATTTTAAAAGTGATTGGGGGCACTTCGTCACGCTACGCCCTGGAAAATGTGTTGATTTTGAATTTATAGCCTTGATATCTTTGATGAAATCAATGCTGCTATTCCCCTGATTACAATGTAGGCCTAAGGGTAGGCAACAACAACAATATCAAAAAGCAATTAGGCCTATTTGTAAATCGAATTTGGGATGAAAATCAACAAGACAGACTTAGCAGGCCTACAAATTTCTGAATTATATAAAGTGAAAAACAATCAATCACGATTCACTGCACTCAGCTTAATCAATCAAATAAAACTAAAAAGAAAGGAGCAAGAAAGAATAAAGAAATAGTGAAAAAGAGAAAGAAAGCGAGAGAAAGAAAATGAACAAAAAAGAAAGAAAGAAAGAAATGAAAAAAAAAAGAAAAAAAAAAAGAAAGGGAGAAAGAAAAGAGGAAAGAAAGGAAGCAAAATGAGAAAAGAGAAAAAAGAAAGAAAATTCAGCCACACGGAGACTCGAACCCACAAAAATATTTCATATTAGATTCCCAGTCCAACGCTCTATCCACTCGCCATAGATCAGCTTACATAATTGACTGTTCTCAAAGCGGATGATATAACTATAATTGGATGCAATAACATGATTACAATCGCGTCCGCATTATATGGCTCTTAGAATAAACACGCATGTCGCGCTGAAATTTTGAACGAACTGATGGAGGAAAACCTTGTTTTTTGCAAAACTAGCTTCAATTTGGAGTGAAAATCAAATGGAATAGCAATTGGCAGAATGTTGAGAAATAATGTAGGTATTCAGATGTCTAAATTAACGCCTTGTTTTTTTGATGACG